>NC_024316.1:11010655-11011126 GCF_000523025.1 Cynoglossus semilaevis | reverse complement strand
TGTGTGAGGTGCGCTGGTGGTTGGTGCGGGGTGGGGGGGGGGGGGGTGTGGGGGGGGGGGGGGGGGGTTAAGGGGGTGGTGTTGTTATGGCAATGAGATCTTCTTTGTGTTAGGTTGCCAAGGCAACTTCAGGCGAACATTAGATAGATACAGCCGCCATCACCATTACCCTAATCCACTCCTCCCCAGCCTCACGACTGTTGGGAGAGCACTTCACACATTGAGGCTGAAACACCCACATTGAAACATTCAAACTTTCACACACACACTTGTATGTCCACCTGCTCAAAATAGATGAAATTGGCATTATGCCTGATCAAGAAAGTAGATATGAAATTTGTGTTGAATTAATGTCAACCCTGTTAATATTTAAGATTTTGGTTAATTGTGCCGATATCCACATACCAGTATAATTCCAGCTGTTATCCTGGGCCTTCTAATTTTGTAATACAAGCTCCTGTTTTAAGAAGT
>NC_024316.1:10992284-11010584 GCF_000523025.1 Cynoglossus semilaevis | reverse complement strand
AATGTCCTCTCTGTCCAGATACGTGGGCTTAGCAAATCTGCTGATACCTACCAGAGTTGGTATCAGCAGCTACCTACCATTGTTTGATTAATATTCTCTATACTACACCATCTGGTAGAGACTGAAGCCATTGTACCTGACTTAAAAGTTACTTTTCACTTTTGCTGTCTTGCTTTTTTAAGCAACTCTTTAATCCGAGCTTGAGCATAAACTTTGGTTTTAGTAGAACTGGTGTCATTATGCCCCTTTTAGTGGGTATCTCAGCTCATCTGAGATACCCACCGTGATCTGACCCATTCATGCTTTTGTATTGAGAAAATCAAAACAAATCAGTTGAGCAGTTTATAGTCGGCCCCTCAGGTGATAACGTTACAGACAATAGTTTTGGTTTTTTTTAAAAAACGGTGATTACTTGGAATGAGAGGACAGTAAAACTTTAAATCACTGCATCAATTACCATCAGTTACGTACCTCCTGAGGTGGTGGTAACATATTGTTTTCCACCAGGTTTTACTATGTATGTTGTAAAAGGTATATTGGAAAATGATTTTTATTGTTGATTTTACAAATAGAGGAAGTCATTCAGCAAACTTCTTACACTTCATTGGTGTTGATGGAAGCTTAGCCTGTTACTAATATACAATGTAAATGTAGATGTATTTCCCTATGTTCTTGGACTTTTGACTGGAGCTACACAGCAAGTCATAGAGGTTTTTCTCTGCAGTTTTAAAAATGCTTCTTTCTTTTCTAAACCGAATGGAACCACTCAACTTAAAGAGAAGAGTTTATTCTTACAGACAGCTGAGGCTCCGAGGGTGACGATAATTGATCAAAACGACTGAGAGGGAAATCAGAAAACAGTATTCAGCTCCTGCCAGTGCATGACTTCTGCTGGTGTTTGCTTTCCAAACACAGTTAAGACTGACACGGGCTGAGCACACTCCCACATGCACCTGAAGAGTCCTAGTGTTGCCACAGTCCTGGATAAATCCTGTGCCGTGGTTGTCTGTCTGTAATATGACAGATCAGTTGGATCATCTGTTCTATATTCTATTGTCTTAGATACATTTGTGTATTGATTTAGTATTCACATATACACAGTTATTTCAGGAAGGAAGTTATTTTAAAGGAAGAGTCTGTTGCATGTTTAACCTAAGGAACACTGTCCCCACTAAAACTCTGCTGCAGTGAATTCAGAACTAGTTTTTGATTGGGCAAAACACTTAAAAAAACTTCATATTAGTATGAAGTTATTCATGTTACAATTATTCATCCACATTTATAGGATAACTGAAAATACTCATCAAAATGTAGTAACTACTAATAAAAAATCTAGGTTATTACTGGTTTAAATAAACCAAAAGACACAATTCTTTTCATTATGTGAATGGGTAAAACAAGTAGACAGTTTCCTTGAAATTGTTTAGTTTAGTTCTATTTAAACTGCCCAGTTTCCTAAGAAAGAGAAATATTCCAGAGATGATTAATTTCTGCTCATGCAAGAACATCCTCTGTGGCCATTGTTGAGGGATACTGGGAGTGGTCACCACAGAGAGTGAAGTGCTAAACTCTCTGCATCTCCCCTGGTGACCATGGGTGAAAGTGGTGCATATGTGTGAGTTTCCCCCAGGCTGCTGTCTTCACAGTCTAGATCTAATAGGCTCTGACAGCACAGTAATAAGGTAATAGTGGACACACACTGCGTATGTGTACGTGTACCAGCAGTGAACTATGTCCCGGCTGGACGATATCAGCTCAGTGTGAGAAACCAGGCCTCGAGGTTCTTGACCTCAATGTATGAAGGGTTTCAATCAGAACTCTGTTCCGGGCAGCTGTGTGAATTCACAAACATACAAATACATATGTATATTTAAAATCACATGTGTCATGTCATGCTATTATCCTGATAGTCATTCTGTAGGAGGAACATCATTTCTATTTAACAACTTACTGAAATTCAATGACTTATGCAAGCAATTGTTGGGTCCCACCACAATTTAGATCCTGGGGAAGTTGGAATTATGTTCCGCTCTGCAATACCACGGTTATTGGTTACCATTTGCACTTTTTGAAAAATGTGTTCAGTACACATCTGTATTGATACTGGACATCCTGTACCAAACAGTTTGGTAAGAAGTGTGTATCATTACACCACTAATAAGCATTTGTGACCTGCAAATACGTTTTAGAAACCTCATACATATATATAGTCTGATTTCCAGTCATATAGAATAACAAGGCTAAACAAGGCTAAATGGCAGAAAAGGTATGGTGCATTGGCATCGGTTGTAAACCCTTTTGCAGACACAAATATACACTGATACAGATACACTTTTCTGCTCTGGACTTTCTGAAATAATGATCAGAAAATGGAGCTCAGGTTTAACCTGTTTGGCGTAATGTTACTGGTGAAACTAAGCTTTTTTTTTCATTATGCAGCAAGTTAAAAAAAAGTTCAGAACAAATTATAATTTATTCCAAAGATTTTTTGCAAGGTGCTTGTACCACACAAACCCACTGTATTCACCAGCAAGCTATCATTAGCCTGAGGGAAACCCTGAAGTCATGTCTGTCAGACCAGCAGGTATTGGAAAGGATTTTATCTTGGCTTCTGCTGTGTGCACTCAGCAGGGAAAACCACCAGCAGGTGGGACCAGTTTGATTTAACAGTGTTCACTGGTAACCCAACACCCCAAAATACATGACTACGATTTTACCCATCTAGAAGGTCTTGGTTTAGTGTCGTGCTGGTGTGTTTGCCTGGTAACACTTATGATAGTACGTACAACAGTTCCCCTTGAACTCCATTAACTCCTGCCGTCACAGCAGTGTATTCCATTGAGATGATGGTACTATTTTTTTCTGGCCAATTTCTGCAAGTCTGACCTACAAACCTTATTTCCAGAAATAATTTTCAATAAAAGTAATAATAATAGTCAGCTAATAATAAATACCAATTCTGTTGTTTAATACTGTTACAGAAGTACCTGACTTTTGCAGTCTAAGGTTGTTGAGTTCCTGATAAATGGGTAAAGTGTAATATGGACACATTAAAATTATTCAATTTATGATAGATAGATAGATAATATTTCTGTCACATGTAAGAGAAATACAAGTGTTCTTGCCTGACACAGTGTTTGTTGTATAAACAGAACAATTAGTTGTCATCTTTTGTGAGGGACATTGAGCTATAATTACTGGGTGTGACCTAAATGTCAGATCTGAAAGAACAGCATGGCATGAGGAGATGATTTACTGCCAATACGTGATGATTTGCAACTTTGAAATGTTGTCTTTGTGTTTTGTTTGACTCATGCTTCACATACATATTTAGGATGCCTGTGTTGAGGTCTACTTGAATGGTCATCCTAAAGGTTCTAAACCTTATCTTTATAACACAAGCCGGAATTGTAACAGCTTGGGTCTTTTGATTCTTGACCAGAAACAGACAGGCCTCTTCGCAATGTGAAAACAAAAATTAATTTTGTTAAAACCAAAATTAAATGACACACCTGTCAGAATGTAGTAAGAAAATGGCTAGCTGAATTGGAGCAGCGTAATGAATACTTACGTAACTGTCATTCTTCCGTTGTGTATTATTCTAATATATGACAGGTATAACTTCTAGCTGGAGCAGATATTTGTTACTTTACAATTTCTGTATTTTTTTTTATCCTTTAGCCTGTCTCTGATCTTGTTCTACTTCTACGTCCGCCTAGCTAACTTGTTGTTGATGTTGACTTGTTCATCTGTCCGCGTTTCCTTCTGAGCTGCTCGTCTTCTGACCTCACTGCCTTTTTAGTCTTTGATTCCTTTGCTTCATGCGCGCCGCTCACTTCAGAAAGTGTCATGAAGCTTTTATGGACAAATGATACGCTTGTAATGGGGATTTGAATGTAAGTATATCGTTAAAATAAAGTAAATACAGCAATGCTAATATCACCTCTCCCTCTCTTCACAGCTCCTCCGCCCAGCAGATTCAATAGGAGAGTGTCAGGTAAGACGTGTGTGTTTGTTCGCTAGTATGTGTGTTTGACGTCATGTACTTGGTTTGTTATCAACACTAGCGGCTATGTCTAAGACGCTCACCTGCAGCTCCTGTTTGAAGTACGTGTATGAGTGTGTGTGTGTGTGTCTGTCTGTGTCATATACATGTGAATTGCTGCTGAGATGTAGTCTCTCTCTCTTTCTCTCTCTCTCTCTCTCTCTCTCTCTCTACAAACATAACCAGAGGTAAAGTGTTGGTTGTGTCCTCTACATTCTGTCTTGGAATCAGCCATATTGAGCATACTGCACTCTTTATTTTCTCACGCTCCACACATTGTTGACATATCGATAAGACTGTCGTCAGTCATTACGCGGCCCTGCACTTTGTTTAGGCCCCGGGTGTGTGAGCTGATTATCTTTACATTTCTTATCACTGTTGATAAAACCAGTGTCTAAGGGTTTATTGTGAAGTTTCTGGAGGTAGTTATGAGGTAAGTTGATAACCCTTTGACTAGTAGCATTGTATATATATTATATATATATACATATATATACATATATATATATATATACATATTAGCTTTGGGAAATTGTGTGAATACAGCAGATGGTATGTCCATGTTGTTAAAAATATTTAACATGCGTAAAGGTACATTCAACATAAAAACAAAAACACAAGGCCTGAAATAACCCATTATAATATACTACATGACAGTACAAACAACCCGTGCAGAAAACTCTTTAGGGACACAGGTCACAAAAACATTGTCAGTGTGCATCTGCTGTTTCTATTGTCTCCAAAATAATTAAAGAAATGACTCATCGTTCATGAAGCATCTTTTAATATGTTAGAAAATAATAACTAGGTTAAGCCTGTTCCCGCTCGTTAACAACCAAATTGTTTCCTGTGTGTCAGACAGTTTGTTTTAGTAAAGCATAAATGTTCATAATAATCAGTCAATTATGCTGTACTGCAACTCTTTGAGACATTGGCTGTATCTTCAAACAATTTCAGACAGATTAGGGATAATTGAACAAACAGCGTTCATTTCCTGCACAGTGAAAAGACAGACAGTGAAAACTGGGGGAAATATAAAATAAATTATGCAACAAAGACGAGCAAATACTTCTTTACAGAGGAGACTGCGGCCTGTATGCATTATTAGTTAATGGTCAAGTGTCCAAACAATGCTACGTACATCAGTCAGCTTTATCCTTCAGTCTTATACATTATAATTAAATCCATTCAATCTATAGACCCTAACACATTATCAGCCAATAGTTTAAATAATAATAACTAACCAAAACTATAACACAAACCAAAAGTGTGTGTGAGACCATGGATTTCTCACTAATATTTTGTAAAGTTAGTTGTTCAGTGGTCTGCAGTAGTAGTTGACATGTCAATGACATATGTCTATACATTTTTAAATGGTTTCTAATATAAATAATAATCAAGTATTTATCAATGCAGTACATTTGTTAAACAGGTTCCAGACAGGTTGGCCATATTTACATTAGATAACTAACAATGTCACATTGTTGTTTTCACAGGCGTCTAGGCAGATTAACTCTGACAATGAACACACACACACACACACAGACAGATTTTTTTCTGTATGTAATGAGATGTTTGCTCTTTAAAAGCCTTTACGGGAAACGACTCAGGGCTGTAATTGAATTTGTAGTCAGGACAGGTAGTGGAAGACTGCAACTGTAAACATTGCAGAGGATATTTCAGGCAGTAGGACATGGCCTTGGGGTTAGTTAAAGCTATCGGAGCTATTTAACTCTTATACCTATTTAATGACTTACAAACAAACTCCTTTTTTGTGAAACTGTCATTTAACACAGTGAGGACAACAATAATGTAAGTAACATTTTCAAGGTAAATGTTAATGTTAAATTAAATAAGGACTATTTGTCCTAAATAAGGGGAAAAAAATCTACAGCATTATAGCGTTCACCTTCACTGGTCACCTCTCATTAGAACAAATGCCAGTGCAGCACAGAGCAGACAGCAAACAAAGGCATCTGACCAACTTTGATGGACAGTAAAAAAACAGTTTGACGTCAAACAGCACAGTCATGGCAGACTGTGCATAGCAGCTGTAAACAAAAATACCTCCATGTAATCAGACCTGAGTGAAAGGGAGCTCGGCACGAAGCATTAACTGGCAGCTTATTTGTTTAACATCACAACTCAAAATCTTATCACAGCCTGAAAGAATAGATGTGATTTTCTGTCACCTTTGTTTTGGCTTCTGACTTTGAGAAAGAGAGAGAGAGAGCGAGAGAGCTTACTCCAGGTACAGCTAAAGAAATGCTAATATTAACTATATGCTATATTAATATAATATTAACTTTTGTACTGAAAACAATAAAACATGTTATAAAGAACAATGTTTGACAAGAAAGCCTGCCGTGGGTTTTACACTGGCAAAGAACAAATGAGTTCAGACCACTGTGAATCAACTCCTACTCCCCCATCATCACTGTGGAACATTTCAGAGGTCGTGCCGTTCTTTGGCATGATTGGTATTATGGATAAAGTGTACCACTCTCGGTTGTGCGTAAGCACACATCTTCAAGATGGAATAGCATGGAATGTTCCAGAGAAACAAGGCATGTTTCTGTTGAGCTGTAGGTAATGACGCCTTGGAACGACCTTGTCTGTGTTTTCCTACCAGGTGGTGAAACTTCACCGTGTGCTTCTCACTGTACTGCTGTCCTTTCTTTCCCTCTCCTCCCGACGGTCCCCTCAAAGGGGGTTATGCTGTTGTTATGCCATACCTTCCCTTGAACTTTTTCCTTTAAAGATATCTCTCGATTTAGGATGACTCTCTTGATAATTGATGCGACTATTTTCAAACTGCGGAGTTAGGATTTAAATAGACGGGTTTTTGAAACAGTGTTTCTCAAATGGAACTTGAAAGTGACAGATAATGTACATCCTTGGATATATTTATCTGTCAGAGAAAAATAGGTTTTTTCTGGTTTTCTAAGAAATATATTGGATGGATCTTATAAGTACTTGGTTGTTTTTCTGTTTAACTGACAGAGAATGGTTTGATTGGTAAAAAAAAAAAAAAAAATGGAGGACTGACTGACATCAAAACTCACGACTGAGGTACAATCAGGAGAGGTCGCAGAGCTGGTATTTGCCCTGCTCTGAGCCCCCGCTGTTTGAACATCCTAATGATGCCGCAGGTGGCCTTCTTCCACCAGGTTGTCACTGCCTGAGCTGGCTGCCCTCTTGTAGCTGCTGCTGTGTGATTTTATTTTGATTATGTATCCTTGTTGTCAAGGTTGGGCGGCGGCCTTGGGGGAAGCATCTACGTCACGGTCTGCTTTGACCAAATTTGTCTCTGGACTTCAGAATGCTCTCTCACTGTCAATGTTTGTGTTTGTCTAATTAGAGTGTAATGGCACAAGACACTGTTATTACAGGGCGTAATGAAGGTTTTCACGTCTGCATTCCAGTGTGTGCTGAGGCATTCAACCCAGATGAGGACGACGAGGACACAGAGCCCAGGGTGGTTCACCCCAAAACAGACGAGCAGCGTTGCAGACTGCAGGAGGCCTGTCGAGACATTTTACTCTTCAAAACGTTAGATCAGGTAAAGAATATCTCAGGGAAGAGAGAAAGTTCTCACATTTATTTCACAAGAACTGTAGTTAAATTATTTACAAATGAGCCTAAAGCAGGGACTCCAATCCCTTGTGCCATTGTAAGAGTTCAACGGGTGTGCTGTGAGAATATCACGATTTTGTGTTAACTAAAAAAGTCCAAGTCCATGCAGGCTTTGAGTACATTTTGATGTACAGACCATTTCTGAATATAAGTCGCAGCATCAGACAAACTACTCACATAAAAATCACAACTTACAGTAGTCTGGAAGTACATTGGTTTTATTTTTCTATAGATATCATTATACCTTATACCAAAGTTACAGCCAAAACCAGTGCAGCATTTTCAGTCTATTTTCAGGACTTTTTTTGCAGCCATAGTTCAGGAGAGGTTAACTGAGTCCATTAGTTCTGACCTGCAGTTAGTTCTTCTTCACATGCCAACTATAAAAGTGCACTTGAAAGATTCAGAGAGAGCCATCTAGTACAGCTACACTTTTATCCTCTTTTCTATTCATTCACTTTATTTGTCATTTATCCACCTAATGTGAGTCCATTACAGCTGTGTTCTTCTTGTATTTTAATGACCACCTCTGGACAAATCTCCTGCTGTTCATGTCTGTATTGATGTGATCACAGCGACAGTGTAAGGCACCAAAAACAGGCCAGTGAAAGTTTTCTTGTGAACATAGACTGGGACAAAGAAAAAAGAAGAAACGTCTTCAGCTCTGACAGCGTTGCAGCCAGACCTTCACCACATTTCCCTCATCTGTCTGCATCCTCAGCAACTTGTTTTTGTTGTTGTTTTTTTATCTTGTCTGGCATCAAAGAACTGTCTGAGAATTTTCCCTCGGAGTCTCACACAGAATCAGATGCATGTAAATCATAGTGGACACTTGTGTCTTCAAACGCAGAAAGTATGGCCACCGGGCAACTGCTGTTGTTCAGGTCAGATGATACACAACAGAGAAAGTGTTTATATAAATAAACGTTACACGTCGTCTATTACCTCGGCCTAATCTGCATGTCATTTACTGGCTTTAAACTTTGTTGAAAAGTGCACTCCATCATTTACTAACTGTTCTGTTCAACGTCTGTGTTGACTTGTAGTACATCATGTTTCCTCTGGCAGAGCAGGATGGGTTTTTTTGTAATCCATTATTTTAAATTGTTTTTTTAAACGTTTTTAAAACTGCTTTCCTTTGTTGACCAGGACGCACCTGTTATTTGTTTGAATAAATCTGTGTAATTATGGAGGCTTCAAATCCCAGGGGCAACAATAATCGAAAATTGCTTTTAAAATGGAGTCCGAAATCAAATTTAAAAATTGGTTGACTCACAGTGTCATGAATAAAATTAAAATTCCCGGTGTGGTTTTTGAATCATGACAGAGAGAGTGGTGGCAAAGTAGAACATTTTTACACTCATCAGGAATTACAGCTGCATCAACTAAATACAAATTAAATTGCAATTACTGGGAATCACGATGGAAGACGATGATCATGTTTGCAGCTAATTTTACGGCGTAATGGTGATTGTGCTTTCTGGTTATACATAACGAAGAGTTAATGCTCTCTTTGTGAATGGTGCGCTGCTAGCCATAGAAGCTGGTTTGAATGCATTAAAGCCTTTTTATATGGCAGAGCGAAAGTGCACCACTGTAAACAACAACCTTGTAGCTTCACTTTTGTCTTGCATCATTGACACGCTGTCTAATGTTTTTTTAAACCCATCCAGGAGCAGTTCTCTCAGGTGCTAGATGCCATGTTTGAATCACGGGTTCAGCCCCAGGAACACGTCATCGACCAGGGCGATGATGGAGACAACTTTTATGTCATAGAGAGGTAGGAGTCGTTCTCCTCAAAAGCAGCTTCCCTCGTATATTGTTAATGTCATCGTCATACAACATGTTTTAAACTCCTTAAAGCCCAAGGCACATAGAGAGGTTTCTGGTTTAATATTATTTTCTTCTTTTTCTTCTTCTTCTTATTATATAACCCCTTACAAACATGCTGTTGAAGAAGAAACACTCAAGTAAACACCAGATCAATATTTCAACATGACCTTTGAAACTGCCAACATAAAGCAGAACACAGCAAGGCCTATGGCATCTATAACAGTAAAAATTAACTAAATGATTTGTTTGTTTTTTAATGATATCAGGTTTTGATGAAGATGTCTGTAGAGTTCCATTTGTATATAAGTTGCCTTTATGTCCTGTAATCTGTATATACTCACTACTGTGCAACACACACGTTGCTTCATTAGCTCCTGTTACTTTAAGAGCAGCCTACCAGGTCATACCCTAATTGTCCCTGCCTTTTCTTTTGCCTGTTATGTGTAGGTGGATGTTAATGTCACCATTAGGGTGGAGTGTGAGCACGAACACAGGGAGGGAGGGACAGAAAGGCAAAAACAAAAGCCATCACCTCATAGAAGTCGGTCCTTTTTTTCTGTTGTCTGTTGGTTGTTAGAACTGGGGGGGGGGGGGGGGGGGGGGGGTGTAGAAGACCCCTGCAGTCCTGCTGTACTTGACACAACTTTAGTCCAACCGCACTGTTCAGTTCAGACCTTTCTCACATCAAGTGTAAATGCTAAAAATAATCTGCAGTAATAGAATAAACAATGGCTTCTTCCTGATTTTTATTTTCGTTGTTTCCCTCTACAGTCTTTTTAAAATACTGGGAACTAAAAGGTCAACGTCCAGCTGACGTCCTCAGCCAGCTTTCCTTATTTATGCCTGGTCCATCATAGTGCTTCTATGTTTGCAGTGAATACAGCAGGTCCACCACTAGATGATGATGTTAGCGTAGGGGAGTGACATCGGTACTGAGGGGCAGTAGGTGAGACCCCCTGTGTATAACCCTACCTGGGCTGAAGTTAGAACGTTATCTTTAAAAGAACTGCAGCATCATTTTCATTCAGGTCCTGCATTCTTGTTTATCCTTTTAAAGAATAAAAAATCCACTGACCTGAATTTGAACTGAGTTTGGGTTTTGATTAGTCACGAGTGAGTTTATGAGCAGAGAAACTCTCAGTTCTTTAATCAACAGCGGGTTTGAATTCAGCAGAATCGTTACTTGGAATTCATAGCTGGATAGAGCTTTCACAGGTCTGTACCTCAATATAAATAACACACCATCTCACAGTAAAAGTGATGTGTGGATATTCATGATCAACTGTTCTCAGCAGTGTCCACTACAGAGGACATGGTCCCTCTCATCACTGTAATCCTGTCAAACTAAGTAATTCCTAAAACCCCAGCAGCAACAAGATCCTTAATCCTGCTATTAACCTAATGGAAGAAGAGACTGGAGGAATAACGCTGCACATTAGGAACATAATTATATTGACATGCACTTGGGGCACCTCTTCTCTCTCTCTCTCTCTCTCCACAGGGGTATATATGACATTGTGGTATCAGGAGTATGTGTGGGTCAGTACAATAATAAGGGCAGCTTCGGGGAGCTGGCACTCATGTACAACACGCCACGTGCTGCCACCATCATTGCCACCCAGGAGGGAGCGCTATGGGGCCTGGTAAGAACATGAAAAAGAGAAAACAGACATTAAATGTAAGAGCAGCATATGACTAAAAAATAATGTGTCTTGGTTTATTTTCTGGGTCTTTAAGATCAAAGATAATCTCAGAATAATCTGAGGAATTCCTGAATATCCAGCATGGGTTCACCGCCCAGTCCACAGTTACAGCACATTGATGTGTGAAGCCCATCCATGTTAAGAATGAAGTCGTTTTGATATGAATGGAGCCAGGGTTCTTCTCATGTAGTTAATGCTGCTGTTGCTCCCCCGTGTGGTCATTTAGAGAAGAGGAGGCAACAGTCGGATAGAATCTTGACTTCAAGTGTTTGTCTTTCTCAGGACCGTGCCACCTTCCGTAGGCTCATTGTGAAGAACAACGCCAAGAAGAGGAGGATGTACGAATCGTTCATCGAGTCTGTGCCCTTACTTAAATCACTGGAGGTGAGGTTATTATCCTGGTAAATGGAAACACAACCAGACAGGTTGGAATAATGACAAAAAACACCTTTACTGTAGTTGAATATCATTATTGAGCCGTTCTCGCTCGTCTTTTCTCTGTGCAGGCAACAGAAAGGATGAAGTTAGTGGACGTACTAGGAGCGAAGCAGTTCTCAGATGGCGAGCGAATCATCACACAGGTATGACCCAGAAATAGCTGATCTGGGTTCACAGAGACAGAGACTCCAGCATTTCTATTCCTAACATAACTCTGACTGCCCTGTCACATTTTTGAAAAAAATGTGTGTTAACGTGTGTTTTTCCAGGGAGACAAGGCTGAATGTTTCTACATTGTAGAATCTGGAGAAGTCAAGATCATGATGAAGAGTAAAGTACGAACCTTCTTCTTACCTTTTTCAACTGCATTTTCTGTTTGACTGTGATTTTCAAGCTTAAAATTTTCATTTTAAAAACCAGTAATGAATGAAATCATTAGTTCTCTGCTCACAGGCGCTTTAATAACGTCTAACAGGAGACCTGTTGGTTCAGGATGTGCCGTCTTCTTCCATTTACTGTTCAGGGGATTTTGACAGTGACAGCCCACACTAGCCATTAAAAGCTGCCAGAATACAAAAGTGTTTTTGCCTAGCAACAGCGGGAATCACAATAGTCTCAGCTGCTCCGCAGAGCTCACTGGAGGTGAACAAGAATGAGGTACTCAGAGCTTCCTAACCTTTTAATCCCCCGACTCTTCTCATCTGTCCTCCCCGCAGACAAAGGCAGGCCATGCAGACAACGCGGAGGTGGAGATAGCGCGCTGTAGCAGGGGTCAGTACTTTGGGGAGCTGGCCTTGGTCACTAACAAGCCCCGGGCCGCCTCGGCCTACGCAGTCAGCAGTGTGAAGTGTTTGGGTAAGACAGAACAGTTTTAAACCCTTTTGTGTGGTTTGACATCCAATCAGAACTGACAGTGATGGTAATGTTCCCTGTTTTAAAGTAATGTGCAAAGTGGAGGTTGTTTTTTTTAAAAAAAAAAAAATCATTAAAACATGTGTATGATGATGCTTTTTCAAGACTTAGAATAGAATACACACACCTTGAAGATTATAATTAAAGGACTTTCCATATAAATATATATATATATAACTTGAAATGAAATTATTTACACTGTTTTATAACAAAGTGAATGTGCAGTACATCTCAATACAAATTTTAAAGCAATACATTTGAATCAACCACACAAACCCAGACTGATCCTTTTGTATGAGTCATGTATTTGCACAGTTGTTGAATAATGTCAAGTGTCTGTTGTTTTCATTCGCTCACACACAGTTCGATGGCTCTTCATCTCATTCACCATAACCTTTTATTTTCATTATTCAGTTCATTTCATTTTTATTTTAAGTGGGTTTATTATTTCATCCTCTCCAATAATGACCTGCTCTTCACTTTTTTTATAGTTTTTTTAATATTTTGTCAGAATTTCACATTATTGGATTTAGACTTTGATAGCAGATGTGATCAGCGATTGTCACGGAATTAATTTTCTTTACACACTTTTTACACCTGTGTTAGTTTTTCTATTAGAAGCAACATTTTTTGGGGTGGGAACAAAAAGACAGTCGATGATGATTCAGCTCAAACTATGTCTAACTTTCTCTGCTACTCTGTCCCACACTTTTCCCCTGTCTCCCTGCAGTAATAGACATCCAGGCGTTCGAGCGCCTCCTGGGCTCCTGTAAGGAGATCATGAAGAGAAACATCGCCCACTACGAGGAGCAGCTGGTAGCCCTCTTTGGTTCCAGCATGGACCTGAGAGACTAAGCCTCCCACTCCGCCCTCTGTGCCTTCTATCACACACACTCGTTCTATCTTACACACGCACACACACACACATATACAGAAAAATCAACAAACACGCACATCTTTACCATCTTGCAGTTCTTACAGACTCACAAGTTGTACACATTCATTCCAACACATTAGAATGTTGTACGTGGTCCACTTGCAGGTACAAATGTCCTCCCAACACATGAAATCACACACACACACACACACACACATATACTGGCACCTAAGTGTATGTATAGGCACAAAGAGGTGCCAACTTTACCCACGTGCACATGCTGACACACGGACACAGCTAACTGAAGGACACACACTGTTTATTGAGCCAGCTCAGTATGAAAAAAGTCCATGATGTAATGACCTTAATGCGGGTGATGCAGTGTGAGGACAAAGGACACACACACACACACAGGTATAAACACACTCCTCATTTATAAACACCTCATGTTTTACACAGGCCGGCTTGACACGAGCACTTAAAGAAGTCAGTCGTTCCAACAATCCTCAGCCAAGGACACATTTCTCACACACTCCCCACACTGAAACACACAAACACATACAGATATTCAAACACACAAAAACACACATACAAGCAGCCACACTTGCAAAAATGGACACATTGTGGTGAAATGGTGACAGAAAAACGTTTAAAAAATCTCTGAAAAGGAAAACAAATAAAATGCAAAAAAAAAAAGGTGATACGTTTAAAGACGACAAAAGTTTTAGAAATGTTTTATGAAGACAAAAAAAAAAAAAAACAGAAGCTTTGATAAAATATTATTTAAATAAAAAAAGTGTTTCCTCTTCAGGATGCCGGAGCGCAGAACTTTGTGGTTGCGTTTCCATTTCTTCCTCTACTGTTGTTGATTGAGTTAAGTTGAGTTAGTGCTGGTGATTATTGAAGTACCACAGAAGAGCAGTGGGAAAAAAAACCCAACGAGACGTCCGTGTTTTTCTGGGACATTGTTACTCTATTATTGACGCCACACTTCATTGTATTAAATTAATTATTAATGTATTATTATATATTCATTTATTATTTTTGTTTTGTTTTGACCAATTCTGATAAAAAATAATCTATCTCTGACAAATGTAAAAAAGAGAAAAAATCTAATAAAAACAACAGTGCTTATTTCTTGTTGATAATCCTTGAATGAGTTATCCTGGATAAGAAAAAATTGAAAAAAATAAAAAACATTTTGCTAAAATCCTCTGCTTCTTTGAAGTTCTACTTGCTCTCTGTTCATGTCTGAACTTTATTTGCAGTTTTAGTCAAGCACTAAATAAAAGTGCAAATTTATATTAGGGTGTTAAAGCCTGAAACAGCAGGTGATAAACAGGGATTTACATTTATGTTGAATTGGTAAGTGGTCTGTAAGAAAACATTAGGTTTTTACCATCTACCTACTGGGAAAAACCACTAGTATAAACTACTACATCTGGAATTGATTGACAACCCTCCTGATATATGACAACTGCACTAATCACCGAGCTGCAGCTGCACTATTACTGTTGACACTGTAGAACACTTGTTATTTAAAACCATGAAATAGTAAGGCTGATGTGGAGCAGCAATGGTCAATGTTTTCTCTGGGTAAGAACACCTAGCAGCATTGTTTTACATCAGAGTATTTATTGTATGGATTTTTCGTGTTTACTGGATCACACAACATTTAATGTTTTGTTTAATATTTGTAAAAATGAAAGATTTAAGTATAAAATCACTTTGTTTTTTTTATTTTTTCATTTTAGTTTTAAAGGTAAAAGCTGACGTTACTATTGTTTCTTTTTATTTGAAGGATATTCAAAAGACTACTCTGTCCACATAAAATAAGTATGTACCTCAGAGACATGGCTATGATTAAAGGTCTTTCAGATTTATGTCAATATATTCACTACTTTTGTTTTTGAATATAAATATACACATTGTTTGTATTATGCAACCTCCATACACTAGATGGCGAACGAGTTTTGTGACCACTGAGTTTACTGCAGCATTTCCTGTTTCAGAGAGTTCAGTAGTTGCCGCTTATAAGAAACTGATTCTGGATCTGATTTTACCGGCAGCAATTTGCTACGACAGATCTTGGTAGATGATGAATCCAACTGACACAAGGTCAGCGGTCACATACACCTACGAGAGGAGGGCAGGAACTCATTGAGTCGAGCCGCCCGACCAAGCAGCATGTAAGTAATGTTTAATGTTAGTGAGACATTAGTTCACTAATAAACACGTGCACGTTGTAGGTGTTTTTAAATAATAAATGAGCGTCTGCTACTAAGTTGAAAGTGTAATTGAGACCATCAACATGTAGCTCTCAGCTGTCACTGCACTCATTTACCTTACATGGAAGTAAGGTAGCGAGGGAGAGAACATTCAAACAACGGTTTTAGAAAAACAAGTTTAGAAAGTTTAGAAAGTTTAGAAAGACAATTACGATTCATGCATACGAACAAAGCAAAGCCATCGGAAATAAAGTTAGATTGAATCGGTTTTTGGGCTTCTCAGTTAACATTACTGCAGCTCGTTAGGCTACAGTCGTCAATAACACACCAAACTAGCATGTAAATGGTGCTATACTTGTATTACATGTTTAAATTAAGAAAGTGTTATTGCTTAGAAATACAAGTACACATTATGCTATTAGGACAAGTTTTTTCATTGAAGCGTGAAGTGTCACACCAGCTGTAAATTTCAATGTCTTGCTTAAATATATTAATATTCCACCATACACCAAAACTACAGAACTGAGGAAGTGCATTTCTATATCACTGACATTTTTCTCAGTTTAAATTCGACTGACTATTAGTTAAACCCTGATCACCACAGGTCTGAGACAATAACATCATCAGTGTCCAAACCACTGTCTGAAGAGGAGTTACATGTTGGTCTAAGCAACGTCACTCTGTCAGAGACTCAGAAACACAATGATGAAAAGAATCCAGACACGAACTCTGACCAACCAGGGAGAATCCATGTGGTTCCGATCCACCGACGTCCAGATCTTCTGGTCCCCTGTGCTGACCTGGTCAACTCTGAGTGGCAGAGGAGTCCAGCTGCTCGGATTCACACTCTGCAGAAGTCCTGTCCAGAGTTTCCAATCTCCTTGGTTCTTCTACAGGGTCGCAAAGAGAAGGAGCGGGTGCTCGGCCACGTCAGGCTCTCCAGGGTCGTGGGTCACGGCAACAGCCTCTTTGTCGAGTCGGTGGTTGTGACCAAAGTGGAGCGAGGGAAGGGCTACGGACGGACATTGATGGAGGAAACGGAGCAGTACGCAAGGAGTCGAGGGTTCAAGCGCCTGTGTCTCACCACCCATGATAAACAGCACTTCTACGCCCACCTGGGCTACGTCCTGTCCACACCGGTGCAGAATGCAGGTTCCATGACAACATTTATGCCCATGGAGATGCTGCTGAAGTTCTCCAGGATGACAAATGAAGAAATGAGCAACCAGAAACCATCGAGGACACTGACGGATGCTCAAATACCACCAGACAGTGCTCCTTCTTCAATCCCTGCTCCTCCGCCACCACCTCCTCCTCTTCCACCTTTTTCTAAATGCATACCACCTATTGCCCCAACCTTTTCAACCACTGCTTCTTGTCCACCACCACCACCACCTCCTCTTCCTTCTTCTAATTACAGAACTTCTACTACCTTCACCACTCCTCATCCTCCTCCACCACCTCCACCTCAGTCTAAAGGGCAGCTTGTAGTTCAGACCCTGACTGAAACTCCCTACAGAGACGCCAAAGGAGTTCCAATCTTCTGGATGCACAAAGACATTTGATGGACATTATATTACAGACATTTGAAAATGCAGAGAAGGAAAAAGACCTCTACATTTCCTGCTATATTTTTGGATTACAACACGACAGAAATGGACATGGACGGAAATAAAGAAAATTAACACTTGACATTGTGAACAGTAACTGTAACTTTTCAGGAAACTCTTATTCTATATTTCACTGTGAATGCTATTTTGGCAAAAGGTCAACATGAAATAGAATACTATTTTTTTTAAATAAATATATTTTATCACTGTAGATATTTAAACAGGACAATTTGTCCCTGTAATGTTAGCTCATCTGGAGCTGAGACTCTGTTCAGCTTGAAAGTTAGTTTTGACCTCAGAAGATCACGAAAAATAACTTGAAGATTATTGAAGCTGCTTTGCACCATTATGTGCTGAACTTAATTTTCTTTTGTTGTTGTTGTTACATCAAAATATTAAAGGTAAATATTGAAGGTGCTACTGTTGAACAACAAGATTTTTGGTTTTTGAAATTTTCTGGAAATAAATGTATTTCTGTTACATTTTACTTTGTGTTTTTTCATCTTTCTAGTATGTGTGTGTGTGTACTGTATGTATATATGTATATATATACACACACAAAGCAAAAAAAGCAAGTTGCACATGTGAAATTATTAAAAACGTTACATTTTAATTTTCCAGTTTTTATGAACACATTCAAAAACAATCCTGTCTATATTTACATTCTAACAAACAGCATTTAAAGCACAAATGCTAATTAAGTTTGTGTGAGGGGGTGTGTAGTTTCCTGTGCTGTGTTGACGTCAGGTCCCGCCTCCTCTGGTCACTGTCAGGTTGTGTCTCAGTGCCTGCAGCTCTTGGATCAGCTGTGACAGCTGTGTGGCTGCAGCTTCTTTCTGCCTCACTGCTTCTGTCAGCCTCTGTAATGCTCCGCCTTGTTGGACTGGAAACAGAACAGACACAAAACACAAATGCAGTCGAACACGGACAAATACTGTATTGCAAGGATGCACATGTGGAGTGTGTCTCCATGACGAAGCTCTCAGTTGGGACATCACGGCACCTGACAAAACATCTA
>NC_024316.1:10986548-10992259 GCF_000523025.1 Cynoglossus semilaevis | reverse complement strand
TCTCAGTTGGGACATAAAGGCACCTGACAAAACATCCAAACAAAAAACAGTGAAATCCAATGAAATGCTGACCCTACCTAAAAAGTAGAAGATGAGGAACACGGTCAGCAGAAGCAGAGAGACGATGGCGCAGGCCATGGTGTAGGCTCGTGATGAAGTGGGCGTCAACATGTCCTGCAGACGACTCTGCCATTGGGTGCTGACGGTTTGAACTCTTTGATTGACAGCTGACATGTCAGCGTTGTTGACGTTTCCGTTTGGAGACGGTGTGTAGTCTGGACGGGGAGGCTTCACCCCTGAATCAGACACACAGTCCTGCAGTGTGTGAGTGTGTGGTACTATGTACTGCAATGATATACAGTACCTTTGTGTACGTTGAGTGCTGTTGCTTGTGTTGCTAGTATTTGTGTCTGTACACGTGTGGGTGTGTTTGCAGTATTCATCTGTGTACATCCTTGTGGCTTTGTTTGTAGTGTGTTTAAAAGTATTCTGCCTTTGCAATATTTGTGTACATACGTAGTACCCAAATACTGCAAATGATACATTTTGCAGTACCCGTGTGTCTATGGCTTTTTGGGTCTTTATGCAGTATTTGTGTGTGTATTATTTCTGTGTGTCTTTGTAGATATGTTTTAATATACTTGTTCTTTGTAGTTATATAAAAAATACACAAATACACTTACAGTGCCTTTGTGGCTCTGTGTATTTTTGTTGGCAGTATTTGTGTGTGTACTTTTGATTGCTTTTGTGACTACCTGTTATTTTGTGCATATCTTTGTGTGTACATGCAGTACTTGTGCCTCTCCACCATATGGCTTTACGACTTACTGCAGTACTCGTGTGTGTACCTTTGTGGCCGTGTTCGTGGTGCGTTCGGTGCAGGTCATTGATGGAGTCCACGGAGTGAAGCTCTATCTCTGTCAGATCTCTGTCACTGACTCTGTAGAAGCGAGGAGTGGTCTGAGTGGAGGAAGGTCTCGACATCTGCTCGCAAATATTAACACGTTAGTCCAAAGCTGTAACAAACGAAGTGGAAGTGATTCGAGACGGTGTGTGAGCTTCCTTTGAACCTGCATCTTTACACTGCTTTTTACAATCATAACAAAATGACAGTAGGACAGCATCAGTTAGCAGCTCACAGTACAGAGATCTGGTTATGTTCATGTAGATATTTATAGCTGAGATTAGTTTATCAGCGTGTGTGGGATAAGAACAGACAGCTGAGGAAACTGACTCTGAATAATCCACACAATGATCGGACAGTTCCAAATGTTAAAGTTCCAAAGACACAGTGGAGAGATTTTAGAGCTATACTCATTTATAACCTTCAAACTGCCCTGACATAATCATATTTATTTCTTGTCTTATGGATGGCACCTTTCCACCACTAGTGATCATTTACTAGTACTTCATAATATTTCTTTTTAGACAGAGGGTAGAACTGATTGTTCCACCTTAAATTTAAAGACAAGAAAAGAAAAAAAACTACTGTATGAGCAGCAGCTTTATCAAAGCTATTATTAGAGCTTTGAGTTTGAGTCAAAGGCCAAAGAACACCATCTCCTAATGAGTAACTGAGTGAATGAATGGATGATCAGTGACCTGATTTACAGCCCACCTCATCACAGACTCCGTACTACACGCTACTTTACAACAGGCCGCATGAATACTCCCCCACTCACCTTGTGTCACCATAGATACACACTGTAGTGGAGTTTGTAGTCTGGTTCCTGTGAGTCTTCTTGTTAACCCACTGTGACGTGTAGACACTCAGGATCACAGCATCGTTCCACGACCCACACTTTTGCCCAGAACCAGTGTGACATTCCAGAACAATGAGCAGTAATGAAAAGTAAATCCAGTGAAAAAAAACCCTGATGGACAAAAACACATGGAAACTCTGGGTTTTGCTTCCTACTTGTTTGTGACTGAGCAGCTGTGCCACCCACCCAGCCCCCGCCCCCCGTGCCACCTCCTTCAGCTATGTTTGTATGAGTACATGTTCCACTTTAGCCCACCCCCCCAGAAACCCCTCTCACACCCACACACACTTCATCCACCCCTGCAGGCAGAAATAGCAGCAGAGACATGGGGGTATTATTAGCTCCCCTGGACTGAAGGATGACTCACTGGTCTGAGTGGGTACACAGGGATAAACACATGTCAGTGAGTGGACAGTGGCAGTAATTTGAATTAAATACACCTGAAGGGTAATTATTCAGTTCAGTGTTAAAACAGCTGCAGAGGAAAGTACAACAAGAGCTAAATGATGGAGAAACAGTGATACAAGGTGATACACCGAACAAAACACGTCAGAAATAGTCACATATTCATAAATAAATGTTGAAGGTTTTTTTTTTAATGATGGTTCACTTCACATCTAGATGGAATATTTAAACAGAGAACTGTCTTTGCAAATATTTTCCTATTATATATTTTTACTATTTTTACTATCATCTCCATCAGTACAATTATGTCGTCCCAAATATAGTAAATATTGAGTTGTTTTCTTGGCTAAAACAAATACCTCAAGTATTTCTACCTTAAGTTGTGTGTGTTATGCTTAATATGTTAAATTGAAGTTAAAATAAAAGTGTAACACAGATGAGGGATTGGGGGGGGGGGGGGGGGGGGAAAGGGGGGGGGGGGGTGGAGTAAAGGTGAGATATCTGTGCTGCTCTTTATGACCATGATCTTCTAAAACGTTCACCAAACACTTCATTGTACTTACTTTTTTAAAATTATTTTATTATTTTTTAATTTATTTCACAGTTTTAATACACGTTTTGAATTATTTTTCGACATTTCCAGCCACATTGTTCAGTTCAAGACTCTAACCCTCTGATTTGATAGTTAACGATAGTAATTTGAAACTCCGTATATTAACTAAACAGGTGAGAGGAGAACGACGCCGCTGACTGACTACATTTCCCAGCAGCCTCTGCTCCTTTTACTATCATTCACGTGTTATTTCGCCAGGAAAACAATCCTTTAGCATGTACTTTGGCAGAGTTTGGTAACTGTTAGCGGAAGTGCTGATCAGGAGCAGCGGAGCGAGTGTGACTCTGCAGCGGGGACGCGGTGACATGATGTGGGCTCAGCGGCTGACTGTGTTCGGACTGACGGGTCTCAGCTCCAGGGCTGCTGGGGCGTCCAGAGACGGTTTACTGCGGGTGTCCGCAGCTGGGTGCACGGGGAGAAAGCAGCAGAGAGCAGCTTCGAGTGCAGAGGTTAGTGGAGTCTGGGTGTCGTAAAAACCTCAATGCTACTGACAGAAAAACAACCGGAGTGAAGGCAGCTCAGTGGAAGTTTTCAACTGCTTTTATTTCCGTTATATTTTCAGAACAACAACGTTTTCGATGTCACGGACTTTATCCAATGTTTTGAAACTTCCTATTTTGCAGTTGAGTTTGAATCTTCCAGAACATACGGTCGGATAATTAAACTCACTCATAGTTAGAAAATAAAACAAGTATAAATTCACTATTTACACATATAACACTGCTAATAAGTACACATTAAATATGCAGTACTACGTTTGAAGCACTTCGACGACCTGTCAGTGACAAAGGAGTGAATTAAATCTCGCCATTCTACTTTATTTTACTAAATTACTTTAATGTTTTTAAAATATTGCAGTTATTACAATGCATAACTCAGGTGTGTCAGAGCAGAGATGTGCCATGGCCTCCGAGGTCAGGAGTTATCTGAAATATTAGTCGAAGTGGAACAGCAATCAACACGAGGGTGATTGAACTGCTTGATTTTTCACGATTGGGAAAGGGCCTAGATTTTGGATTTCCTTGAAATGTCTTAAAACTGTTATTCATTGCTTTCTGGATAATTTTTTTTTTTTAAAAAACCTGTGGCTACGAAACTGTTTAAACCTCATTTGTTGATATAAATGTCTATGGAAACCAAATATTTACAATGAAATCATACAGAAAATCATTCAAACGCGCTGGTTGACAGATTTCTAATCTGCTTGGCCACAGTTGAGTTTTGCCTGTGGAAACACCTAGAACAGGCATGGGCAAACTAAGGCCCAGGGGCCGGATGTGGCCCGTTCAGTTTTTTAATCTGGCCCTGTTAACTTTTCCTGATTATATAATTTATTTAGATTATTATTATTATACTCCTGCCTTTTCCCTGCAATACCCACATTCCCCCAATAGATGACATAGAAAATGATAACAGCATTTTAGCATTTCAGCCTTTATGCATGACTTTTACATGTAATTTATCTTAGTTTACACAAACGCTCCATCTATCTGCTCCTGACCTGCCCCCCCATTCAATTTCAGGGCCAATTGTGGCCCACGAGTCATGAAGTTTGCTCACGCCTGATCTAGAATATGAGGAGCAGAAATCTACTGTAGTACTGACATGTTGTAGCAACACAACGTGATGTGGAATAAGTCAGAAAACCTTGGAATTGGTGTGAAGGGAAATCAGTGACATCATGAAATGACAGGACTTTAATTCTGTGAAAGTTCTTCCTCTCATCACTGATCCTCGACTCACTCCACAGACATGACTGTTCAGACCAAAGCAGCGGAGACTGATCTGTGGATGTTGCATAAAGCAGACCCAGGAGAAAAGACTAAAGTCATAACGTCCTCTTCTCTAATCTGCATTAGTTCAGTTAGTGCATGTGTGGAGTGTGCACCAACAGACTACGTCCCATGATGCACTGCTGCTAGCGTGGCACTGATAAGGCTGAATTAGCGGCTGGTTCAAAGGTCACAGGTTGGAGGGGCGTCATTGTGTGTTTTTTTTTTTCTTTTTTTTTCATGTTCTCTCGTCTGTGTGCTGTGGTTCACCAAGGCGTCCCAGAAGAAGACGCCACTGTTTGACTTCCACAGAGAACATGGAGGGAAGATGGTGGAGTTCGCCGGCTGGAGTATGCCGGTCCAGTACAAAGACAGTCACATCTCCTCACACATGCACACCAGGGAGCACTGCTCCATCTTTGACGTCAGCCACATGCTGCAGGTGGGCTCACACACACACACACACACACACACACACACACACACACACTGTGAACGTGTGGTGTAACTGCTGCACTCCTTCTTTGTCTTCCATGTCAGACCAAAGTCCACGGCAAAGACAGGGTGAGGTTCATGGAGTCCCTGGTGGTGGCTGACATCGCTGAGCTGAAGGACAACCAGGTGAGATGAGGAGGACGGTACGGGGGGTCCTCGGTTTACCACGTCCTCCACCTACAGAGTTTGATTGTTATGTGGCCACACCCACTACCTAGACGTTTATAAAAACAGTAGTTTTTCAGCCAACAGGTTCTGTTTACCTCCATATTTTGTTATGTATGTAAATCCTGACTTAGGGCGAAAATTCAAGTTAAGTCGCTGCTAGGAACCGACCCCTGACGTAAGTGGACGACCTGTAACACACTAAAGAAGTTAGTTCATTAACTCTGGGTTTTTTTTTTTGCCGTCATCTGTTTCTCAGGGCACACTGTCTCTGTTCACCAATGAGAACGGAGGGATCATGGATGACCTCATAGTGACAAAGACAGACCAGGGTTACCTGTACGTGGTGTCCAACGCCGGCTGTGCCGACAAGGACTCAGCTCATATGAAGGTAACTGACTTTAATGTCTGTGTGTAGAGATGATGGTACTTTAAATAAAAAAAAATCAAATGTTTGTGTTTGTAGAAGAGACTGGCCGAGTCCAAAGCTGCAGGGTT
>NC_024316.1:10971455-10986519 GCF_000523025.1 Cynoglossus semilaevis | reverse complement strand
GCTCTACAGGGTCAGATTACTCACTCCTTTAGTTTCTGGATATTTGAGAAATGACTTTTCTGACTTTTTATATACAATGTATGTATAACTACTGTGTGACTACCTTTGGCAAATTTTAGCCAGATTGTTTTGTTAATTGTTAGCCTTTTTTGCTAGCTTTAAATTCCTTAAATATTTTAAATCTATGTCTAATTATTTTTTAGTTTTAAATCCACCTTTGCTTAAGAGCTAACTTATGTTGAGATCAGTCAAATTACTCTGTGGTTTTTCAAGAACCTGCTCCATCAACAGTCTTAGCTGAGATAGGAGATAACTAACCTTTCTTGAATTAGTTAACTCTATTAAATTCCTCTTAATTCTTGTTAATGAAAACAAAAAAAGCAGTGTTGGCTGCTGGCAGGTCTCTCCCAGCAGCTGGCAGAATCAGGCTCATTATGTTCGACCAATCAGCTCGCAGGAGCCACCTGAACCAGTCATGCCTCACTAATCACACACACATGCAACCAATTTCCCCTCACACTCATGCTGGAGGAGGAAGGAACAAGGGAACAAACCTGGAGAAGTGGGTCCTGAGGTGGAAACACCGCAGCTGAATGATTCTGTGTCTGTGCTCTCAGGACCCTCCATGTCACGTGTGCTGCAGGAGGGTCTGAAGGAAGACCTCAGTAAGCTGACCTTCATGACCTCCGCACTGGCCACAGTGTTTGGTGTCCCTGGCTGCAGAGTCACACGCTGTGGATACACTGGAGAGGACGGAGTGGAGGTGAGGACGTCCCTACTGCCCTGCTCTGTTGACATTTGTTAAAGTTGAATGAAAACACACTCTCTCATGTGTGTGTGTGTGTGTGTGTGTGTGTGTGTGTGTCTCAGATCTCCGTCCCTCAGTCCAGAGTGGTGGAGCTGACGGAGAAGCTCCTGAACCACAGTGAGGTGAAGCTGGCTGGCCTCGGTGCCAGAGACAGTTTGAGGCTGGAGGCTGGTCTGTGTCTCTATGGCAACGACATTGACGAGACCACCACCCCAGTGGAGGCCACTCTGGTCTGGACCTTAGGTGAAGTGTTTTATTTGAATGTTTTATATATATATATATATATATATTTTAAACCAGTTTTCTGCTGTAGAACATTGTACGGAGACACCTTTTCATGTTAGTCTCACATTGATTAGAGAAAAAATTTTATCTGTATTTCAGTCATTTGTTGTCTATTATGGGATGTTAATGAAGCCAATGTATTTATTTTTAGGATTATTTTTATATTAGATTCTCTTTTGGGTCAGTGGTCCATTCTGCCACAGTGTTGACATTGCACTGATTTGAACTTTATTTCATTGTTTAGTGGAATCACTGATTTAAATTACAGTGATTGTTTCTTCTTTTAATTCTCATTATTTTGTCTCTGCTGATTCTACAGAATAGGACAATAATTTGTCTCAAGACTCATTAACATAAATGATTGATGTAGAAGAGACAAAGTTATTTGAGTGATTTAAAAACAAATTACTTATGAAACACTGACTATTCTTTGCTAAATGCTGTTGTTCTATTTTTTTATTTTATTTCAAATGACAGCAAAATAAATAAAATAAATAACCTGGTTGTGGACAGTGGACACGTCTTTAAACCCATATTATCCTGGCCTTATTTCAAAGATGATCTCGTCAAACTTTAATCACTTTGATGGAGCACTGACAGCATCACTGTCTCTGACGTGTCTGTCTTTGAACGCCTCATCAGGAAAACGTCGACGTCAGACCAAGGATTTCCCTGGAGCTGACGTCATCGTCCCCCAGATCAAAGCCAAGACAGCCAGAAAGAGAGTGGGTCTGTTGTCCACAGGCCCCCCTGTCAGACCGCACACGCCCATCCTCAGCCCAGATGGGAGGGTCATAGGTGAGCGAACTTTAACCTGCAGTCAAATCAGATCAGTTCACCACAGATTAGTCCAGACTGACGCAGAAGATTTCTTTTTTCTTTCTTTTTTTTCTGGTGTGATGAAGGTGAGGTGACGAGCGGCTGCCCTTCACCGTGCCTGAAGAAAAACATTGCCATGGGCTATGTGGAGTCTGCCTTCGCTAAGAATGGAACCAGCATCCAGGTGGAGGTCAGGAAGAAGGCGGTGCCGGCCACGGTCAGCAAGATGCCCTTTGTTCCAACCAACTACTACTCTGGATAAGGACACACATACTGAACACACACGCAAGCACAAAATCTAATTCCAACAGTGAAATTCCTAGATATGAGTTCATTTCTATGAAAGTCCATCAATTCAGTAGACTGTTGTAAAGGGAAAATAATCTTGGTTTGAAATTCAGGTTTTTAAAAAAAAAAAAGTTAATTTTTTTTATATACGTAAAACTTTTTTTTTACACTGAATAACACCAGCTGCAGTTTTTTCATTTGATTCTCCCTTCATGTGGAAATACTGCCCTCTTCTGTTTAAGGCTGTGAACGGCAGTTAAAGAATCGTAGAAAAAGTACAAATAGTTAACTGACACTCAGTGTTTTCTATTTGAAGTATTTTGACTGGTTTCACAGGCAAAATTATGAAGGACTTAATTTTTTTGTTTCACAGGCAAAATTATGAAGGACTTTTTTTCCTACCATAAATTCAAATTTAACCTGACTTTGTTCAAACGGGTGCTTGAAATCCTTAAAAATGCTTGAATTTGGGTTGGGTTAAAAATATGCAAAGTGAAGGCTGTTGTGTTTTACATAGTGGTTCAGTATTGAACTGGAGGGAAAACTGAAGTGAACTATGTTAATATTATTACAAACATTAGTTTATATGGGAGGAGTAAAGAACAAACATCCTGACTCTTGGACAGAAACTAAACTCAGGTCGTCTGATGTGATGTACATTTCTAAAAACAGCAGGAGAAACTCCAGAGAATCTAGCAGCTCCAGGAGGATTCTGGTTTCAGTTTTCACACATTTACTCCAAAATAGAATTACATCAGAGTCTAAAAACATCTGTGGAGAGTCAGAGGATGCTCCATTTATTTTTTTTGTAAACCAAGGCATTAGTGAAACTACGTCTATAAATACATCTACTGTCCCACTTCCTGTAGGCCAATATCCATTTGTCTAAATCCTCTGGAGAATCTCCTGCTGCTGTGGACACACCTCCTCCAGATCTTGTCCTCTCACATGTTCCTAGTGTGAGAGGATAAACTCTGCAGAATGTCTGCGACCTAATCTGCGAATATAATCTAGATTTACGTTTGAAAATGTCAGTTAATGATGTTTAAACTCAGTTCTGGGTCCAGGCCTTCGTCAGAAACGGATCAGATAGTTTGGGACGGTTTTCATACCAGTCTGTGTTGGACCAAAATAATTACTAACAAATATCCAGGTGCTTTTGATCAAATACTGCATTTACTGCAGTTTAGTTTGTTTGAAGTTCTTGAATCAAAGAGTAAAACAACAATCACTGCTGTTGCTGTCCATTGGGGACAGTTGGGTTTAAGCGTTAAACCAGAGGTTTGTGGAGCTGACACTGTGTTTGAGCAGTTACTACGACGCACTAATGAAGTTTAACTGGGATTAATTGTGTATTAAGAAATACGGTCCACTTATCTAATTTCAGTAAATTTACTAACATACTCTATAGCAGTGGTTCTCAAACTGTTACACACTTACAATGAATACATTTAAACAAACAAACATCTCTCCAATGTTGGTCATCATGGTGGCACTCAGAGAGAGCTCAGTGTTTTCTCAGGTGGTACAGAGTATAAAAAGTTTGAGAACCACTGTTCTATAGGTTTTAAAAACTGTAACACTGAAAATATGAATCAGGCCTAAAACTGTGGAATTTAATATGTGAATGTTTAATATCGCTTTTCTTTGCATTTAGGAATGCTGAATTATTTTGAATAACAGCTGTAACTCAGTGTTAAAACTGATCTTGAATCTTTCATATTTTTTATTCCTATCATTGACTTTAAAAACAAGTATTTAGAACAAATATTTGAATTTCTCTGACAATAGCTGAGTGACATGAGACCAAATGACAGGAGAACACAGTGGTCACAGACTTTATTTGATTTGATCCTCGTGACTTCAGATAGTGTAGTGGAGGTCAATCCAGGTCAACAGATGTGGAATTATTTTATTTTCCAACAAAGTTCAGAAAAAAAAAGTCATCATGGACCCTGTGATGTGTTTACTGTCCACTGGGACAAAATCCTCAGTCATTGCTCTTGTTGATTCAAGTACAGGAAACAGCACTGCAATTAAAAAACTCTGTCATCTTCAAATACTTGTTTCTGTAAACGTCTTAAAATGTATTTTAAAAATCACTCAATATTTTAAATAAGTTATAAAAGTTAAACACAGTTATCCATCAGAAAATGGTTAAAATGTATTTTTTCCCTCAAAAAATAAAAAGATTACAATATGAAGTCATTGATTTCCATTCATTTAATCAGGTATGGTTGTATTTTTATACTTGATGGTGTTTAAATAAAGCTCAGATAAAACACGCAGTCACACAAAAACAACACAGGTTTGTTTTTTTCCACATAAGTCAGTTTGTGGTTTGGCAGCTCTGGGGTGTGACTGACGTTATATTGAAACATATTTAATCTTTTTTCTTTTTTTGGTTCAGATCCTGTTGTAAAGGCAACAGTAACTAAATGTGAGTGATGAGTTAAAACACACACACACAGCAGCGGAAGGCAGGGTACTAAAAAAAAATACCCATCAGCACCAGAGCTGGTCTGTGTGACTGTTACCATAAAACTCCACAGACGACCAGCAGAGTCATTAAATACATGACTTTCTCTGTTTTCATGTGAAATCAAGATATTTTTAAATCCCTTAAAGAAAACCTTTAGCATTGGTTTAAACTTGGCTTCTCACAGTGACTAACTCTGTGTTTGGGTGGGGGCCCAGTGTGGCCCCCCGTGTGTTGAGCAGCAGTGGAACTGATAAGTGTCAAGGCCCAGCTGTGAGTCTGACGGTAAAAGCATTAAAGGCATCGTTTGTGTGTCCATCAGCATAGTCCGGAAATTTCCTCCGATTGCTGTCATCCCTTCACTCCGTCCCTCCCCGACCCCCTCCTACTCCCACCCCTTACATGACATCAGCACGTTTGTCTCTGACTTTGCTCCTCAGTTTAGTCCTGGCCTTGAAGGCTGCAGAGTTGAATAGATGCTGTAGAAGAAGAAGAATCGATTAATTCTTTTTAAACTGATTTTGTTTTTTCTTTGTCTTGTCAGTTGTTAACAGTTTCTCTCTGATGACGTCAAACATAAAATATCACATTCTGCCTGGTGTGACCGCTGTATGTCATGTGATTTTGTAAGGTTATTTTAAAATCTCTTATGTGACACGGTAGTGAAAGTCAAGATGGTCGTACTTTTTCAAACCGGGAGATTTTGTTGGCTTTGACAGTGGGGTCGATAATGAGTGGAGCTCCGAGGCCAAAGATGTCTCTCAGTAGTGGATTGAACTGCAACACAACAGAAACACACACATAGTTTAATGGAGGATTAACAACTTCATCGTCACTCACCAAACCAAACTCCAGTTCAAGGACCTCACTGTCAAAGTCAGGAATGTTATCAAAGTTTGAAAAACATTTCTTAAATGTAGAAAGAACAATCGTTTTCATCTTGATAGTTAAAAGTGCGGTCGGCTAGGAGCTAAAATGTAGCCAGATGTTTTTCTTTTTGTCTAAAATATACAGTATCATCAATAGTTCACTTTTAGTTTCAGTTTGTCTCCTGACCTGTAGGTGGTGTCTGACTCCAGATTCCAGGATATCTTTGAAAGCGTCATAGATCCTTCTCCTCATCCATCCATCGATGTAGATGCTCTCCAGTCCAAATCTGATCTTCTCTTCAGAGAAGTCTTCACTCTGCCACGGTGTGAGAGGTGAGTTGTCATGAAGCAGGTTCCAAAAAAAGTTATAAAAATGACAAGTGTACAAATGTACAAGGCTGAGTTGAAAAAGTTCTGAGACAAATTGTTTATAAGAATAAGAATGCTAATATCAACGTAACCCTACTTGGGTCTAAAACAACTCTACGTTTAGATCCACGTCTCATCATGTATTCGTTACTAAAGTCAGACACTTAGTAATTATGACACCTGTATTAGAACTTTTTTGACTTACCCTCATATATAAAAATAATTGTGAAACATTTCAGTGTTTAGAAATCGTACCTCTATGTAATGTAGCACTTCTCTGAAGATGGAGCGTTGTTTCCTCCTGTCATTCTTGGCTCGGTGCTTGTTGCCATCTGTTGCTAAACTCTTTAGACACTCGCACAGACTTTCACTGTCCTCCACCTCAAAGCCCTGAACACACACACACACACACGTGACAACAGATGCAACATGTACTACAGAACATTACAATTCTGAATATAATTGGGAAATGTTCTCAAGAATGAAAACAAAAGAGATTTTAAAGGTTAACAATCTTCAGTTTACCACAGTAGCAGTTGTACTCACCTCGTCGATGTCTCTCCCCAGCTCCACGAGCAGAGCGATGGTTTCTCCCACTGCGATCCTATAGTTGACGTCGTTGCTCTCCAGACACTCCTGCAGTTTGGGGAGGTGACTGCAGGCAGGGGAGAAAACAGCAGTGAGTTATCTGTTGTTGGATCAGAACAGTAGTTATAACAGCAGTGATGAAGCTGTTGATGATGATGACGCTGCTGCTGCTGCTGCACTCACAGGTCCAGCAGTACAGTCAGTCTGGAGGCAGGGCACAGTGTGACCAGCAGTGACCAGGCCTGCAGAGCAGCGCTGTGAAGGCCAGGAATCCCAGGTTTGAGTGTGGGCAGCGCCCCCTCTCTGTTTGCGTAGGAAGACATGAAAATGGTCTCCAGGAGGGCCAGGGATTTGATCAAGTCCTGTGAGGGTAGAAGATGTCCACAAACTATCCAATCAGAAATGAGGTCTCATGATTAACAGCACTGCAGTTTATTTAGAAAAATGTGTTTTCTCTGTTCTCTTCTGCTCTTACCTCTCCATTTTCAGCAGTAGACACGTAACAGCACATCCCCAGAGCTCTGGCACACTGAAATAATCATAAAGTACAATTTAAATGTTAAAAACAAACAACTTTTCAACTTTCGACTCATAGCTTTAGAAACACATCTTTAAACGAGACAGCGTCAAATCATTTTGGATGAAGCACAGGGAGTGGTGCTTAAAAATATTCAAAATAAGACCCAATGTTTAACGTCAGACATTTGTGTCCAAAATAGACACTGGACAGAAAACAACTGCAACAGTGACAAACATGACGACGGTTTATACACCACAACTCACACTCTGCCGGGCTGCTATGCTGGCACTGTCGTCATTTAGGATGTTTGTGAGGACGGGTTGAAGCATCTTGAAGCCTTCCTCTGCCTCGTCTCCACCTCCCAGCTGGATACACAGCAGGGCGAAAAGTGTGGCCGCTGCTGCCTGCTCCTCTCCACTGCCTGGACATGAGCAGAGGTCAGTTAGGCTGGTGGTGCTACTCTGACAAGTACATAAATTCAAATTGACTTGTCTTGTATAGAAAGGTTTTCTACATCTCCAGGTCTCACCTTTTTTGAGGCTTCTCTCCAGACAGTCACTGATGGTGAGCCGTCTCTCAGTCAGGAAGTCGTACAGCAGTCTGGAGGAGAAGGCCTGTCGCAGCGACGCAAGGGCAGCCAGACGGGTTTTAGCACTGAGTTAGAGAAAGGAGAGGATAATCAGGAACTACTATAAAGAATCTGCTTCAGCTCAGTTCTTTGGTAAGATATTTTATTAGTTTTTAAGTCACTTAAAAGTTGACACTAATGCCACGACCCCTCACCTCTTATCCATCAGGTTGTCTATACACTGTTTGAGTTTGTCTTCCGTTTCCTCCTGGGCCGTCTGCTCATCCACCTGCTCACCACCTAATTTCAGGATGCACATATCATTTTAGAGACAAAACAGAAAGGCTGGATTAATTCTTTATGCTTCCCAACAAAAGTACCTGAACCAGCATACAAACACTGGTGATGTTAAGTGTTTATTTGCTCACCGGTGCCCTCTTCCTGCACAGACGCCGTTTCACTGGCGCTGCTGTAGTGGCTGAGAATATCGGACGTCAACTCATCCTCACTGGCACCCGACTCTCCCTTTACTCCATTTTTATTACCTAGAGAAGAACAAGAACAAGGTAAGAAGAGAGACAGAAGAAGAATTTATTGAGAGAGAAATATAGATTTTTTTAGAAGGTTATTGTTATTGGAAGGAAAAAGAATGGAATGTGGATGAAACATTCATGAACAGAAGGTGATCAAAGTCATTAAATAGAAACTTCAAGTTGATAACCACAGAGTCCCGACGTCGGAGTTTGTGGGACCTACTAAAAAGAGGTGGGGTCTAGTTATCCAAATCCTAGAACCTTTTTTAGGTATTTAACATTTTATATAGGCTTTCTAAAATATTATTAGGATTGCAAGGCTATATTAATGCTAAATGGGACAGAACTGGCACTGGCATGACTTACAACTAGATCTATTAATTTGTTCCATTCTCATTAGTGTTAAAGTAAAAGTAATTTATTTATATCCTTCCTATTCACAGTGAACAAGTGAATCAGCCTTTATCAGGCTGGTGGCCAGCAGTGAGTAATAGCAGGTTAAAGGAAGTTGACTGTAGGCTTCCTCTGCTCAGCTGTCTCTCTTTGTCAGTAACTGTACACCTCCGGCACAGACTTGCGCAGAGAGAGAGACGCACACAAACTGGAAGGGCCGCACGTCAAACCCTAATTTTGTCATTCACAAACCTCAGCAAGAGGAGTTAGACCTTCTCCTTTCCTCTGAAACTATTCTGAGACACTGGACATGTCTGCATCGAAAAGACGTTTTTAACTTGCACATACCGAGAAGTGAATGCAAAGGTCACTTTGAGGTCATTGTTCATACTGTATGTCTGCAGTGAAACATGGATTTGGTTTTCTCTTACCAATAAAATCTATTTCTTATTATTCCGAGCTGGTTGTGTGTTAACCATATGCTGCTTAAGACTACTGTGGACAGACAGTTGTGGACAAACCACTGCTACTATTCCCTTGTCAATGTGTCAGCTAAAACCAAGAGGCAAAGCTTCATGAGCTAAATGCTCCACAACTGCTAAGGTGATTGACCACTTTACCTTGTGCCATTTTGTATTTGCTGCTGAAGTTGTTGTGATGACACTCAGACTAACTCATTGGAGAATAATAATAATAATGGTTGCTAACTGTACAACTGCATTCACTCTGATGTCTGTATTTTAAAAGGAAAATTCTGACATCAGATATCAGACGGACTTTGATCAGAGCCCAATGTCACCAGATGGACCAGTGGCAGTTTGGTCACATTATGATCAATCAGTTACAGCCCAGCAACCCAGTCATGTTGTAAATAACTAAATGTAATACTATTGAATTATTCATCAATTATGTTGTTGGTTGGTAAACTGTGACAGTGTAGAGATGCTCTTTAAATTGAGACAAAGATGACAGACAATGAAACTGTTCTAAATGTATTCTGAGTTCAATCCTGTTCTAATGGAAGATAAACCTGACTGGACTCCTAACAATCCTTCTTGTGTAATAATGTATTCCGTGACTGAACTGCCAACACACACAGTCTTAGTAATTACTGAGATAAGGCCCAAGTGACTACTGATATTTCCATTTCACCATCCTTGAACTCCTGCTGGTTCCTCCCCTACAGTAATACACACATGGTATGTGGGCAGGTCTTCCCACACAGACCTGCCTAGGGTAAACTGTGTGTGTGTGTGTGTGTGTGTGTGTGTGTGTGTGAGTGCTTGTTGCAACAACTCACGTGTCATCTTCCCATGCTACACTTTGCTTGCAAGTAGTTACAGCTGTAGCAGACGAGAAGTTAAAACCAGCACAGAGGAACTCCCCTGACCCGATATAGTAAGGGTCTATTTATGATTGTGAATCATGGACTATTAGGTATTGCAGGTGTACACGGCACAATTTCTTTAAATGAATGGTTAATTCATTGGTTGTTATTGGTATTGAAGCAAAATTAGACTTGTTTGGTTTTTCTGTGTGAATCCCAGTTTGATTAGTGGTGACCTTGGCATAGCTTCCCCACACAAAGTTACGGTCAAAACAATACCAGAATGTCTCCGTTTTTTACCAAGTGTAGTTTGTTGAGTAACACCTCTATTTCTGCTTTTCCATAGTGGTTGTCTTCAGTCATGTCCACAGAATGACTGCATGATTTCTCAGCTGGTGTGATGACAGGTCATTCAAAGCGTAATGCTCATACAATCTGATATGATGCTAAGTGACGCTGAGCAGCGAAACAAGAACTTATGGCATAAACAGTTAGGTGTCTGGTTAAATGGTGTATAAGTTCAGACAACACAAATGTAAATAACACAGGGTGGATGATGAGGTGACTGCCTGCTGAATTGCTTCCATACACTATAGTGAAGTTCAAGAGCTTCAGATGAGCAGCCAGGGTGCATATGCTGTGTAAGCCGGGCCGGACATACAGCTGAGGTCAGGTGACCAAAGGGCAGAGGAGTTACCTTTCAGAGATGCTTTAGCTGACAGCTGTAGGACCTCCTGACGGAGAGAGCCTAGAGATGATGTATGGACGAAGGGATAAAGTAGATGAATGGATAAAATAAAAGGGGCCCGGGTTGAAGGAAGAAAGGTGGATGGATGGTAAATGAGCAGAATTGGATGCAAATTAATTACATATTTTTATGTAAAGAACCCCATTAAACATTAGAGCTCTGTCTCCCAGCAATTTAATTCTACTAATCACAAGTCTGCGCAACAAGTAGAGAAACGTTTTACACATCGATGTGATGTGAAGAAGATCGAAAATGTTAAATAAAAAATAGCACTCAGCATTTAATGTCAGTCTAGTCTATATAACTGGTTGCACATGTGTGCGCGTACTCCCAGCACGTGTACACTTTCCACTCAACATCCCGCACAAAACGTGACAAGTGGGCAACCGCCCTATCAGGCACATGCATGCTCCACACCACCACTGTACCGTGCATTGACGGAGAATCTGCATAGGTGTGTATCAATGAGTAAATTAACATTCTGTGTATACTGACTGAGGCCGTAGCACTTGTTGCCTGTGCTGTAGTGGCCTGGTGCTGCTGCTGCTTAAATTACATGATCGATCTCAGTTGTACGACAGCAACCGAAACCGGTGACCTGGGTGTACTTCAGGCAACAATGTGCACCATAAACGCACAGCGATTCAAACAAAAGCACTCGGTTGTTGTACAGTGTCAGTGTTGGAGCAGCACATCAGTGATTATATAACCCACGTGGATGTGACGCTTCGTGACAGACTACAAAACAATGGAACGAAGCAGTGCCTGTGCTGTTATTCTGTTTTACCATTCACTCACCATAACCCATTGGTTTCAAAGTTTAACTTTGTCTTTTTACTTCTAACAATGTTGTCATTCTCACCAGTAACATGTTCGATTATTTCAAAAGCAGTTCTTGAGTAATAACAACAACTTACCGGCTTTACCGGAGCCACGTTTGCCCTTTTTACTCCGAGGCATTTTGTCTCACCGCTTTGATCCAACAGTTAACAACTCAGTTAGCTCAGGTTAGCCAGCCGAACTTAGCCTGCTCTCTGCCGCTCCTTACTGCTTTATCAACTGTCTGTTGTAAAGGTGGCAATAGCTGCAGCCGCAGCAATGTGGCGTCCTGGTTTTATCAGAATGACTCGGTGTCAGTCCTCGGGAAAGTGCTTCCTTTCCAACCAAGTGTTGTCACTTGGAGCTAACAGCAACTAGCGTCCTTCTCCCTGTACAAACCGCCACCACGTTCCGCAACTCTCTCCTCCCCTTTAGAAATAAAGAGTTTATCTTGGAGCGGAAAAAACACTTTCTTTGCTAAATTTGCTAAATATTATCTGTGGTTGTCCCCAGGTAATCTATATCTAATCCCAGGTTGAGACAGAGAGATTTTTTCAGAGAGTTTAGGTCGGAGTTTAGAACACGCTGCTGTCACGAAGTCCACCATCTTCTCCCTAGTAAATACACAGCAGACCGGCAGCCGGGGTTGCCAGGTTGGTTCCGTTGAAATCCCTGTTTACGGAAGTATTTGCTGTATTTAATTTGACCACTCAAATTGTGACATAAAACAAAACAACCAAAACAATTGAATTACACAACTGGAAGAAAAAACGTTTTACAAATAAGTACACCAAAAATTGTAGTTTATCTTCTTTAGAATGATTCAGCCAGGAAGAAATACTTTTAACTGTAAAAAGTGTATTTTCCTTGGGTTTTGGTATAATTTGAATTAATCTTTTTGTTGTCACACACCATACTGGTACTCAAAATAAGAATTGTGTTTGTGTCATGGTAAAATGGCCCATAAGAGCAAACACCTGAAAACGATAAACATTAACCAGAAAGGCGGCCAGTTTTATTAACATCAAGAATGTGTATCTATGAAGAGGCAGCCATACTGTTATTTGACAAACTTTTACAAGACCAAAACAAACAACATAAATACCAATAGGAGTGGTTTCCAAAGTGTAAATAAATAAATCTACAGATTCTTCATTTTTTATTACTTTTTTAAGTGTGAATAAAGTTAAATGGAGTTTTGAAGCAATAGCTGTGAATGTGTCAAATGGGGTGCTGCAGAAAAAGTTTGGGAAACACTGACCTTAGGTGTTTAATTGCAGCTGAAGATGACATCTATTCTACTGAAAGATGGTGCATTCAATATGAGTTTGATGATTCTAAACTCGTTTTGTGTTTTGACTGTTTAATACCCAGAGTTAAGAGAAACCAGGATGATTTGTAAAAGATAAAACATTTTTACGACAATTTAATTTTTCTTGGTGACCCACTACCGCCCTCCGCTGGTCGTTTCAGCCATTGCACCCCTGAAGTCTTAACAAATTGGTATCGTCCAGTCAATGATTCAATATGGAGGCGATGGTACTGTGTTCATCTCTGTGGTAAACCGTTGTGGTCTAGAGGAGGCGAAAAAGTCTGTGAAAACTCCTGTAAATGATTTATTGAGTTGATTGAGTGTGATTGTTTAAACCATGAATTCTGTTGTCAACAGCTCTGGCCACCGCAAATTCTCACATACACTTGCGGTATCTGATGTCTAGGAGTTCGTCATAAAGTGCAGACGGCATTAGACACACATGGAGCCCGGGCATGTCAACGGTGTGTACGGAGAAGTCAGCGGTTTCTCCGTACCCGTTTCTGCCCACGTTAAGGAGGAACAGCTGCAGGAGCTCCATGTCTATACTGTGACTGCAGGTGAGGTGGCTTCGTTGATGGAAATATGTAGATTGATATTAATGGAAGCCCATTAATGTTTTTGAAAACACCCCCTCGCCCCCTGAACCCAAGCGTGCAATATTATTTTAATTCATTGATGTGCTTTTTTCCCCAACACTTATACAAATGAGAAATCAATCATCATCAAAGTTTACCTAATCAAGTTAAACGTCTTTGTCTTTGAAGTATTCTAGCTAATTATTAGTAAGTTGTCGGTACAAAGATTGGGATGGTACCAATAGGTGTGTGGAATTGGTCAAAAAAAAAAAAAAACTCAAACATTAGTACTTTTAAGAATACTACAGTAGTATATACAAGCAAACACAGTTTCAGTCAGTGTGTGTTTTTTGTAAACACAGTCCAGTTGTTTAAAACAAGAAACTGATGTTAAGCAGTTGGTTTTCCTTAAAATATTCTCAGAACATTGTTACATGTGCATTGCAACATGACTTGGATCCATGTGAGACCTCACTGTGAGAGGTCAATTTATTACGAAGAAAAAAACTCTTTAAGAACAAAATAACTGTTCTTATTATCTTGTGAAGTAATGATTAGCTATTTAAAGTAACAGACTGAGGTTCTTTCAACATCACGGACAGAAGATTTACTGTTTGTTCAGTAAAATTAGTGTTTCAGTGACAGCAGATATAGTCTGCTAAAAATATCCTATTTTAACTAACCACTACATTGAAAATGAACATGTCGTATCAATTCCAGGAAGTGTTTTGATAGGTTTACTATTATTTATATGAAAAACAACTCTAATAGTTTCTTCTAATTCTGTGTTTAGTGTCTCTTCGTGTAGTGCCTGCCAGCCTCCTGCTCCTACAGTACAGCAGCCTGCTGGTTAAAGGTTTAACGGGGTTTAACAGAGTGAAGCCATCTGTTTCTGTGCTACAGCACCGTTCAACCTGATTGCACATTAGTAGATGGTGTGCAAAGCTACAGATGCTTCACTACACACTGGTGTCTTTGTATCTTTAATATATCATCTCAAGTATCTGAGTTGTTTCAGATATGCTCTTATCTGTAATTAACCAATGTTAATAATATGGATAGTGGAGTGACTTTAAAGGGAAGTGAAAAATACCTTTTGTTACCTTCTTGAAAAATCAATAATTTTGTAGCTGTTTTCTTTCATCTTCTGACTATGTCATATCCAGAGTGGAGTCAGAATGACCTGGTCCGATGTTCTAGGTTCCGACACTCTCAGCAGTGGACTCTCATCACAGACAACAAAGACTACAAGAGCATCAGGGCCGTCACCTCCTCTGGACCGTGTACACCATTGGCTGCAGAGTGAGTTCTGTCATATTTTGTCTGTAAATATTCTCAGCTCCTAATGGTTACGTCTCAGGGAATATTTTTTAATAACAGCGTTTATTTCACATTTTTCAAGACAATGTAAATGCTTTTTTCTTCCTTTGTTTTTCAGGATACTAAGTGCGTTTTCTCCCATTCGAAACCTGAAAGCGGTTGTGAGAGAGAGTGGTGGCCACCAGCTCCTGGAGGTGAGAAAAAAAAGAACACATACTCGGAGCTGGTGGCCACCAGCTCCTGGAGGTGAGAAAATAAAGAACACATACTCGGAGCTGTTTTCCTAGCTGACAGATTCCTGTTACTTGTGGATGTCATTATTTTAGATATGGGACTGTCACGGCCGCAGGAAGTGTCTCGACCTGACTGCCCTCAACAAACATGGTCAAATATATGATGACGGTGAGTAGTGAGTAGTACCATCCATTTATTTGTTGTGTG
>NC_024316.1:10968574-10971441 GCF_000523025.1 Cynoglossus semilaevis | reverse complement strand
TGTGTGCCCACAGTAGACCCGCACCGTATATACAATATATATACACAATATATATACACAATATATATATATATATATATATATATATATATATGACTTATTGTTACACTATTTTGGTTTTCAGCTCAGTTTGGTTGTCTGTCATGGTCAGAGTGTGAGAACAAACTGCTTTATGTAGCTGAGAAGAGCAAGAGTACAACTGAGGGGGAGTCGGTGTTTGGAAAGGTAACACAGATACACACACTCAGATACACACAGAAACATACACCTACATACTATACTATAAACAAACACACTGACTATATCTTAAAAAACAATTTATTAAATACATTCTTGCAGCAATTAAAACACAAAATACATTTTGCACCTTATTGTGGTCATTGCGTCTGAACAGGACAGGAATGTCTACCGTGACGACTGGGGCGAGGGTTTGACCACCAAGAGCAACCCAGTCATCTGTGTAGTGAATCTACAGAATGGTAACGTCCATGTGCTGCAGGGTGTTGAACCTGGTGTTTCTCCTGGACAGGTGAGGACCAGCATCTGAAGCATTAGATTTTATTTAAATGTATCTGATTAAGTGTTGATGTGTGTGTTAATAAAGTGTGTGTGTGTGTGTTATCCTCCAGGCTTTGTGGGCTCCTGGGAGTCAGTCAGTGTTTTTCATTGGTTGGTACCATGAACCATTCAGACTTGGACTGAAGTTCTGTTCAAATCGCAGGTCAGTGATAGGGACAAATAAAAACAAATAAATCAAAAAACACATTTTCATTTTTTCTTTACTTTGTTTTCGCAGGTCGGCGTTGTTTAAGCTAGACCTGGAGGGACACTGTGGTGAGTTGGTTGTTTTGATCACTGTTAAAGTAAGATGTATAAAGCCCATCTGACCTTTGAACCCTCCTTGTTTGTCCAAACCAGAATGTCTGTCTGGGGAAAACCTGTCAGTGTCCTGCCCTAGACTGAGTCCAGACGGGTCTACACTGATCTACCTCCAGGGTCAAGTGTTTGGTCCTCACCATCAGTGTCTTAGTCTACAACAGGTTGACTCCCTTTGTCTGTCTGTCTTCTCTGTGTATTTACTTGTGTAAAAAACATTCTCAAGGTGACTGTTCTTCTCAGCTGGATCTGAGGAGCAGGAAGGTGTCAACACTGCTGGATGTGGTCCACAGACCAGAGCCTGGTGGGTCCAACAATAACCTGTGTAATGCACATGTGAGGATGTAATTTAATGACATAACCACGAGAACCATCAATGATGGGCTCACATTGTCCTGCCCTTGGATTTTCTTTCTACAAGTAAATCAGCAATAGCTTTGTGAAGAAACAAAATGACCTTGTTTCTCTATACCTCAATTTCAGGTGAGTGTGCAGGTATATATGAAACTCTTCCATCCAGCTGCTGGTCTGCAGACAGTCAGAAAGTGGTTTTTAGCAGCGCCTGCAGGAACTGGAAGGTAATACATAATAAAAGTAAAAGCCCCTAGCTTTGGCAAAAAGCACTTGTTGTAATTTGTTTATTTTGGCCAATTAGGGTATTTCCTTGGGCCAAAGTTATTTTTTAATTAAAAAAAAAACATTGTTTTGCATTACCATCTAACGTGTCATTCTGGTCTAAGAATATTTTCTTTTTGCCTGATTTTCTCCAGGATTTATTTATCGTGGACAGAGGATCAAAGAAAGTCACCTCCCTCTCTGATAGTAAACGCCCATCCTCTCCTCCTCCTCCCCCACCTCCTCCTCCACCCACACCCGCCTGCCTTCTGTCTTCGTCTCCATCTCTTCCTTTTCCTCCGCCGCCTCCTTCTTCTCCTCCTCCTAGCCCTCGTTGTCTTCCCCATTTACCCTTTTCTCCTGCCTTTACTCTACCTCTGTCTCCTTCTATTCATTCCCTCCCTCACACTCCTCACTCCCCTCCTCCCCCACTCCCCCCTTCTCCCTTTACTCCAGTTCATTACCACCCTTTGGACTTTTTCCTCCCTCCTCCTCTTCCCTCTACTACTTCTTTTTTTACACTAGAGTCCCTTTCAGAACCTCCTCTTCCCCCTCCTCCTCCTTCTGTACTTTTTTATTCCTTCTATCAGGAGCAGAAACATGAACTGAAAGGTACGACAAGTCTAACATCCTGTATGAATGTAACAAAGTCTGGGATTCAGAAGAAAAAAGTTCAATTTAATGACAGTTGTAACAGCAATAAATAAAAAGATAGTGAATTAAATATCTCTTCTAAAACCCACCTAACTCTTTCTTCATGTCTGTGTTGTGTTTGTGTTCCTCTTAGATTCTTCTGATCTTTCTAAAGTGTATGGCAGCTGGAAGCTGCTGACCATACAGAGGGACCTGATGGTTGTCTGCTGCTCCAGTCCTAACACACCACCCACTCTGGTCAGACTCTCACACACACATACACACATAACACACAGACAGTCTTTCTGTAAACAAATATGTCATGTAACTTATCATATGTATGTCTTTGCACAGAGGGTGGGTTTTCTTCCCCCTGCAGGTGAAGCAGTGTCATGGCACACTCTGCAGCAGCCGGCAAAGACCTTTGACTTCCACTGGACCAGTCTTGATGTCACACCTTCACCTGAAGAAGACAACAGAGAATACTGTCAGTCTCCAGTCTTTGACTTCTAGTGTCTGTGAATGTTCACCTCTGTTTTCTCACTCTTCTTCTTCTTCTTCTTCTTCTTCTTCTTCTTCTTCTTCGTCCATCAGCTGGATTAGACTTCGCTGCAGTCCTGGTTAAACCTAACCTTCCTCTCCAGTCCAGTGTTCCTCTGGTTGTCTTCATCCATGGTTTGTGTTAATAGTAACTTCCACACTGCGAGCACAATAACTCATATTTGTAATACTGTCTTGGCTTC
>NC_024316.1:10962365-10968525 GCF_000523025.1 Cynoglossus semilaevis | reverse complement strand
ACCGCTGGTCTGACTAGACTGGGTTTAGCTGTGCTCTTAGGTAATGTGTTTCTTTGTTCTACACGTATGTACACATTGTTTTTTTTCTTTAAATTACACTATATACCTCCTTTTGATCAGTTAACTACAGAGGATCCACAGGGTTTGGACAAGACGGCATATTGTCCCTGATTGGTCAAATTGGACACCAGGATGTCAAAGACGTGCAGGTGTGGACTGCAACGAGATCTGACTTTAAAATAAAGACAAAAAAAAAGTTTACTGCCAAAAGTAAAAAAACAAATGATGAATAATTGTTTTTTTCATTTTTGTAGCGAGCTGTAGTTACTGCACTGAACAGTGACCCCGCACTTGACCCTAAACGCCTGGCTGTGATTGGTGGTTCTCACGGGGGCTTTCTGTCCTGTCATCTGATTGGTCAGTACCCTGACTTCTACAGAGCATGTGCGGTCAGGAACCCTGTCATTAATGCTGCTACTTTACTGGGAACCAGTGACATAGTTGACTGGTGAGTGTGTAGTCACGGTGTTTCACAGTAAAACCACGTCTTATCCTGATGATTGTTTTTCTTCTCTCTGTCTGCAGGCGTTACACCAGTGTTGGGCTGCACTTCTCATATGACCACATCCCCACAGCTGACGACCTGGCTGTTATGTTAGAGAAGTCACCCATCAGACATGCTGCCCAGGTCAGACACATCCACACTATAATGCAGTGTTTATCAACCTTGGGGTTGCGATCCCATGTGGGGTCACCTAGAATTCAAATGCGGTCACTTGTTTAAAGGTTCAGAGTCACTGCTGTGTTGAAGACCAGTTTTCCGTCACTTACCAAGTCTATGGAATATTGGGGTAGCAACAGATTGGAAGGACTAATGCCAGGCCAATATATGGCCTAACTTTTCAGTAAAGAATATACAGATTCCTTCTGCCTGCTCTGCTCACATTTTGTCAAATTCCAGTATCATGTGTAGCTTTATGTATGTGAAATACAGTATAAAAACTCTCTGTAAGAAACTACATTTGTGAAGTGAATAAGTGTGGAGTTAAAACAAATGACTGTTGCACATGTCATTGCTCAAGATTAAAACTAACCTGAAGTTTTGGGCTATTTTTCTTATTTATTTACTTTACATAAGAACATCAAGCTGTAACATCACACTCAGTTTGATCAGTTGGTTTACGTGTGTTTTGTTTGTACGGCAGATCAAGGCTCCAGTGCTGCTGATGCTGGGAGGCAGAGACAGACGAGTGTCTCCTCACCAAGGTCTGGAGCTTTATAAAGTACTGAAGAGCAGAGCGTCACCCGTCAGGTACAGCAAGTGCAGTGGTATCCAAAAAAACTTGGTCTTTTGTTTCAATTGTTTCAAGTATTGTCTATTGTACACATTGTGTTTGACTCTAACCTTTTGCAGGTTGTTGTGGTTTGCTGAAGACGGACATTCTCTGTCCAGAGTGGACACGCAGGTCAACTGCTTCCTAAACACAGTGCTGTGGTTGTACCAGCATCTCTGAACACGCACTCACACACAAACATTACCAATAAACACATTTTGTACAATAAAAATACAAATTAAAAAAAATTGTAGTTTTGCCATTATATTATACATAATCTGAGTAACTGCATAGCCCACATTGAGAATTCAGTCTTAGACATAGATCTAGCAAATTTTTAGTTGGTATCAGACTCACTGGAACCAATAGGTGTAATCTTCGGAGTGTCCAGTAGATGGCCGCCTCTTTCTTTCAAAACATTTGTCTTTTCTTTCAAGAGTTCTTGATCGTTCCCCCCACAGATTCCTACTTGTTTAATCAGCATGAATAAAAGACGAAACCTAGACAAAGCATCGGTTCAGATCTTCTTTAGATTTAGCCAAATAATTCATCCGTTAAAAATACATTTGAAAATATTAGTAGTAGTTTCTTTTAAAAAAATCAGTTAAATAATAAATCAAATTTTGCCCTTTTTTGTTCTTTTTGAACCTATTGACTATTTTTGTTACATTGTGGGTACTTTGTTGCTAGTATTTTATAACCTTATATTTTTCTCATCATTACTTACGGTTTCTAACGTTAATATACCACTTATGTAGTTAGTCAGTAAAAGTATATATCTGTATATTTATATAACTGTTACTGTAATGCTACACATGCATTTGTAAAAACATCATCTTTTGGCCACACACAATAAGAATAAAAGACATTCCATCACTCAGCCAGGGGATGTTTTTAGTTGAGAGACTGAGGTAAGTCCAGTGTAATGTATGTCTTTGTAAAACCTGAGAAAGCCGTAGTTAAAGAGAAAGGTTTACATGCTTAACAAATGACCTCTGTGGGTTCCAAAACATTAGAAATCCAAACTGGATACTTCAATTCATAGACTACGTGGAAAATCAAAGTTGCTTCGCCTTTAAACGCTCTTAGACCGACATTAGATGTTTATATTTTCTTTAGTCTCTTTTTTTCTTCATAAAACCAAATATGATGAAATCTGTGTGCAGCAACAGAAAGAGGTCACAGAAGCAGATGAAAACAAAGTCTTGGTTTGATGGTGACTATTTTCACACTTCATTGTGGCCCTAAAAAAAAGTCCCTTCATTTTCATGTACCAGACAACAAAAGTGGACATTAGCACCAATGCATGTAACAGAGGCAGAAATTGAAAGGTTAAGTCACTGAGATGAGACGCTCAGATTGTTTGATAGCTTCCAGAAGTTTCCTCTCCGCTGTCTCACCCTGGTGTCCCAGACACAGCGTCGGTGTTAATTGTCCTCTCCACCAACACTGCTCCGTGACTGTGGCCTTGACTGCAGCTGCCGCCTGGTGAAGTCACTGGGTGAGGTCACCAGTTTTGGAGTCGGTGAGGGAGGAGGAGAGGATGGAGATTGTGCTGATGAGGAAGTGACAGATGAAGAAAAGAGGAGTAAAGACTGAGGCATCTGGGTGATTTCAGCCAATGAATGAGCCAAATAGATGGAGAAGTTCATGGCGCCCCACTGTGGCATCCTGGTGTGGGCTGGGAGACAGAGATGAGGCATTGTTTGAAAGCTGAGAAAGGGAAAGACTCACGCTCATGCTGAGTGTATGTAGGAGGTGGACAGACAAAGGGAGGAAAGAGAGCTTCGTCTTCACACAATAGAGGACAAAAGAGTCTTTTAAGCAGCTGAGAAAGTAGAACAGAATGTGACATTTTGTCCTGCGGTTGTTGCAGTAATACATGCCAGCGTACTTCAGTTATATAGACTGTATAATTCAACAGAAGTAGCCATCCAGTAATCTAAAGGTTTGAGTTGTGAGAATCCAATAGGCCAGTGATGGTTTAAAGATATCACAAAATGAATCCTCTACCAAGCTTCTATTGGATGATCCAGTTGTCAATCAAAATCTTTTCTCCACCTGCCTATATATGTTATTTATTTATTGTTTGGATTGTGTCAAAACTGAAAATTTAAATATGCTGTAATGCTCCATTTAAGACTGTATCATTCAGTGATCCAACCACTGTGCACTAGTGCACCATCAGCAAATTAAATGTCCCTTAATAAGGCTGAATAGAATTATCTAATTACTGCAAATAACAATGCCTGTTTGACAATGCCTCACTGACAGGCAGAACAATTAAATACTCTTCCACTAGGTGGCAGCAGATGGCTATAAAAATTAAAGAAAGCTAGCGTCTTGTTGAAGAAGATCTTCATGTATCTTTCTTCAATTCCTGAGAGGACATTAGTGTTGTGTTCGTAGTAAATATATGATTGTACTATAGTTCATAACATAAACTGTTTTGGACTTTTTGTTTGCTGAGATAAAATGGACTGTTAGCCTCTACAGTTAGACCTAACAATTGGGACTTTACGCTTTCCTTAAAACTGTCTTCCCCAGCTGAGAAAACCAGCTGAGTGCTGCAGCTTTCCTTACACTTGAAGCTTTATAAAAGCTTTGTTAAGGCCACTCAATGGCAAGTGATTGACTCCAGTCATAAAATTTATGTAATATATGACTGTGAAATGCTTGACAAAAAAATGGCTCCCAAAATAGACTTCATGACCCGTTTTTATAGACAAAAAGAACTATAGAGTGATTCTTTACATCTACCCTTGAAACTGTGGTGGGTTTGGCTGCCTGTCTGTGGCTGGGAAACAAGCCCCTGTGCCTAAACAGGTCCAGAGTGACCCGTATGTGTACTTTTACTCCTGTACAGTTGATGGCTGAAGCCTGGGTTCAATCCTTGGTGACATGTAGGTCCACTGTGTGCTGTTTATGCCTTGGATCTCATAAAACTGTGGTGTTGGGGCCGTTCAGTCACTGTCTTTGGGGTTGAACGTTCAGTGTATTAAAAGAACCTGCAGAAGGTATTAAAGAATGGCTGGAATTGGATTTAGATGGGATTTTCTATCCTGTGACTCGTTTTATGGTTTTCTATGGTTGTTCACACTTTATAACTGCAATTTCTCCAGAGCCCTCCAGTCAGTGCCTTCACCTGTGGACTCTGGTTGTGTTCCAGGATGTAATTGTGCCACAATGTGTGTGAATGAGAGCCTGGCTGTTTACAGTTGGACTTCACATTAACCTCACTCCATCCTCCCTCCTCCCTCAGTCTACTAACTCTCTTCCTGCCCGTGGTCTGTTATTGCCTTTGTCTCTTTGTCTATAAAAGAAAACAATTTCTGGGCTTCAGCGCTGGTTCACAGCCCCCTGAACACCGGCTGTGACTGGAGGAAACAGCCCTTTACCATCTCTGTTTCACTCAGCTTTTGACTTTTGAAGACTGTTTGAACAGTGAAGGCTCTCACCCAGAGAGAGAGAGAGAGAGAGAGACAGAGACAGTGTGTGTGTGTGTGTGTGCTCCACTGCTTTGTCAGCAGTATATCCACAACGACCTTTAGAGTTTCTCTATATTTTCTCTCTCTCTCTCTCTCTCCCTCTCTCTCATCCTCTCTCTTTGTTCCGCCCTTGTCCTTTTTTTTCGGTTTCTTTCACCATGTGTTTGGTAAATTCTGGTGCATCACCACAGATTTGTTGGTTTGTTGTCGTGTTTCACAACACAACACAGCTGCTGGGGACTGGAGTCTGTAGTAGGTGCATCTGTTGTCAAACAGAGTGAGGAAGCTGTGGTTTGTTAGTAGCTGAGAGATCTAAAGATACCCTTTGTAACTTTGTAAGACTTCAGAGATCTAAAGATACCCTTTGTAACTTCTAAAGTTCACAAGGTCACCACTAAACCCTGATTTTTTCATTCAATTATTAAGAAGAAAGAAGGTAGTAACACCTAAACAGAAATGTTAACCTTTCCATGACCTCTTATAATAGAACACCTTTTTACAGTTACACAAATGTTCATAACAATTTGTTTCATGCATTTATGTCATCTTGATATTTTATCAATCTTCCCACGAACACACTGGCATGTAGACTAGTGGCCTATTAATGAACTCTTTTTAATCTTTACCTTTTGCTGTACAGCACGTACTGACCTGTGGTTGACCCACAACATCCTTTTACTGTGATAGGATGTATATCAGCTTAGCATTACTCAAAGAAAAGGTAAAAAAAATGAAAGTAACACAATCAAACATCACCACACACTCAAAATATAATTGAATATAGACAGTTTATATACTGTATATATATTTAATTTATTTTACAAAAACAACAAAATAATCTATTTTGTTTCCAATAGGACGAAACAATACAAAAGTGAAGAAAAAACAAAACTGCACAGGCTTCTTATATAAAGTAAACAACAATGATACCATAATTATCATTATTTTTTATTGAACTTCTCTTTAAATTTTGAACTCACTCTTTGGCAACATCTCAGTGTTTGGCAACAACTCACTGATAAGAACAAATCTGTAAGAACAATACTGACCTATGACCTGTAATAAACACAATAATCTGGGATAATGGGAGGCCAACTATTTCTAAAACATTTCGATCAGCTAAGATATCATAATTAAAAACCAATGCGTGTGTAAACATAGGCTCTAAACTGTTGACTGTCCTGTGAATCCAGCAGTTCGTGGGAACTCCATGATCTGAACTCCATCATCTCACACAAATCCTCTTTCATTGCTTCTTCTTTATGCCTTTGGCTCAACTCCATCCTTCTTTTGTCATATGTATCTGTCTCTCAGTTCCCATGCTGTGCACTAAGATAC
>NC_024316.1:10960906-10962322 GCF_000523025.1 Cynoglossus semilaevis | reverse complement strand
TCGTTTCGGGCAGCAGTCTTTTCATGAATGACACACAGTTGAGGTTCTAGGATCTACACATGATTTATCCATAGTGATGTGATGCTGCGTCATAGTTCATGTACAGTAGCATTTCAGCATTTCTATGGTGTCTTCCATGTACAGCAGTCCGTCTATCTAACCCTGGTCTTAATTCCGTTCTCTTAATTCTGCCATCGTGGAGACAAGATACAGTAGCACCATGTTTGAATTAAAACCAGGCATTTTTGAAAATCTCTGCACGTATTGAAAAGGAATATGCAACTATAAAAACCTGCCACAGGGTGGAATAATTCTTTTGACACCTGTTTTAGCTTGTAACACTTTTAACCATTCGTCATACAGACACTCCTGTTAAACTTTGCCACAGCTGTGCTGAACTTTGACCTGGCCCTATAATTAAAATGATAAAACATCTGTAGCTGTTAAAATTCCTATTAGCTTACATGTACATGGACTTATGATAAAACATCTGTAGCTGTTAAAATGTACATGGACTCACTGAACTCAGGGTAAAAAAAACATTTGACCTGTAGGGTTGCAGAAAAATATCTCAATAGAACACGCAAAACAACCTTGAATACACAAATGAATGGTACCTGTTCTCAAACTTAAAGATTATTTCTCCTGGTTCTGTAAGTCCCATTGTTTCACTGTAGTTGTTTGTATATTATTTGTATAAAAGTGTACATATCATATATTAATACAGATATATTGTTTTTGCACTTGTTTTTGTACATGTCAGCAGTGCACAGTGTTCTTATTAATAATCCATGCAATACAGCGTTGTGTAATGTGTGATGCATTATTCATTGATGAGAGATGTGGAGCTCTTTCATTAGTCAAAGCAGCTGAGATGCCACCACTGCACAGTGATACACACACTTAGGAGAACGACAGTGTGTTGCGGTGCAGGTGTGCTCATGGTTCGACTCGTTTCCAAGTCATAAAGTCTTGGCTGGTTTGACGTCTGGTTTCAGACAGTGAGTGTGTGTGAAAACACTGAGTGTATTTGTTGGTCTGAGGAGATCTTTTCATTAATGCAGGATTATCACGTTGGCCCCGTCTACACATAAGCAAACAGAGGGATTGAGGTCCACCCAATAAAACACACTCACACTGCCTCACTTGTTAGAACAATTTATTGTTGTCCATTTATTTGTTCAGCCTCACTATAATCTCACCCCTGACCTTAACTTTGACCACGAGTGCTGAGAGAATGCCCTTCACCAACTCTAATAAACCTCCAACAACCACAGTGACACTGTTTTAAAGGCTTATTTAAACTGAAATGAAAGGCTGTCTGCAGACTGGCTGATGGTTCTGCAGACTGGCTGATGGTTCTGCAGACTGGCTGATGGTTCTGCAGACTGGCTGATGGTTCTGCAGACTGGCTGA
>NC_024316.1:10938495-10960877 GCF_000523025.1 Cynoglossus semilaevis | reverse complement strand
AGTTTCGGCGTACCTGCGGATGGTTCGTCAGCCTGGCTGATGGTTCTCCAGACTGGCTGATGGTTCTGCAGACTGGCCTCTCTCTTTATACTTCCTGGAGGAAAACTCTTTGTTCTTGTTTTGTCCAGGTTTTCCTCGTCGCCTGGGTTTTCTTCGTTGGTCTGTTCATATCAACTTCTACACAACACCAGGCTGCAGCGGGTCATGGCTGCAGGACATCCTGGACACTCACCTTTGGGGGACAAGACCTTGTAAGGTATTTTAAAAATAGTGTAAAGTGTGTGTGTGTGTGTGTGTGTGCTGCATTAATGCCTGGCCTCATGTTTATTCATCAGTCTCCTGGTCTTTGATCTGTGGAACCCGAGCACGCACACACACAGATTCTTTTTCCATGGTGTTTCTAATCAGGACTGAATGACTTCCATGTTTGTCTTTTGTTGTGATGGTTTTGTGCAGAAATATAAGACAACATATCCGTATGACATTACAGGAACATGCAGTGATAAGGAAATGTTCTTAACTGATTAATAATATTTTTCTTTGCTAATTTAAAAGGTTGTACTCTGAGAGGAAGAAGTGAGACTGCATCTTAACTTCATCTTGTACTTCTTGATCCTTTCAGGGTCATGTGGGGAGCAGGAGCCAATCACAGCGGTCATCAGGCAACAGTGGTGTACTGTGTAACATGGACAGCTCACCACAGTGGTGGTTCCCAACCACTGGGCTGTGGCTCACTAATGACCCCTGAGAGATTACCAGGTATGCCTTGTGAAATTATCTAGTTTCACTCGTCTGAAAACATATTTATTTACTACGAAATATGTTGTTTTTGTTCGTCAATTCATCAGTGACAGTCAGGGCATTTAAATGCTCTTCCACTAGGGGGAGGCAGATGGCTATAAAATCTTAAAAACAGAAAAAGACTTAGAGATGTTGAAGAAGATCTTTGTCTATGTCTATATCTTTGTCTTTCTTCAATCCCTGTGAGTATATCAGGGTTGTGTTAAACTAAACAGGATGGGGTTTAATAAGATCAGGGTTGTGTTCAACTAAACAGGATGGGGTTTAATAATGAGTCAGTCAAAGCTGAGGCTCAAAGAAGGTTGGAAAACTCTGCACCATTAATTAAACACACGAACTGTGGCTGTTGAAATCCAAATCATGAAGGAATTATTAGGTTTGCAGTAAATGTGAGTAGCCTCTGGTGATAACCTGTTGTACAGTAGTTACAGTGAACAGTGACAGTACATCCACGTGATGGCGCTGTAGCTGCCATTGGTGTGAAACCCTTGTTGTCAGCATGTTGGCAGGTTCATCATCTGTGTGGAGATTTAGTCAGGCATTTATGACGGAAACAGTTTCCAACCCTGTAAAAGAGTTTCAGTCCACAGGAACACTCTCATGCTCAATTTATATTTAATATTCACTGCTTCATGTGCACCTCTCTGTAAAGAAAACAAGAAATGTATTCCGTTTCCCAGTATGGGATGTGAAGCATCGGGGGACGGAAACTTTTGCGAGCCTTTGATCAAGTGTTGGAACAATGTCAATGACTGTGATGTTCATTTCTGTGGACATACGGTCGTGGTTGATGCCCATGTGTTTGGCAAACTGATGAACTGATGTCTTTTATTTTATCTGCAAGATGTCGACCGCTTCCACCTGCCAGTTCTGTCCTGCAGACGTAAGGAGATGAAATATTTGTACAGCACTCATTCCTGCAGTGTTGCAGTGGGATTCATACCAGACATGTGTCTGTTCTCTGTCCTGTTTTTTCTGTTTTGATTATTATCTACACACTGGACACATGAGCGTCAAACGTGGAGGTTCAAACCAGTTTTCGAACTCTTCGTTGCGTTTATTTCCCTGATAGAAGTTTAGATGGTGTAAAGTAACGTTGACAAAATGCTCGTAAAAGTGTTTAATTTTGTTTCCCACAAAGTCGTGAAAGGATGGGAATCACAGGCCACATACTATTATGTATGGAGGGGAGGGGGGGGGATTAGAGGGGGTACCTTGTTCTTTAGTGCTGGCCCTTGTTTCTATTCATTTACTGTATTAGTCCTAGAGCTAAACCTGTCCTGTGTCCTCTGTGTCCTGCAGAGGAAAGTCTCCTGCTGGTGTTTACTGATGTGTCAGAGCATGTATGTCAAAATGACACTGACTGAAAGCAGGGTAGCCTCACACATGTGATGGCCCCTGAAGGAGCCTCTCCTGCAGCTTATTGAAATCAACCTGTCATCCTGGAGTGTGATGACAAAAGCCTAGTTCATGTTCATCATCTGAAGAGCCTGCTCCTCTGTTTGTTTATTTGTAAATCAAGTCCAAATTCAATCAAATGTTTGTTAGGATTTGAAGAAACCCATACAGATTATGATGTGAAAGTAACATTCAGTTCAGTTATGGAGCAAAAAATAGTTCAACAAACCTCAAACATGTCAAGTGTTTCTGCTCTGAGCTGCTGAACACTCTTCTGGCGCTGATGGTCAATGAAAGGATTTTCTTTTTGACATTTACAGATCACATTCCTTTTAGCCTTTTAACAAAACAAGTGCCCCGGAGTCAGCGATTTATTTCCACCACTTCTGTCGGTGAAACATCCGACCTTGTTCAACTCTCCATCTTCCCCTCTGACTTCTCCATCCATCTGTCACACTTCCTCTGTCAGTTCACGTACCTGTGCGTAAACTTACTGCTGTAAAACAAAAACAGAGTTTTCAGCACAAAGATATTTACCCTCGTCCATGACTCTACCTGCTTCTCTACATCACCTTGATTGAGTTTGTTGGTGAATTTTGTGTAAATATCAAAAAATAATGCTCATAACAGTCAGGGTAAAACAAAGATAAAGTACAAGTTTAAATAATGAAGAAATACTTTATTCCAACATACATCCTCTGTTTTGTTCTAAACACTGCAAACTCCAGCAGATATATATTGTTTGCCATAAAAACAAAAAAAAAACCCATTGTTTCTGAAAATAAATAAATAAAAGTAACTTTTCTTTCTGTATCTGCTACATATGCAACAAGTAACATTGATCTAATTTAAATTAATAGAACAAAAATGTAACAAAATGTAAAAAAGAAATGTAAAAAATGCATTGTTTCCAAAGACAGGCCTTAATTTCCATTATTATTAGAATTAATTAATATAATTAATATAAATGTAATTTATATAAAAGTTTGCAAATGGTTTTCAAAATCAAATACACTCTAGACTTAAACATTATTTTTATTTTTTATTTTATTATTATAAGTTTTTTATTCTTTCTCTTTGGCTCTGTACCAAATAAACCAAGACCCTGTACTGGTCCTTGACCCAGCAGTTGAGCACCACTGACTTAAACTATGGCTTATCCACTGTCAAATAATATTACAGTTGAATCCTAGCAGCACAGCCGTTTAACAGTTTTCATATTTCCTCCGACAATCATTCAGGGTAAATACTCTCATGACATCAGACACGGTCCATTAAAGATTTGTGTAAAAACCTGATAAACTCTTTATGTCTCTAACATGCTCCGTGTTTAACCACTAAATCATCCTCAATCCTGAACCTGCAGCCTGGAGACGGCCTGCCTGAGCCTGCCTCTCTGCATGGCCCCTGGGTACGGCGCCCACAGGTGGAGCAGGAGCCGGCCGCGTGGACATACAAAGCAGAGGTGGAGTGAAACACTCAGAGACAGCAGCAGTGGGAGAACAGGTAAGAGGCTGAGGCTGACAGTGATTGACGCAGGAGGACCAGATGAACTGAGGGCTTAAGTGAGCGCTGTTCACTCTTCATTTCCTTCATTCAGCACTCAGTTTATTATTAACGCAGCTGGAGATTTAGTATGTGACAGTGAGGGAGTTATGAACTGATCCTACTGTTTGACACCTGACAACTTCCCCAGGCAGTAATACGTGTTTTATTACAGAGAAAATGACAATGAAATCAGTGAAGATTTGGTCCATTTTAAAAGTCCATTCATTACAACAGCTCATTTCTAGTGTGATGTTGCTGCTCTGCTACTCTGTTGCCTCAATTAGTCCATTTTTAATACTATGAAAGTATGAACCAATGAAAGGGACAAAAGTCATAAACACTACCAAATGCCACAAATTATTATTAATGAAATCAATTTAAATTTATAACACTGTTATAATACTTATAATTTTTGAATATGTTCAATCAAAGTGAGTAATTCAAGCTAAATTAACATTTATATGTTAAAATTTAACCAACTTAAAAGACACAAAAGCAGAGCAGAAATGAAACACGACGGTCCTCGACTGAGATCGGAGTTCCGTTCCTATGCTGTGACATAGCTCGGTTTTTTAACTCAGACTGTACGTCAGTACCTTTGTCACTTACGCTAACAGTGGTTACATCATAATCTAAGACATAAAAACATTGGAAGAGTCAGACTTAAACCTGAGAGCCATGGTGAAGGGCAAAGAGTTCCCAAAAACCCCCAACACAAACATAAACCTGTTTTTATTTGATTCATTTCACAAATTAACCTGGTGCCCTGGTTTTATGGTTTTTTAAACTGATGTTTTCCTTGAAGAGTAGGTACGATTGTTCTTAACGGTGTAGGTCAGCTGCCTGTGGTGACTTGTCTTGTTGTGTTTGCTGTCGACCTGTTATTTGCAACAGTAAATATCCCTTAGCAGCTTGAGGCCCACATGGAGGTGTTTACTTCCTCACTGAGGTTTGATAAGCTGCATCAGAGGAGCATCCCTCAGCCTCTGTCACTGATGCAGCTGAGCTGGAGATCTGCCACAAGTGATACAAATCTGGTCATGGGAATGCAGGCGATCCTTCAAACCCACATCGCTGGGGTGCTTCACGTCTGCAGCTACTGCTAGACTCAAATGATAGATCCTAAACTTTTGAGAAGATTCTGAGAAGACAACAGTGTTGTGTTGAAAGCAGTGACATCGGCTGCGTGTGTGTACGGTTTATTACAGAAGTCAGGCACTGACACCACGTCAGCCATCCACCGTGTTTACATTTAACACACACACCCTCAGGCTCACCCACATGATCATCACAGCTGTGTCAGAGGTGGTGAATGTGATGCTGGCTATCACCAGGATGTTGACCCACATCAGGAAAAACAAAACAAAACACTGCAGCTAAAACCAGGCGATGAAAACTCAACACTCTGCTCACCTGGTGAAGTGTTCTTTTATTGTCTGCAATGCAGCCAAGATTAAGAAAAAATATCTATTAGTCTATTAATTCACTGGAAAGGCCTTGGGTCAAAGGTCACAGAAAGAAAAGTAATATATCTGTTAAACATGAACAAATGTATGTTTCTTCATCCCATTTCCATGCCCAGTCCTTGTTTGACTTCAGCTGCTCTTAGTGTGATCTGTCTGTGTCCTGCCGGCTGAGCTCAGTTTGTTTTTCTGCTCATTCTGTTCAGTCTTCTTTCCTGTTTGTTATCTCTGCCAGTTTCAGCAGACTGACCGTTCAGTCTCTCCTTCCTGCCTGACCCGAGTGTTTTCTGTTTAGCCCTCACTTCTGTTCCTGTGTTTTGTTTTCTGTTTGAACCTTGTTCAACGTGACTTCATTAACCTGACTCGGGGGGGGTTTCGCGTGGTCGCGCCCCCCCCCCCCCCCCCCCCCCCCCCGTAACGACGAGGGTCAGTAAAAACACTGATAGTTCTTTGTGTCTGCTCCATGGACTGTATGTTCAGTATGTCATTTATCCCTCGTCCTTTATTCTAGACCACAGTCTCTGTAACATTAGCCGTGCAGATCTAATTTGACTCTTTAACGACCTTTAATAGATCATAGATCGACACGCGCTGACATGACAGTTTAATGTATTTTATCTTCAACATCTCACAACAATTTCATTTCCACATCTAAGTCTATCGGCACACACACACACACACACACACACACACACACACACTCTGCTGCTGACAGACTACCTGTGTTTGTGATCCTGGTACAGCTATACTTGTGTGGACATTTGTTGAAAGACACTTTGTCCTTGAGAGGACATTCTGCAGGACGTCACTGAATGAGGGGATGTTTTCAGTTTCAAGATTTAGTCTAAAATTCGGATTAGGATTAGTGTCAGATTAGAGCCAAGATGAGGATTAGGGTTAGGCCTGCAGTAAAGAAATAGTAGAGTGTAGAGGTTGGAGTGAGTGGCTGGGGAAACATTCTGTGTGTGTGTGTGTGTGTGTGTGTGTGGACATTTGTTGAAATAAAGTGTTGTGGGGACAATTTTTCAGGTCCTTACTGAGTAAAAAGGCTATTTTGAGGTTAGGGTTGGAGTCAGATTATGGTGAGTCACAGAGTATAGTTATGGTAGGTGGCTAGGGAAAGCATGTTTATGTGACGTTGTTGAGTCTTTGAGTGAATCTGGTCATGTATAATTTATCATAAATGCTGTATGAAACACAAAAACACTGTAGAAAATGCAACATCTAAAAGAGAAGTGCAGCAACATTCCAGCCTTCCCTCTGACAGACAGTACCTGTTCTCCCTTGACTGAAAGAGCAGTTCCACCTTTTTGTCCCGTTGACGTGATGGATGGAGGCTGCTGTTGTTGGGTCAGAAACACCTACAGGGGCCTCTCTGTTGTGGTGGAGACCTGTGTTCACAGAGCTGTTGACAAAGGCACTAGACCTGATTAAAGACATGCTTTACCTTCTGTGTGTGTGTGTGTGTGTGTGTGTACCACATGAAAACAGTATTTAAATCACGCGTGTTTGTGACTTTACTTCTCTTCTCTGAGCTCAGACGTTTTTATACACATTCTTTGAGCCACTGCCAAAGCAGGAAAAGAGATTTTCCACCATCACTCAGCTTTCCTTTATTTTCTCCACTTTATCATGTTGTCGGCTTCATTCACGTACATCTGGAGTGTGTGGGGAGGTGTACAGCACCAGCAAGGACTAGCTCGTCAGTGGTAAACCCTGTTACTGCCTGGATCTGTGGAAGCTCCGTGATGTGCTGTTTGTTTGACCAGACAAAACCACAAAGTTTGCATCAGCTTTTCTGCTTTTTAATCAAATGAGGAATCACAACCAGTAACAAGATGAAGTAACAGTAGATTAAAGACATACGTGTCTTATTATCGACTGTATTTGCCTGTAGGTTATCTCGTTGTGTTGCAACTACAGCGACCACAGGTGGAACTGTTTTCGTGTGCAGCTGCAAATGAACGTAATCATGACAATGTGAGGTCAAACGTTCCTTCAGTCCAAGATGTTTTTGAATTTCTTACTCATCAGTTGGACTTAGATGTTTCATCTGCTTGTTAAATGTTGTGGTGAAATTTTGTTTGGATTTTGATTAGCTAACATCGGTACTCTCAGCTGTAACTTTATGTACAGTGTATAAAAAAGAGAGACAGAGAAAAAATATTATTATTAAGACCTTATTTACACCACAGGTTCTTGTGCAGACATCTTTGTAAGCAAGTTGTGGTTCAGGCTCAGTGTGCAGTGCGTACATACAGTATTGTTACATTGTGTGAGTCCTAACAGCTGTGAGAGATCGTCAGGTGTACTGTGGCGTGGAAATAATTATTTACTGCAATAAATTATTTTTCGCTTGTCAACAGTGACTGGCAAAGCAATTCAATTATCTTCCACTAGGTGGCAGCAAATAGCTATTAAAAGCCAAAAAATAATCTTCAATTCCTGTGGGTGTGCCTGTGTTGTGTTCAACTAAAGGGGCCCAGGTTTCAAACTGAGTACGTAGGCGGCAGATGACTGGTATTTCTTAAAACGAAAATATCCATCCATCCTTGACTTTATAATCCCACATCCAGGCAGGTTGCAGTGATGAAGTTTAGCTAGCATAATGTTAAGCTGCAACTGACCAAAGTATCAAAGTCAAACCGCTCACCTTTCTCATGTTGGTCACACATTCATTATCATTAAAAAGTCAGTGGAATGAGACCAGGATAATGATTAGCGTACATTAACAATGTGATGAAAAAAACCAAACATCTGTTGCGATGTCTTCAGACTGCTAAACCACCTGAAGACTGATGACCACATGTGGACAGGCGGAGTTATGTTCGGCTGCACGTACGATCACTCACGTCCGTGTTTTTATGGTTGAGGAGGTCCGTCGATGCTGTCCATGTGTGTGTGCGCTTGTTCTTGTTTTCGCGCCCAGAGATGGATGTTGAGTCTGTGGTTATTGGAGGAGGAGGAGAAACGGTGTCGCTGACAGACTGTGACCGGCTGGATTTAACTGACGTAGTTTGTCCTTGGGACCAAGAGACGAGACATCAGACTCACTTCTAATTTTCCTTCTTTATTGCTTTCACTCTGTGTATCATGAAACCTCCTGGTGGCTGCTAGGGTACTTGTCAAAATATATATTTCTTTTTACAAAATATGTGCATCGGTCACACTCTTTTCCTGTTGTTTGTATTTCCAGACTTGGCACAGGTCAAGTTATGACAAAGCCCAACAGTTTGTCCCTGACAGCAGAAAACAGTGGGAGAAAACGATGTGGTCCCACACATTCTGCACAGAGATAAATGAATGAATCAATTTATGTATACGCTTTCCATACCACCGACAATCACCAAGGTTGTCCTTCACACTCAAACGCCCCAGAAACTCTTTCACATTTTTATATCTTACAGGAGATAGGACAAGGACAGACATGTCTCTCCAGCTGAATGATTTTCACCCACGTGTCATTTTATAAATAATCTGGAAAATAAGATGTGACTCAGTATAAATGTTAATATTACATTGGACTGCATTTCAACAAAATGTGTAAATAAATCAGTTTCTCAAAGTACTGGAGAGTTTACTCATCCATATTAATATGAAATATCTAATTCATATTTATAAATCATAATTTAAGGTTTAAAACAACCTTAAAGTTGATGTATTTATGTCAATTCAGTGAATGTGTCTGTATGTGCTTATATAAACTGATAAAATAACTTAAATTAGCATTCAATTATACTGGAATGAGATGTGAAGCATATTTCACTGCAAATTTAAAAAATAATAACTTGAGTGAAATAAATGTAGAAATGTTGTTTATACCTAATATAAATAAATGTGGAAATGTCACTGACGCAGGCAATAAAATAGAAATGTTTACTTTAAACATAGTATGAACCTGTTTTCAACTCTGTTTACTGAGGCAGACATTTGTGTTTAATGACCTGCGTTGACAAACCCTGACCACACTGTTATACATGTTGTGATGATGAAAATGATGAAAATTCTGTTGCAACTGAAAACATCAAAACTGGATGCAGCTACTTGAATAGATGCTTTACTGATCTATTCAAGTAGCTGCATCCAGTTTTGATGTTTTCATGCTAGTTGTTTTTAATGGTTTAAAAAGAACTGGCCCACATAAATGGTAGCCTGTAGGACACAAAGCTGAAATATCACAGAAGAATTGTGACCAAAAGCTGCATAAAGCCAACAGAACTGAACTGCTTGGCATAAAAACAGACTTTTAGTGTTTCCACAGACCAGGGACTGGCTTTTATAAAAGTTCTGGGCCATAGGTGAAAGTACTTTTTGCTCCTTTTGGCAGTGACAGACTCGTCACACTCGGCTCTTGAGTTCCTTTCTGTCACTTTTGCTCTGCCTCTTTTCACATTTTACATTTGGAATTCAAACGGTGACTACTGGACGCACTAATGAATGACTGTCATTGTAGGAAATCAATGCAGAAATCCTTTACACGCAGTAAAAGGGTTAAAAGCCTCTCGACTATTCACTCATGTGGGGCTTTAATTCATGCTAACATTTCATGCTGCGGTTCCTAACAGCACTGTAACATTGGCAGGCACTTAAACCTATTTACAGAGAAACAGTTTCCCATTCTGTTGGATCAGAATGTGGAATAAAGGAATAATCCCTCGAATTCAGCCCAGAAACGAGGGCTTCTGCTCCACAAAGAAGTTGTAATAATAAGACAATTTCTATGAGGAAATTCCCACTGAGCGCCTTCCAATCTGCTTATATTCCATAATAAGTGTTTTTGGAGGATTTTTGGGAGTGATTACACTCACCTCGCGTAGCCCTGCAACTTTTACGGTTCTCTCCTCTGATTGGATCAGACCAAACTTGCTTGATGCTGACCTTGTTTGCTATTAGTCAGATGTTGGACAGAGAGCATAAAACCACAGGTAGAGCCTCAATAAGACTTGGAGAGGAATAGAATGTAGTCTGTTAATGCGAGATTACACACACACACATACAGTATATGATGACTCATAACAGAGTTTACACTAAATAAGAAAATCAATATAATTAACTATATATGAAGTTTTACATTAATTTGTTGTTTTCATTATAATATAAAATACTTTTTCTTTTTCTTCATTGTATTTACCTTATATATCACACTGTGTGTATCATATTACAGAGTAGTAAAATCCTCACATAACGACATATAAAATCATATCAGGTCTTTTACTGTTATTATGGTGGGGGCAAATTGCTTTACATCTGCATTTTGCACATAATCGTTCAGTGCAGTCAATAATTACACAGTATTTTAATGTCTTACATTTCACATTTGGTTGTGTTTGAGGTTTTGGTGGTAGTGTCAGGTGTGTGCGCTCCCGTGTGCATGTGTGTGTTTGTTTGAGTAGAGAATTGGCAGGAGCTCCCAGTACTGTATGTGGAGGTGAGCCAGATCTGGGTTTGCAGGTTCTAAGGGCAAAGTAGAGTCATGCTGTGTGCCACACCTTACACACACACACACTCACACTCACACACTGGCAATACATTGTATTTTGAAATGTAATCATATACCTTATCAGTTTACTTACTTTTTACCTGAATATTGACCAAACATAATGACATATTTTTTACTTATTAACCTAAGACAATAATAAGAAAGTCATTGGTTCCTACGTCTTACTCTACGACACCTTGTCATCTGTGTTATGTTTTTCTTTGACTGCAATTTACATGATCTCTTCATTCATGAAATTGTTACATATACCTTTGCTTGTTTCCTCAACCCCTGACCCTGCAAACATGATTTTTTAGTTTATTTGACTGTAGTGATTATTTGATCGACCATTGTAGGATGGTGAAATCTCTAATCCCAGCTTCATTGTCAACATAATCCGTCTTGTCCACATTGTAGCAGAGATTACCTCATTTCCAAACTGCTCTTCTATGGCTGCCTGTCAGTAACTGTGGGGAAAGTGTCAGTGCCTTTCAGACCATGGACAGACCTGTCAGTTGGTCCATTGATGCTGCTGCTGCTGCTGCCCTGTCAGTCACTGGTGTTTGCTCAGTCATGGCGATCAGACCGAGTGTTCACAGGCCTCCTGAGGTCACCAAAGGACTGTGACCTTTGAGCCTGAGCACCCAGGTTGTTTTAGGGCTGTCTGCCTGTTTTTGGTTGTCCTCTCTCTCTCTCTCTCTCTCTCTCTCTCTCTCTCTGGGCCAGTTTATCTGTAGGTGATGTAAGACTGCACGCTAGTGTTTAGCAACAAAAGCTCTTTTGTGCAGCAAGAATTGACCGAGGTCAGTAATAAGTTAGAATTCTGTGACATTGTTTTTTTTTTGGGATTACAGTATGATATAGATTTGCTATATAAAATCAGCCAGCCGCTCTTGTGATTGTAGTATGTATGCCTATATATGTGTATATAAATATATATGTATGCCTATATATGTATATAAATATACACACATATGCCTATACATATAGGTGTATGCAGTATATGTATATTTATTTATTCACACATATATTTACATATGTGTGTATATTAATATATACACATATATAGGCATATATGTATATACTGCATATACCTGCATCCATGCACATATACAGTACATACATACATGTATATTTTTTCTAAATTTGATTTGTTGTTGTAGAACATTACTATATATATTTTGTACAGTACAATATATGTTTTGTCAACATGTCGTTCACTGGGTGTATTTGTGTACAGGTTTCGACCATAATTGTTGTGCGGTGATGATGTTAGCAAACAGACAGGTCGAAGCAGCAGCAGCCTGCAGCCTCTCTGTGGACATGTCTCCCTCTGCCTGTCTGTCTCCATATCAGAGTAGATTGTCTACTAATGTCTCCACCATTCTTACATTCTCATTACAGTGGTGGCAAACATCTATTATAATCATTACCCACAAGCTCCGGCTCAGACTGATGGAAATGTTGTGTGTGTTGCGGGTGTTTCAGCATAAACCAAAGAACAGTTTAAATATTTAATCTGACGACGAGACACCAGCGTGTCTTTGGAGAATTTAAAGGGTTTTTAGCAACGAATAAACCCTGGAAGAATAGAGGGATTTATGCAGTTACTGTAATAACCAAAACAATAACAGGTACATTTATTAGACTTTTATTCCTGCGACTCCAGAGAAGTTAAAACATGGACAAAGCTGGACCAGTAAAACTGTAGGGAGGTTTACTGTTTTTGTTGAAAGGCCTGGACATAAACAGAGCATTCACTAAAGATCTTTAAGTCTTTCCAAGAAAAAAGCCTTGTTTCTGTTGAACACTTAATGCTTTACTTTATGAGAGATTTGTTTGACTAAATTAAAGAACTCAGTCCAATATGTCAAAGAGTCAGGGATTTAGAAAACACTCTCTGCCTAAACATACCATAACTCCTTCTGTTATTGACAGCATTTCTTACTTTAGTGAGTTCTCCTACTCCTTTCATTCATGTTGCTGTTCTCCTCTGTTCTGTTGCTCCTCATGTTCTAATAAGGCAGTGGTTCTCACACATGTTCTCCAGTCCATGGCTTTTGTAAATCACTAATCACCAACTCCACTGCACCCCCTACCTCTGCACCACCTCAGGAGGCCCACCCCCCACTTTGAGAACCACTGTGATAAGGGACAAACGAGGTCACACAGGGAACCCCACAGCAAGAGTTGAGAAATTAAATAAAAAAACAAACTAAATACTAAACAAATGTATATTACTCTCTGCTATGGTAGTCATCCAAGGTTTCTGTGTGTGTGTGTGTGTGTGTGTGCATCTGCTTGTGCTTTGTAGGACTTATGTGTGTTTTGAGAACAAACATGATGTCAGGCCCCGGGGTGCAGAGACAGGCTAGTACAGATTTTTCTTACTTTCCTGCTCATCTCCCTGGCCCTTAACCTTTACACTTTCACCTTTGACCCCTGCTGTATATATTGACACGGTGAAACAACAAGTTGACCTCAGGGGCTTTAGGTTGGTTAACAATATGCTGTCAGAATCCTGGTAGAGATGGTATTGTGTTTTGTTTTCTGCCCTGAGTTTGGTTCAGAATTTGACATCCAAATAAATAATTTCTATTTCCTGGGCCTCGAACATGTGAGAACATTATTCTGTCTCATCCTCCACCATGCCTCCTGCTCCTGCTCCTTCACCCTGACATCTGCTTCCTCCCTCATGTACCAGGTCCTTGTTCAATGCGCTTTGACTGAAGTGCCCGAGGCAGGATCAGCTCAGTGGTAACTCCAGCTCTGTTTCTCCTTCTTTTTTCCATCCTTAATAACCAGACAGGTCTCTACCTGTCCAGGTGAGACAGCCAACCCCATCAGTCTTACCTCCAGGACTATGTTTCTCTCTTTCTCTAACTTATTAGAACTTGAAAATGCAGGAGGAGGGTGTGAAACTCTTAAGTCGTGTCAAAACAACTGGGGAAATAGAGGAAGAAAATACTTTGAGATGTCAGAAGTGTGTGTTGCTGTAAACACATGAGGTTTGTCAAAGCTGTCAGGGTTTTGAGTTTGATTATTTCATTTTTAAGGGACTGTGAAATGAAAATGTTAAATCTGATTGTGAGTCTAATGGTATCTACAGATTAATCATGATTAATCGCTATTAACTGAGATAAACCAACATTTCTTAATGTGACAACATAGGTTTTTCATCACAGCAGGTGGATGTATGTGTCTCACCCCTGTTTCTATTTGAGACTAATCCACATGATATAATTATTATTATGAAAAAATATCAAAGAAGATATGCAAAAAGCACAATTCCAATTTTTGACAGAACACAGGACAAACCTTAAAACTTCATACCTGGGTTCAAACTCACATACATTTGTCAGTCCACAGAGATATGCGCTGTGTCTACTACTGCACCCCTCATCCAAATGACTGCTTCAAGTATGTTATTTAAACACCATGAGGAGAAACAAGGACATAGCCATAAAATGTAGACATTGCCCTTTAACCTTTTAGCCATTTTGTTCATTCTTAATAATAAAGTACAGTAAAATTCAGAGGTTTAAATGAGGCACATGAGACTGAAGTGACGGTGTGAAATCCACTGTTCCACCTTAAGTACTTTAAAAGCTTAGACCTCCATGAGGTCACTCAGTTTCCCACAGTTTGAATACTCTCCCTGAATCACATCATCTCATAATTAACATTAAAATAGGTTCTTTCTTCTCCCGGGGCTGTTTCCTTTCCATATGTATTTGGTCAAACCTTTCCTTATCTTTTTGATTGAAAGAAGACAAAGACGGAGGGTGTGTGTCAACCACATCTTTACTAAAAAAGTTTTTTTTTTAATCCCTCTCTATATTGTATATTCCATACCCTTTGTGTTTATACTTTGATTTCATTGTGATATTGTACTTTTAAGACTCATTCTTTCCCAGCTGCTTTTGAAATCCGATGACCTGTCTGCTCTTTGAGTTTGCGACCCTGCTCTAAAGTTTTCTAAGCTAAAGGGTTTCCTAATTCCATCAGTGATTGGCACCTGGCCTAAAAACAGTGTAAACGGAGCTGTTTCCTTTTATCAGTCACGCTGCCTGAAATTCATCTATCATAATGGCGGTCTTTCCCAGATCTGGTTACTAGCTCCTGGGTTTCTCCACAGATGTGACACTGAAGATTTATTTGATGATTGGCACGTGGCCTAGATAGAGTGTAAGTGGATCTTGAGCGGACTTTAACAACCTTTACCTTTAAATGTCTCTGACAAACAAGTGTCAGACTCTTTTGTCGTGTTGATTTCCCCGGAGATTCTTTTTTTTTTTTTTCTTTTGCTTCTGTCTTTCACATGTGGTCAGACTTCACACACAGGCGTATCAGTAACACGCTGCAGGCCAGACACTCTGCAGACTCAGGGACGGTCGCTTGTGCCCAAATGGAAGGCTATACATTACTTACCTGCAGTCTGACAATTTCTGAGATATTCTATATTAAGATTTAATAGAAACAAACAGGACTATTAACAACGGCACGTAACTGGAGGCCGATGGGTGAATTAGGGAAACTACTCTGATACCCTGAGTCCATTACACAACCCTGAGACCAGGCATTGTCCTCCTGACGTCAACATTGGGGCAAGTGGTCATGTTAGAAGTCACTCTCTCTCTGTGATCCACCATGTCAGCCCGTCTCCACCACAGTCAGCTTTTATAGTCCTGTCAGTGGTGAGACGTTTATGGAGCGTCGTAGCTTGTCCAGGCTCATTCCATGATCAAATGACTGCGATGAGTCACAGGATGTTTCACTTTAATGTAGGTACAGGTATGTGTACGATTCCACATGAACACAGCAGGAGAACAGAACCAGAAGTCACCAGAGACTCCTACAGAACGTTGGAGCCACACAACTGCATTACATCCCAACGAACTACACAGTGAGAAACACCCCCACCTACAGTAACTGGGGAGGAAAATCATTACCACATGAACCACAACAATACACACGCTGTAGTTTAGCTTTAGCAGCTAAAACCAAAAATCTATCACCACAGTATTTTAGATAGACACCACCAAATACTGTGTAGAGTATGCACGTATTTGCTCAACAAAGATAGCTGTCCTTCATCTATTTTGATACATGTTAGTACTACATCAGGTACTACGTATTGACGGATGTTTCCCTTTCATTATATTTGGAAGGGTCAAATATTAATCAATTATTCACTGTGTGCCTCTGCCAGGTCCTAACTTTTCATCTACCGTCCCTCTGCGTCTGCCTGATATTTCTGCTCTTACACACACACACACACACACACACACACACACACACACACACACATGCAGTGTGTGTATCCTCAGGCTGTGATAGCCTCAGGGTAGAGGAAAAGAAGGTGTGGAGGGAGAGCAAGGTGAGGTTGGTTTCTTCGCACAAAGTGCTGAAAATATTACAGTATGAGAACAGATTTTTAGTTTTGGGCTTTAGTTTAAGCACTAAGAAGAATTTGGAGCTCTTTCTCTTGCGTGTCTGACATCACAGCAGGATATATTTTTTTAAGCAACTCCAGACAAAAAAAGCACACAACCTTTCCCCCCCCCCCCCCCCCCCCCCCTTTGTTTTACCATGAGAGGAACTTCAATTAGGATCTTAACACACACCTGTGGCCACACACTCCTGTTAGAATGAATTGTCTACATTAGTCCTGGTACTGGGCTGACTCTGCTAATGTCTGCCTCACTTCCAACGATGTTAGCAAAAAAAAGAAGAAAGAAATACTTACACAGTACAGTGTTTGTCTCCATGTTAGTAGAGGCAGTTAAACTGTACAGATGTCTGTAAACTTTTATCATGATTGATTACAGTGGATTTTCATTTGAATCAAAGCAGATTAATTTAATTTAGTCTAACTCTGTTTTTTGTACATTTGTACAGATTCACCATTATTAAATGTCATATTATGTTACCAATACAAGGTCAACAGTTGTTCTTTTCCTCTTCAAGAGTAAATGCTTTAAACAACAACAGTTGATTTTATTACTTTAGGGTTTGATTCATTACCATGTTGTTTTACTGTCGATAAAAACATGCTGTTCTTGGTTCCCATTAATGCTGATTTCCAAAACATTTTGTTAAATTATAGCCAACTTAGGTTTTAGCTGTTCATCTTAAAAAAAGTAAAACTCATGTTAAAGTTCCTCCGTGTCTGAACGACAATAATTCAAAGGTTTCACTTCGGTCTGAAGGATGTTGGTGTTAAAGTTAATTTACCATCGGTCTTAAACGCTCCAGTGTTTTCCATAAATACCGTGACAGGTTTTACAGACGCTGTGTTGAAACAAGTGTGAAAATCATTGTATAAATCTATTAAATCACTTCTGTCATTGCTGCCTCCTGCCAGACCTACAGGTCGCTGCATATATAAGATGTCAGAGTGGCAGGGAATTATGGGAGGAAAAACAAACTCCACATGAATCAGGATTTCGAGAGCTTCCTGACACTCACAGTATAGACTGGAGGGCTTGTTCTATTCATTACTATTGAGAAGGGATATGTGTGTGTACAGTGTGTGTGTCTGTGCGTGAGTGCTTTATTGAACATCATTCATATTTTGACTGTCAGAATTACAATGTTGATACATTCCTTATGTCATCCTGATCTTTATCTAGCTCATCTATAAAAAATGACTTCATAAAATATAAACAATATAATAAGTATTTTAATGCACTGCCAGCTTGGTTAAAAACATTTTTTGTACTTTTTTCTAAACAAACAACATTTATTCTAGACAATCACCAACATATTTAACCTTGTACCTCAGTGAGCTACCGTACCAGGTGTTGTGTTATCTGTGCAGGCACAGAGGCATAAAGCGCTAACATTCATAAGAATGCCTATAGAAATGCAAAAAGTACAATTGAAAATGTTGTTTTTGTTTGTTGTTACAAAAGGTCAAATGATAGTTTACTCTCTGACCATTCTGCCTATGTCCACTGTGTTGATACCAGCTAGCATGCGGCCCAGTCACAGCGACTGTTTGACCTTTTATTACTGACTGAACATACTCCATGTGGGACTGAATATTTTACTGGTTTGATATCAGGAGACATGCATGAACTGCAAGAAAGGCAGCGACCCTTATTTTGATATCAATGGAGCTGCGGGCATGTTCAGGTGACTGACATGGGAATATAGGTCTGGAGACAAACAAAACAGGGCAAAACACGAATACTTGTTTTGGTGATGGCTTGTACACGTACAACAACTTGTCTTCAAATACTTCCAAACACAGATGGTAGAATGAGAAAGAAATGAAACAGCGTTGACGGTTCTACACCAAGAATTCAAAGTCATTACTTGTGCATAAAGAGAAGTGAATGAACAGCACAGTGAAACCAGCGGTGATTTACGGTCTGGTATTTCTGATGGTGATGCATGAATAGCAGCAGGTGAATTGACTGCTGAGCTGCAGCTTGGCTTTCCTTAATTTGACACATTGTGTGTCATTTTTGGGTTCACTGGTTGTTAACACACACACACACACAGGCGGAGTCAGGCAGTGTACGGTCCGGAATCATGAAATGTTTCCTTTAAAAAATGAGTAAAAAAGAGAAAGAAAACAGTTTGTTTAGTGGTGAAGCCAAGCGGAGGAGAATGGCCGACTGAAAGGAGATAAAGAAAAGAGAGAGTGGAAAGGTGGGAGGGAGAAACACTGTGTGATAAAGGTGTGTGTGTGTGTGTGCTAGGGGTGAGAGCAGAAATCCGGGGTCAGACCTCCCCCTGAGTCCCTGAACAGGAGCGGGAGGAAGATGATGAGCTGCAGAGCAGAAAGACAACAATAGATTCCTGACAGATCACATATTTGAAATTGCTGCTGATTTGAAGAACGGATGAGTTGGTTGGTCTTTGGCTGCCCTGCTATGTGATGTTTTCACTTCTGAGTGAGGGGCTCGGGGGGTCCATTAAGCCTACAGTAGAGGGGACGTGAGGTCATTAGGGCCTTCATCACTTCAGTCCAAATATGAACCATCAGTGATGAATTGGCTCTGTTTCTCTTCTCTCTCGTGCAGGGAGAGACGGCTCAGCTCTGTGGAACTACTGTGACTTTCACAGGAATCTGTCAAACTTTGGTTTGTCACAGTTGTTCACATCTGGAGGACACATGACATTCAATAAGTAGAAACGAAATCCTCTGCAAATACTCATAAAAAACACCAAATAAAAGCAGGCGGAAAAAAAAATATCTTGGAATACTATACGATCAGCATCTGTGAGTGGACGTTTAACTCATTGATGACAACTGGTCAAATGTAGCTTCCATGATGGCAGCAGTTCAACACTGACACAAGGACATATGGCTGTTGACGTGTCAGCTGTTGACAAGCTCATACTGTGTACGAGTAAAGAACAAAGTTTAAGACATAGAATGGTTTAAAACCAAAGCTGAAACATAACATTTTAGACAATTTGTGAATCAGAGAAGTCAGTTATAACAGAGAAATAAAATCTGGAGTCAGTAAATTAGAAATACGTGTTATATGTGATCCTTAATTTAACTAGAAAAAAACAATTAACTGATTCAACATGTTTACCCATCAAGTTCAGCTTCACAGCCCTGTGCTAACCTGCTAACGATTTCAAAAAGCCTCAGATAGAAGGAAAAAATGTAAAAATCTAAAAAAAATCTATTTAGAGACAATTCTGAGCTAGCAGGATACACAGATTTGTATATATTATCCTTTAATATAAAAGGAATCTCCACCATAGGATCATGGATTATAAAAGGAATCTCCACCATAGGATCAGCCATGGCATGGAAAGATGTGTAGCAGAGTTAGATAAAGAACTTTGAAAGCAGTGTATTTAGGCCTGTCAACATGAAAATACACCAGGTCTTGTCCCAGGTTTGGATTTTCCCGGCAGACCAGTTTCAGGTCTAGTAAATTTCACTTGTGTTTATTGATGCTGAGAATTAAATTCACTAATAGTCGTCTTCACAGTCAGTGTCTGCAGCGGTAGACATGTTGGAAAAACACCAGACTGGATGAATGGACCAAGAACAGCTTGAAAGAAGGGAACATTAGTCACGTTAGCACGTTTAGCGTGTTAGCTATGCATTAGCAGACTCCTGCTTTTGTACTCAAACACAACACATCATTGCAGCTGCAGACACAACAAGGTCCATGTGTGGTCTGAGAGTCTGTCTTTCTACACTGCAGCGGACAGTTAACCCTGAATGATGATGGATGAACGGGTGAGTGAGTGTATACACTGACAATGCTACGTCTCTGCCTGGGCTACTGGGATGTTGTCAAAGAATGGAAACACAGCTGAGATCACAGTCATCACAGACGTTAAATAATGAACCAACTTTTTATTAAAAGCTTTAAAGTCTCTCTGCTCTGTGTCGATGCAGAGGAGTTATTACTTCATGTTTTCATGCAGCACAGTTATAACAGCAGCCTTGGGTGGTGGGGAAGAGGAAGAGGAAGAGGAAGAGACGTGAGGACCTGCTGTGCTTCAGTGGAAGGGCAGCGGGTGAGAGTGGGGCTGATAGATAGAGGTGATTGTAGAAATGAGATGAAAATGACTTTTTCAAGGACGCTAATCTTTACACCACGGCTGATGGACCGTGGAGAGGGTTAGGAGGGGAACGGTGAGGTTAGAGGTGTAATGAACATGTTGGACTGTGGAAAAATGGGGGATTGTGGGAAAATTTAACCTTGATAGAAGAGGAATCACTTTCTTCAACACATTTTTCTGAAATGTCTCTTTTTATTGCTTGCAAATTTGTTATACTAAAAAAAGTAAGTCTGTCAAAATAATGCAGTAATCTCTATATGTACTACAGAAATGTATTGTCTTTTTTCTTCTGTTATGGGTTTTAATACCAGCTCCGAGGTCATGAACTGTCTGTTCAATTATTAATTCAACATTACTGTAAAAAAGTGCTGTAAAAACCAATCTCTAAATTAAAGCGTGTCAGGACTATTGTGGTTGATTACCACTGACTTTTTCATGTGTATTTTTAACACTAACTGTTTCCTTCTGGTAATTGAAGTCTGTTTGCTGGCACTTTTGGACTTTGAGTTTGTTTTGTGAGCTGTGCCCTGAATCCAGATGACTCAGTGCTGTAGTTGACACATGGCCAGTGGTCAAACAAAAACAGCCGAGCGAAGGAAAGTGTGAGAGGGAAATGGAAGAAACAAAGTGGGGAAATGCAAAGAAAGGAAGGGGACGTGGGGAATTTCTGCCTTTATTGTTAATGGACGGAGCAGGCAGACATCTGCTTCAGCTGAGGGGAGGCACAGAGCAGGTTAACTATTAAAGCACAGGGATGCTTCCATATGGAGAGGAACGGAGAACGGGGGAAAAGTGTTAAAATTAGAGACGACTGTAAAAACACACCGCTGCGGCCATATGGAGCAGTGAAGGGCATTAATAAAAAACAGGACGAGGGTGGAAATATAAATTAAAGAAACAGGTTCACACCAGTTAGTTGGTTTCCTGTGTGAGGTTTCCACTTTGACACACTGGATTCTGTCATTGTTTTCCATACGTATTGAAGCACATTTGGAGACATTGAAGAAAGTAAAAGTTAGATTAACATTGACATTGAAGAAAGTAAAAGTTAGATTAGCAAACATGAATGCTTTCTTTAATGGAATCCTGGATAAAAAGTGGAACTCAAACTTATTTTCACTTTCATTTTTGCTGCCACAGTATTTATTTTGGACATTTTTGGACATTTTAACCTCAGGACAAAAAAACGACTGGACTGAGCAACATCCTTAAAATTAAATCTAATAAATTAATTTCACTAGTAATAATTTATATTTGAGGAATAATATTATATTATTTCCCAACATTTTTTTTCCACAAAATTATTCAAAAGGTATAAATTAAGAATTCATTATTTAATTGGGATTTTTTTTTTTTGTAAATGTGAAAGAGATATTTCCACCAGGTCTCCACACACTGACATTGCTGTATAAACGATCCTTTGATGTTCTGGAGCTTTTCATGTCTTTTATTTTTCTCTATCTGGATTTTTAATGAATTTTAATTGACTGTTCCTGCACATCACTGATCTGGTTTTCAGCTTAGAGAGCGGCAACCATGGAAGCCTGCAATAAACAACATCTGGATTCATGGCTAATGTGCACACAAGTGGTCAAATGGGGGAAAGGGCTGACTCACTGTCTTCACTCCAGCTTGGCCACATGGCAGAGACGTCAGGAGACATCAGGACACAGTGACACAGATCAAGGATGGACGGGAGGAACGCACAGAGATAGAGCTAGGAGACAAAGTCAAGCAGAACGACTGTACACAAACACTGTAGACTGCCGTGACCACACAGTGATGTATGGGCCCAGATTCACAGAGGATTCTGGGCTCCTGGACACTGCTGTAGACCCTGTTTCCTGTAGAGGACTGACAGAGAAGAGAAACTTGTCTCAGTGGTGAAGGGTCGTACAGGTGGTGTATTAGTTAAGAGTGGAGGAAGTGACAGAAAAACAACAGCAGCTTTGATCGATGCTTGTAAATAAGAGAAGCCTGCAGAGGTCGCTCTACTGGTTAGATTTGGGTTTTTGTTAAAATAACATCACATTACATTAAAAAAAAACATTTTTTACCTGTGACACCTATACTTGTTCACTAGGTTAATATAAAACTGTGGATCTTCAGTTTAAGTAGAAAAGACATTAAAAACATTTGAATTT
>NC_024316.1:10931517-10938410 GCF_000523025.1 Cynoglossus semilaevis | reverse complement strand
GTTTTGCGCAGGCACACATTGGCATCCAGACTAGCAGCGATCATCTTTAGTGTTTTTTCCCCTGAGTATTTTCGTCCTCATGGTAAAAGCATTTCGAAGTAGCTCTGTCTTTGTTGCTGACTGTGGACAATTTGTGGATCTGCAGCAGCGAGCTGCTGAAGTGTGTTACAGCAGCAAAGTGAAGCAGATCAGGGTGAGAGTGAGGGTCAGTTCACACCGTCCCTCCACTGTACCAGGTCACATGAAGTAATCTGCCCATATTTCCCGTACATTTGTCAGTGTCAGACTTTGTTGCTTCAGTGCGGAGGGTTTTCAGGGCAGATTTATGGCATATATTTCAGTGAACACAATCACAGGTCTGTTTCAATATATTTCTGCTTCCTTGTTTTTGGTGATAAATACAGGAGAATGTGGATGAATGTAGTGAAAAACAGGAGTTTTCCAGAAGAAATTGTGACTCATTCGACCTCTCGTCATAAGACAAGTTTAAATGAACGACGATTATCTCGATTTAAAAAGGGGTTTCTCTAACGTAGTATTCCAAAAATAGCCACAAAAAAGTTCAAAGCGCAGACATGTTTTATTTCAATATTAAAAAATCCTGGGATCAAAACCCACATACAAACAGATTATCTATAATTACTTTCTTTCCACAGAGATGGGGGTGAACCAGAGGATGAGACACAGGCTGCTGAGTGAGTACTTTCCAGAGGACAGCAGCACCGATCGCATCACGGAAAATTCTGGCAAAGACAAAGAGGCTGATGGGAAAAAAGTAGGAACAAATCCGCTCGGGCGAAACGGCGAAAAGTGAGGTTAACGAAAGGTTGCTGACGGTGAAATCTCCCCCAAACACAAGCAGCTAGATGTAGCAGTGTTGCTCACACGGTGGAACGAGGTGGAGGTGGTTGTCTGACTGTGGTTGTGTGACAGTGCAGGTGGTCAGTCTGTGCGACGTCTGCTGCTAAAACACAAGTGTAGCTGTTCAGAAAATGTTTAAACAAGAAGAGAAGAAAACAAAAACATGAGGCGCTACATAATCAGGAACATTCATCATTAACACGATGTTCTGTGTGTTTTGTTTGGTTGATGAAACTGTTTCTTAAAGAGGACAATGTTTGTCTGTTCTTTGTCTGAGTGGGCGGGGCTTCTGATTTGTGTGTCCAGCTTTGATTGGCCTGCCCAGGTGCATCCTGGGCCTTAGGTAAGCCCAGCAAACATTCAACATGGCCTCCTCACCTTTCCTGTCAGCACCAGCTGTGTTTTCCAGAGAGATCAGGTAAGACACCTGTCTCTGATATTATGAATAAATCTTTAATCAACATTAGAAAATCTTTCATCAAATATGAGTTCAGTAAGAAGATCCTGCGCTGATAGTTCTCCCATCAGGAGTCTGGAAAAACCCTGGTTGTTTTGTGGCCTTGAATTGTCATGTTCAAAACAATGGTTGTCACGCTATGACAGGTTCAGAGTGACCTCCTCTTCTCTTGGACCTTCTACTTATGTTTTATGTGTTTTGTTCTGCTGTTATTTTGTGTGTGTCATGTTGTGTCAGGGGATGACATGAGAGTCTGTCATCAGCATGGTGGAGATTTTTTTTTCTTTTAACATGGATTTTATATGAGAAATGTTCTTCAACTATTCAAGAGATTTGTGTGTGTATTTTTTTATATTTTGGCATTTAGTTAGTTTGACTTAATATTTTTATAGTATTTACTATTTATTTGCAATCTATCTGCAACTCAAGTCTAGGCTGTGACACTCACAACTGTTTCTATTGTCTGGCATTTAATAGAAATAGCCTTGATGTTCATTTTCCAGTGTTTTTCTAGCTCGCCTCAGTGTGTTTCACAGAGAAAATTATATATTTCAATGCTTTTTGGTGTGACTTCTGTGGTGTTTCCAGTAACAGTAACTGTGTTGTGATTGGCTTTGGTCGTACAGTGAGCGTCCTGTTCAGGTGACACGAGCGCTCATGACTGCTAATGGTGATCTCACCGCTTCGCTTTTCCTAAAACCACACAAAGGACCTTAGATCGTGGTCACTAAAGATTGTCATTCTATAATTATATACATGAAAAGTGCTGCCGTTGACTCATGCGGTCGTGTATGAATGTGTTGTTTGGGGAAAACTAGGAGCATTTGATGTGGAAAAATGTGTCAGTGTTTGATGGTAATCTTGGTGTTTGAAAGGAAGGCGTGTTTAGTCACATCACTGCCATGTGACTCACAACAGTTTAATTGATTTATATAAAATTATTTTTTTTTCTTTTCAACTAACAAAAGTGGCTTTTGTTGATTTGATTGAACAGGATTTGTAGGATTTAAAGTCTGAGAGGGAGCAATGATCTCTCTCAACTGTGTTGAGAAGAAAATAAAAGATACCAATGAAAAAATGTTTTTATTCGAAGTTCAAAAGGAAAGTATTTGGCTTTAGGAAAGTTCCATAATACATGATCCTTAACGGTGTTGAAATATTCATTTTGTTTTGACAAGTTGTTTTTATGATGGCGTTTAGGGCCGTGTTGAAACAAATCTAAAATAAATTGATAAAGTTTTTTATGATAATACAAATTTAATGATTCTATTTTCATGACTTTTTATCACTTTTTTCCAGCTGCACCAACTCTTGTTGCCTGCAGTTTTCAAAGCTGCAGCAGGTGTGTGACTTTACAACTCACCAAGGAGTTTAACAGCAGCCTGAACGTCCACCTGCTGGGAGGAAACGGCCCAGAGAATGGCTGGAGATAAAAAAACAGCAGGGCAAGTTTCAAAATGAAACGGCAGTACAGGTGTAGAAGCTATCAACCGGGACAAAAATTATCATCAATTTAATAAATTATCTTCTTCATCTTTTATTATCTTTTCCTATTATGAACAGCAATGTCAAAAATGAAAAGAAAACAAAGGGAAAAGGTATCTCAGAAGGCTTCTTTAAAGATTGTTGTTTGTACAGTTTGTATTTTTATAGCTAACACAAAGCACTTGGTCATGTTTTCTTTGTCTGGTCTTGTCTGTCTTTAAACACAAATCCTTCTTCAAATCTGAATTTCCTTCAGTATAAATCCTAGGTCTTTGCCCTAATCCTGACGTCTTCACTTTACTGTAGTCAGCTGTTGTCACGAACACATTCACTGTCAACCACGTCTGTGTTTAAGGTAAAAAAATAAACTGCACAGTAAAGTCAGCTTTGATGTCATAGAGAGAGGACAGTGGGTCTGTATTCACCGACAGTGAGTTTCATGCTCTGTTTGTTTTCATTGTCCTTTCACTAGCACTGCTAACTCAAACCACACACTGTAGTTCAACTGGACTGTGGAGCTGGAGCTGTTGTTAATTATCTTAGTAAATAAGGGTCACATAAGAATTTATTTATTTTATCTCAGACAATTTTACTGCAGCAGGTGGTGATGAACGTCCTTTTAGCCTGTCAGTGTTGAGCTGTTTTGAGTTTAAGTTTGTTTGTTCACCAGTGAATTCCTTGTCCCTCTTTGTGGTGAATGTGTTATTTGGACTCAATGTTTAATAACATTTTGTGTTTTTGAATGAATCAACACAGCCACTGGTAGCCTGCTATGCTATGCTATACCTTTCCTGCTACTACTACCTATGTAAAAGGCATGAACATTTAAAACATGTCTATTTTGCTCAGTTTTGTTGCTTGTTCATTTTGGTAAAAAATAGAAACTTGCAGAAAAACTGCATTCCAACTGTATTATTTATTGATATAATGATTTAATTCCATTTTATTACTGTATTTTAATGTGAGCCAACATATTCTTAGAGCAGGGTATGAGTCAGACTAATACAGTAATTTGGTTTTCTGTAATATGATTTAATCCCACTGACGGGCTCTACATTTTCATGGGTGAGTGCATTCAAACAGGAATAAATGCTTGTGACTCTTGACTGTCTCTGCTGGGATCTGCTGGAAACCTGGTTAGCCTCTTCAGGGGATTCTTAATTTCCTCCTCCAACTTCTCTCTGACTTATTTCTTTTTTCTTTCCTCATCCTTTTATTGCATGGACTTGAGCAAGAGATTGTCACCGTGCTTTAAAGGTTTGAGGCCAATTCTGTAATCACATTTGGCACAAGTCTGCTGTCTTGAACAATGGTGACGACGATCCCCAGTAGCTCCTTCTATTCATCTCTGCTCGTCATCTTTTCTTCGCTCTTAATCTTTCATCTGATCTGTCTGGCTCTAGTCCTTTTCTCTCCAGGCCACTTATCATATTCTCCCTGCACACAGCTCTGCACCCTGCTATTCTCCAAAAGACCTACCCAGCTCTACCTCCGTCTCTATCTTCTCATACACCTTTCTGCTCTGCCCTAATCCCTCCATCGCCTTCTTACCCCAGGGACAATCCCTTTAAATCTCTCAATCCAGCTGCTCACTTTCCTCTGCTCCAGGTTCTCTTTAAGAGTTAGGTGAATTGTTGCTATCTTCTTTCACTATGCCTTCATTTGTACCACGTTCTTGTCTGTGTGTCAGGTTTTAGCCGAGTGTGGAGTTTTCTGTCTGTCAGACAGAACTCAAATGGCTCATGAGATTCAACACATGTACCAAAACCCACAAGACCAATTCATGATTGATGCATTTTAAATGTTCATTTCTCAAAACTGCTGTGACAAAAACTCACATCATGAATTAACATAAACTGATCCTGCATCACAGTGAAAGGTGAACCTGAAAACCAACTCTGTTGTAGACTTTAATCAAAACCCTTAATTGTTGTCAGGAGCCAATTAGAAGCAGGTTCACCTTGATGTGCTGTAATTATTCCTAACAAACTGTTTTATGCATTACCCCGTTTGGTAATGCATAAAACAGATACAGTAGTAATTTTCGGAATATTTTTTTTGATAAAATATTTTTCAACCATACAATTGGTTCAAACTTCCTAGTCTTTGCTTGACCGTGTCTCACTGCTGTGACTGGGGGAGGGGTGGTGGGTTGAGAGGGGAGTCAGGAGAAACACTACAGTCACCGTAAATTCTCACACACTTGTCTAAATAAATCCAGGAGTCTTTATAAGCAAACACAAACCCGTGTAAGCAAACATTGAAAGTCCATTATATTTTTTATCAGGATTTCTCTGTTATCCTATATCTTATACCCCTCCCTCTCACCCACCTCTCCTCTCCCTCCCCTCCCATCTTCCACGTATATGGACCTTTCATGAAGATAAAAAACAGGATAGAGAGAGAGAGACAATAAAAAGGACTGCTGATAATAGGAGCAGACAGAGGATGGTATGAGGTAGCCAAGGACAGAAGGGAGGGAGGACGTAGGAAAAGACAGAGGAGTGGATTAGATAAAGAGGAAGGTGGGACAGAGGAGGACAGAGGAGGACAGAAGGAGGACAGAGGAGGACAGAAGGAGGGGACACATGAGAAACAGGAGTGGATTATGTTGGAAAAGTCCGAATAAATAATGGGGGAAAAGCTGAATGTCACCTTTAGGTGTGTGAGAAATAAATTGTATTTTTTTTATTACCTTTTATTTATTACATGTGTCATTACAGCCCCTCCCTGTCTTTATATGTTTATGTGTGTGTGTGAGAGTGTGTGTGTGTGTGTGTGTCGTTTTGTTAGTGTGTGAGACAATTTAGATGAGTGTTTTCAAGGTTCTGAGATGTAGGGTTGTTGTGTCGCGCCACTAATCAGTATTAAAGTGTCCTTGAGTATCATTGGCACGCACACTCACACACACACACACACACACATACACACGCATACACACATACATACACACATGCGCAGATTTACTCCCGTTTGACTTGTGCCCATTTCCCACGGTGCACTTCTAGTGTATTTGGTCTGCGAGCGCCAGACTTATCTGTTCATCCTGTCATAATAACTCTTTGTATTTGGTATGCCTGGGCCAAGGTAGTCCTTGATACACACACACACACACACACACACACACACACACACACGTACAGGAAGTAGCGTTAGATACTGTACAGTACTACTAATCTTTGGATCAGTGCTTATGTTCACTTTGAGCCAGTGTGTTCAGCTACACCAACAGTGGGAGGACATCGGAGGACAGACGTGGGTGACAACAAACAAAAGGAGAGACAGAAAGTCATTGGCTGTCAAAGTTGAACGCGGTGATCTGAGTTATCTTGGCTTAAAAATGTGTTGTCGCATCTGTGGGTTTCAAAATTATAAATTTGATTCGCTACATTCTTCAGGCTAAAGGCTAGCATGTTCATCACTGACCTCTGGCAGCTAAAATCAAAGTGACACAAAATAAGTGCAATGTTTTAATACCACTGCCAAATACAGAATGAGAAGTTTTTTTTATCCCTGTCTTTGTCATTGGCCTCATGTGGAGTTTCCTATAATTTTGTGTGTATTGTAAATGTGACCAGTGCATCATATCATGGATGTATCCTGTAGTGCAGGCGTGGCCAACCCGCGGCTCGGGAGCCACATGTGGCTCTTACGTTCATGTCGAATTTTATGTTGTTTTTTTTGTTTTTGTTTTTGTTTTTTTTTTAGGCTGTGTGACACAAATGACTCTGGGGAAACCCATTTCACACAGATGAAGATGTACACAGGAAGTTTTAAAAGAGTGGACGAGTTTTCATATCATTTTTTGTTTTTATTTATTTTAAATTCAAATAGGAGACAGAGTTCAAACACCGTTCATACTGATACACTTCACAGAGTGTGACTGAGTATTGTTAAAGGTATCATGTAGATCATGGAGAGGATGTAGTAAAAGATGAAACAGGTGTTTTTGTCTGACTCCAGGATAATGGAAAAGCAGCAGCTGTGGTCGATTTCAGCCCACTGGTCATATGACATCAGAAGGCAGTGCAGGTGAGTTGGAATGAGTGGATGGATGGAAAAAAGGAATGGCAGAGAATATCCCTATTGT
>NC_024316.1:10899950-10931489 GCF_000523025.1 Cynoglossus semilaevis | reverse complement strand
TCCTGCAAAGTACAGTGAGAGTACGGTAAAATGGAAGGAAGGAAAGTATGGAAAAGTCAGGGCTTTAAAATTTGGATGTGGTTTTTGTCAAAGTAAGGTCAAATTTATTACAATAAAATAGTTCATTTTTTAATATAAGTGTTAACAGTATAAACTCAGCATCACTTACCAGGCATCAGAATTATTTACCATCTTTAGCGCCCCCAAGAGGTGGCTGTGGCTTTTGAGTAATCTGCATAAGGCTTTTTATTGAGTGAAGAGTACGTTATAATATATAACTTTGATAATATTTTTGGTGTGCAGTTATTATAGGTCTCTATATGGACAGCAGTAGTATAGGAGAGAGGATGGCCTGACCACAGACTGGAACTGAACCTGGGTCACTACCAGGAGAACGGTTTTGCTGTGGCAACCTAACAGTCTTACTGACCTCTGGCCTCCTCTGTTAACATTTTCACAGGTTGTCGCTGTTGTGCTGCAGTTGTGAAGGACGGGTGAAGATGTTGGATGGATGTAGATATGCCAAGACAAATGGTGGCAGATAGCAGCGGACACAAGGAGAGGAAAAGATGGATGAGCGTGGGAGTGTGAGGGGAGACAGAGAGGTGACCTGTGATGGACGGAGACATGCAAATCTACAGGAGATAGAAAACGAACAGATAAAAACCCAGGCCAGGTCAGAGCACAGACGACAAACACGCATGTTACCGTGCCATGTCGAAGTATTCACTCAATATTTTAATATGAAAATGTTAGTTTAAGTGTTTTATTTTAATATGAAAATGTTAGTTTAAGGAAACTCTGACATTAGGAGGAGTGTTAAGAATCCACTGTGGAGCTGATGTGTGGACGTGAGTGAATAATGGAAGTAAAAGGAGCTGAGGACAGAAGAAGGTCAAAGTTCACGCAGTGAAGAAAGCGATTCCTCAGTTTGATCAGGCAGTTTATGTAATTAGCAGGGCCGTGTGTCAGGAGTGATGGAGGGAGCGGAGCATTATCAGACGAGCGTGTTAACCTACGGATGTTTCTAGAAGGGAGGCTTGGACACTGATAGTGAAGTCAAAGACGGCTGCTGCTGCTGGCATGTGTGAGGGTAAGATCTGACACTTTGTTTGTTTGTCTGGGCGGGGTCTTGTAGTGAAGTGTAGTGCTGACACTTTATTAGGAATCTGGTTGGGAAGACATTTGGCAGGAAGAAATGATGCTGGATTAAAAAAACGATCTATCCATCTATGTATATGTATACATGTACTGTATATATGTACACATATATGTGTATATATATATATAGGACAGATGGAGAGGGACTGGTCTCACACAGCAGAGTAGTACACATCATATATGACTTTGGCCAAAAACTGCAAATCTCATGCCTTCAGAGTCACACTCCATAAAGGCACATGGTTCCCCGCTGCCACCTGTCAGTCACAGAGCAACATTTAAAAACAACATCAACACTTGGTAAATGGACTGGTGTCTGCCATACACACTGCACTAATGTCTCAGGAGGAACCTCAGTGATTAACTGGTGTCCATGCAACTCAAATAATTAGCCAGTCATACTGCTGCAAAGGTTTTAGAAAATACTTACACATACTAAATACTGTACAGGCAAATAAAAATCCAGAACATGCATGGTAGGAATTCTGGTAGAGAGGTTAACCCATCAGATTTTAGAAAAAATCTAGAACATGGAAACATTTGAAACTACTGCTTTAAAAGGTTTTCCCCATAATTCACTTTGGTGGCAAACTGGGGATCTGCAGGTACCAGGAAAAAAGAAAAACATCTAAAGGATTAAATAATATTGGCGATAAATATTCAAAAATAATATTTAATTAATGTAGATGTGAATAATTGTTTCTTGTAGGGTAAGAATAACAAATTAATCTATGATGTGTGTTTAACCGGTTTCTTTTTGCCATGAATTTGGATACTTCTGTGAATGGAATCATCTTTTAGACTTATTTATACATATATAAAAATACTACAGTATTTACTTATCAACCTTTTCCAACATAAAAATCAATTTGCTTTCTACTTTATTAGTGTTTAAAAACCTGCAGATACCCTTTGCAAAATACTGATTCTGAATACCTGGTGATTTTGTTATGCAGTGGACACTTTGGTTGTGTAACATGAATATTTGTGGTATTTAGTGATAAAATGTTGTTGATGATCCAGAATTCCCACAGAGGAGTGCAGTTCCTCAGTCAGCAGCACGTGTTACAGGAACCAGACAGCTTTAACCTTATAGATTTAAATTGGTATAAAACAGATACACACTCATGTACACTCACTAATTTAACTTTTATCTCTTGAGGCCACTCTTTGGGGCCAATATGATAATATGCTAAAAAAGGTTTAATCTAATGTTTAGCAGAAACTTAGCTCTTTAGCTACATCTTTAAAAACCTTTTCAGTATTTCTGTGATAGCATTAAGATGGCTTGGAGTAGCTCTTTTATTGTGTGGCTTCCCAGACAATTAACCTTTAATTGTTTTGCATCGTTAAGCACAAACCTTACAGTGGCATCACAACCATTCAATGAAAAGGATTGCATGGGGAACTTTATATATTTTAACCTTTATCTTGACACACACACAATAACACCACCATATCTACTCAGTATCAAACAAATGCGCAAGTACAATATAAATACACAAGTCTTGTTCTTGTGTCTCTCTCACACACACACACACACACTCACACACGAGCTCAGACAGGAACATCATGCAGCAGGGTCGGGTGGTTTTTCAATCATCACTGCTGTGTTCTCTCCAGAGCAGTAAAAAGAGCTCAGGTCCAGTGTTGGCAGACTCTGATGAGTCCAACACACACCACTGACTGCTGGTGTATTCTCACTGCCTACAATGGCTTTGGCTGCACCTGTTCAGTGTGTGTGCACCAACGCACACGTGCACACGTAGACGTGACATATTTTCTGTATAGATTTACAGTCCAATAGAGATCGGTCTGGCTTGGCTATTTGCTTGAAAATGTGCGTCCTTTGCCAAAGAAGCTAAAGTGAGACCTTGGATGTTTTTGACTTGGTGTGGAAACACAAGTCACAAGTCTACACTTTGAAAACTTTCTAGACTGAAGACAAATTGACTCAATCTCTGCTGCAGACCTGAGCCTCATAGTAGCTGGCTATATATACTCTTCAATGGTTTTTTTCTTCTTCTAAGGACTAATGCACTTGAACTCTGTATGGTATGTTGTAAAAAAAGACGTGTTTTTAAACTGGGAATGTAAATTTCACTTTGCTTTTAACTGAGACGTAAAAACCCAGGGAGGGGTTTTCAGCTTCACTCCCATCTATTTTTCATCTTCATTAATAAGGTAAAAAATACAGAGCTGTCAGGAGAAGATTCACTTCAACTGCTGAGGTTAAACACACATGCAGGCACTCACATCTATTAAACCATATTTACTGGGCCGGGGGAGTGGAAGGGGGTCAGGGGTTGGGGGGTTCGATGGTATCCGCTGCTTGAAAGAATCTTCTAGAAACCCTGGTCAGGGAGTGTTTCTCATCCAGTGATGACGTGTTGAATCATTTTGTATAATTATAGCATAGCCATGGAAGAAAATGGATTCTTTCCTCTGGACTCTTTTTCCAACAGGGTCAGATTTCTGTCCGAACTAAATCTCATCTGTTTTATGGTTTGGACCATGGTTTTTTAATGGCTACATTTTGTGGTTTATATTTCTTATGTTGTTAAAAAAAACTGATATATATTTTTTTGTTTGTTTGTTAAATAACCACTTTGTGTTTCTTATTGGTCTCTATAAAAGCTGCAGCAGTTTCTGGGTCTGTGCCAGCTGAAAGCTGTAGGAGTGTTTTAGCAGCAGATTCTATCGGCTCTTCTCCTGCTCATGGAAATAAATGATTAATGAAGCCCGGGCTCCTGCCTGCACCCCTCCCTGGTCAATGCCCAGCCTGGGCAGCAGCCTGTGTCTGTGTAAAACTGGATTCTACAGTTAGGATGGGCTGAAGCTGCAGAGAGCAGTAATAGTGTGTGTCTCTGCTGGTCTTTGAAGTGTGTGAGCAGAGGTTCACAGACCAACTGAAAAGAAAAAGTGGTAGTCTTTGTTACAACAACGTTACGCTGTTTAGCTCTAATGAATGCTAACATTACAACATTAGCATCGATGGTCGCCGTTCATACAGTCTACAGATGCAGCACATACTTTGACAATGGCAATTTTCTCCCTTAAAAAAATCAACCTTTTGATACAGAATGCTGCTGCTCCTATTTAAAGTAGAGCTTTTTCGTCCGATTAATCACAGGGTTGCTGCAGATTAATTGACTAATCATGATTATACATACATTTCTCCCTCTCCCCTTCCCTCTGCCTCCCCTTCCTTCTCTTTCTTTGTGACCGTGGTGAGGAAGTGTAAAGGGTAAACTGAGCGATTCTCTCCATGGGACAAAGGACCAGAGAGGCTCAGACCTTTGCATACAGACCCGTGTGCACATTAATATGGTTTAAAAGTGTGCATCTTGCCCTGTGTGCAATAGTGTGTGCACGTTTGAGCGTGCACGTGCGTGTCAGAGGCCAGACGTTAGCATTGACAATAGCCTGTTGAGACCTGGGAGGAGACGGGCTTCATTAAAAGAGGCCTTGAACAAACACAGAAAAGAGACGGAAGTGTAGAGGTGGGAGAGGGCCTGGGTGGAGGCAAGAGGGAGGGACGGATGGGGTGTGGGAGAAGAAGAGGGAGGAAGGGTGAAGCCAAGTGAAGGATATTTAGTTAGAAAAAAATAGAAAAATGGAAAAGTGCAAAAGGAATTGTGTAGATGCAAATAAAGGAAAAGTCAAGTTTAATGACATGAAGGACCATGAGACACAGTGGGACCAAGGGGTGAGGAAGGGATTTGGACAAGTGTAGGAGGAAGTGGATGGGGGGCAAACCGGTGGGGCAGCGGGGGTAAGTCAATACACCGATGGTTTAAGATCAAGGGATGAAGAGGGAAAAAAAGACAAAAGAAGGATGAAGACTTGGAGTAAAGAAGTCTGGGATCTGAGGTGCAGAATCAAAGGGGGAGGGACTTACGGGGGAGGCAAAAAAAAGAGCTTCTCCAAATAAAGGTTAATAGTGATGGAAGACCCCGGCAGCACAACAAGTTTATATCTGTGTGTGTGTGTGTGTGTTTGCTGCAGATCAACACAATGGGAGGAGAGAATTTGCTTTGCTCTGCACATGCTTCCCATTGCTGCACGAATGAGTGTGTGAGGGAGTAGCTGGTGTGTGTAGGTCGTGTGTGCGTGGTTGGCAGTGCTCTGGTGTGTGTCAGAGGAGCAATAAATCGATACCTAATAAATAAATGATAAGCCACAAAATTTCAAAAGGCAAAGGCAAAAACAAATGATGTGAGTCCCAGCGGCCACTGGAGGGCGGAGATCAGGCGCTGGGCACTGCAGTGTGGAGAGAGCAGCTCGTGTGTGTGTGAGGGTGTGTTTTTATTGTTGTAGTAGAAAGTGTGTGCTCCAGGCTGAGATGTGGAGTGTGACATCAGGGCGTGGTTTGTTCTCCTCAAATGGAAGAAATGAATGAAAATTAAAAACAATTGAAATTATGAGAGAGAGAGAGAGAGATAAAGACAGGGAGGCAGAGAGGTGAGGCTGGGGGAGATCAAAAACCACACCCACCAAAATAAGGAAGAGGACTGCAGCTTGGAAGGAATGCTCTTCTATTGATTCTCTTTCAGAAGATGGACGGTTTCCCACTGGTTGTCAACACCATAACACATAAACAAAGCAGTTTAATCTGATCCTCGTTATCCGTATCATTTCAATGTTGGTCAAAATTTTAGAATCAAACCTCAGTGTCCTGCTGCACACTGGAGGAGAAACGAAGGTATTGGATTGATGTTGGTATTGGTAGTATTTGGTGTATTTTCTAAGTTGTAGTATCGGAAATGAAAAAGTTGTATCCAGTCATCCCTGAATGATGAAAAAGTTGTATCCAGTCATCCCTAAATTTAACAACAGCACAAACATGACCTTATAAAGATGGAAATGAAAATTAATTTCTGAATTAAAATAGTCATTTTGTCACACGACCAACAGCCAACAACGTTACACTTTATTTTCTTTTTGTGAAATCTGAACTTTTTTTGAGCTCCTGAAATTTCAGGGGCTTCTGGGAAGTTTTATATGGAGTTGAAAAAAATAAATAAAAAATATAAACCCCAAAGATTTCTAGGCAGTACAAAATAAAAACCAAAGGTGATCCAAAGATTTCTAGGCACTACAAAATAAAAAAAACACCACAGCACAGAGGGTTTTTTACAGCTTTCAGAGTCACCTTCAAGATAAGTCCACCGGGACAGGAACAGGAAGTTGTTCAGAACCTTCCAGTGCTGCATGACAATCCTGTTAACTTGTTGGTGCCATGCAGACATTTTACACGTCTACAGTGTTTTATTATGTTGTGGTAGAATTCAGCCACAACTTCCTTCTACAGCACATGACCTGCAGGAACCCGTGGCCGTTAACTTTATTGGCTGCACCGGCTGCAGGTGTACAGTATATGAAGTGCAAATTAAAGTTTATCGTCGAGGTCTGCCGTTGGTTAGCAGCAGACCGAACAGCAGAAATGAACCGGACACTAAGTGGCCACCTGCTACACCGAGCCTGGCGCCGTAACAGTCGCCACATCGTAACCTTCAGGCGGCAGTAAAGCAGGTTAAACTGTTGGAGAGAGAAGTGACGACAGCGTCTGATACAGGACTCATCTGTTGATACTGCAGTCTCTCAGTGCTGTGTGTTTATTCTCTTTGATTATATGTGGTGTGTTATTGCACACAGACACAGTTTCCAAGGACTGTGTGTGTGTGAGAAAATGAAAGCTGCTGACTGGCCATGATTGTGATTGGCTGCCTCTGAAGCCTCTAGAGAAGGCTGACTGAATGGTGCCAGTGAGACGCCAGACAGACGGCATGGTGTGTGTGTGTTTTCTCGTGTGTTTCGCTCACATGAACATAGCTCATCACTGACACCATATCCCACTCCCAGTCCTGGATAAACGCAATAAATTAGTGTCATATTAACTGTATGTTATGAAGAATGTGCTGTGGTTGTTGTATTATGTATCCTGATGTATCCTTGTACTCCAGTATATCATCAATGTTGACCACATTAGAACCTAGTGTTAGTCTTATGCCCAACTTAGTCACTGGACTGTTTTAATTTTGTTAAGTTTAAGCTGATGAAATATTCAATTTATTATTGTTGACTGCAATGCAACATGTACTCCTTTCATGTTTCAAAAAGTTTTCCGCTCTATTTATCCTGTCTGCAGATAGTGTTTCAAATTTCTCCTGATCTTTTCTAAAGTAGCTTTCCTAAAATAGGTAAGTAAAACAAGTCCACCATATGTGATCTTCCAGAAATGTTTGGGTCAAATTATGTCACACACCATCATACTGTCGTTTCTTTGATTGGCTCTCACCTCAGATGTCCCGCCCCACATAACATCCTGTTTAGTTTTTATCTTAGAATAGAAGGTTGTTGACTCGGTCCAACACTATGTAGTGTAACGTTCTATGACAATAGTCCTCAAGATCAGTAAGTAGATCGACTCAGAGACAAACATGTGGACCAGCAGTTCATTCTTACTAGTTTACATCCTGATGTGTCCCTGGCAAGATCCTTAGTTCAAGACTGCTCCTGCAGGTTTGCTGGTTGTTGACTCGGTCCAACACTATGTAGTGTAACGTTCTATGACAATAGTCCTCAAGATCAGTAAGAAGATCCATTTTTTTTGTTTGTTACCAAATTAAAAACCAAATGCTGCAACACAACTAATAATTAAAAATAAATAAAGACACTCTGGGTGTGGGGGCGGAGCCTCATGGAGGAAACAGTTTAGACCAATGAAGGCAGTTCAATGACACAGAGAACAGCAGCGTCCACATCAGACAGACTTTTGTCAAAACACAGCAAAGCAGTGTTGCTACAATCGACGTTTATTCTTTTATCCACGACCTTTTCACAGTCTGACTGTGTTTATTATCGTAACCGTGGTAACAAAGGTCATCAGGCTATGAGGAAGTGTGTACTTTAACCTATAAGGAAGCACCACTTCTGTGTGTGTGTTTTTTTAACTTGTAGCTAACTCATCAACAGTCATGGAAAAATTGTGTCCAAGGGGTTTTATCAATTTTAACTGATGTTTGACACTGTTTTTATTTCCTAAGTAACAATCTCAAAGTTTTAAGTCGTTCTATAAATAATCCAACCAGTGAATTACTAAGAATAAAATGGCTAATGTGTCACTGTCACTGTTCAGATATCTGATCTAGTGTGTGTGACTGATCTCTTTCCAACATCCCTTCAATAATGCATGTAGTCAGAGCTGCTGAGCGTCTTCTCTGGGCCGGGGACGGGATCGTCTTAGATGGGACCCCTGTGCCCGGATCTTTCCTGTTCCATAATTTAATGAGGGTCCGTTTGTATCCCCTAGTGGTGGACCTGCATGTAGCATGACTGATGTGGTCACGGCTCTGAAATTCCTTTGTATGTTTCACTTGTTGGTTAAGGGGTTTTGAACGGTATAACAAGTGATAGAATATACTAAGTGGTTTCGTGCAGTTTTGGAATAATACATTGAACTGATGTATGTTATGACTATCAACTGTCACAGCTGCCAGTCACAGGAGCTGCACAAGTGCAGAAAAAAGTGCAAAGAAAAAAAACTCTGCGGGAATGTGATTTGTTTTTAGGGTTATTTTCAGATATTTTAAGGACATTTGACCTGCACTGCATTAAATTCTGACGTAGGTGAAGTTGTTGATTTCTTGTACTCTCTGTGTTAAATCCTGTCCAACCAAGTCCAGCTGTGTTATTTAGTGAAGGAAAAAAAATCAACTAGAAAATCTGGAAGGTCTTTGTTCTTGATGATTCTGTGTTGATTCTGGGTTGATTTTGTTGTTACATAAATTAAAGAGTGAGGAACATGGTCCACTCTTTAGACCTGGAACAGTCGACTCGTGGTGACATTTACTGCTGACCTTTAAAGAATGTGTGAACTTTGTAGAAGAACTTCAAACAGAAGTAAGTTCCCAGTCTCCCCGGCTTTTACCGCAGCTTTGGTCGGCCCAAGGAAATGTGTTGTACACACACATGCGTGCGCACACACACACGCACAGACGCACAACTTAATCTTCTAGAATAAAGCAGATGAATGATTACAGCAGCAGCAGGACACTGAGGCTGGTTGACAGACTGAGGGAGTGACTTTACCTCTGGACTGTGGCAGAGGGAGTGGTGTTGAAAGACAGAGGAGGGTGTGTGTGTGTCTATGTGTGTGTGTGTGTGAGTGTGAGTCTCTGTGTGTGAATATTTTGCCTTAGGAAATAATCCCAAGGAGAGAAAATAAAAGTTAGGACAAAATGAAAGAGACAGGAGATGAGTGAGGAGGGCAGAGGCAGAGAAGAGTTGGCAGCTGAGAGCAGCTCCTGTCTTCCGTCCCACCCACCACTCACTGTCCTCCCCTCCTTTTCTGCCCGGCCCGGAGCGAGAGGAGCAAAAGAAAAAGCAGTGCAGAGGGAACGACAGAGAGGGAGCTGAGCCACGCTTGCTCGTCTAGCGCAGGACTCAGGAATTCCGGGACCTTTGGAGTTGTGTGCTCACACACACACATTCTTACCAACACACATGCTGGTGTTCCTGTGGTGATACAAATCTCAGCGGGACTGTGAGAGAGGGAGGATAAGACAGAGAGAGTGGGAGAGGAGTGAGGAAGAAAAGAGCTTTTCCTGTGGACTATTGGAGCAGGATGGCACCTGCCATGGGAAGAGTGTCTGTGAGGAACTGAGGACTGAAATCAGGACCAGGCAGAGGAACCTGCTGCTGATGGAGGTGAGGGCTTTATATTGTATTTGTTTTAACTGATATTATTGTTATTTTTTTTAATTTGCCAATACGTTCATCTACATGACCGCACATTTCCTCAGTAGATGTTTCATCAGTAACTGATTCAGGAAGTTGTCTGTCTGTTGAGGTTCATTTTTGACTTTTTTCTTTTTTTAAATTCTTTTGAATATTTTTATTTTGGTATTTTTCTTTTCTTTGCAATAATGCTTTTTGTGTGTTTGACACACATACACAGTTGGACTGAGAAAATGTCAGCTCCAAGTTCTTTTTAGCTTCATTTTTGGGTTGATGATTAGAGTAACACACACTTTGTTTGTTTGGACTTTTCAGAGGAAATGGCAATTTAAAAACTCTAGGGTTTTAAATCTTTATCTTCTTATTTTGGATGATTGATCAAAAACGGAAGCCAGGGTCAGAGACAGGGTGAGAGAGAGAGAGAGAGAGAGAGATAGATGGATAGATAGAGAGACCGTGTGTGTGTGTGTGTGTGTGTTTTGGATGGTTTATTTCTTGATGTTCCAGCAGTGGAACTGAGGGATTGTTATGGGTTTTGCAGAGAACTTTTCTCTCTAAAAATAATACGATAACTTACTTCTCAGGTATTAAAAAAACAAGGTATTTACTCCTTGGAATTCTAGGATAATTGGCATAAATAGTAAAAGCAACAACTCTGTTTGGTGAGAAGTTTTTTGGTGTTCACTTGAAGTTAAAGTGAATCTTCTCAGAGCTTGTGCATTATTTTCCTCATGTTCTCTGTATTGACGTTTCCTCAGACCTGCTCCGATGTTGACCACTGTTCATCCTGATTCACTTCCTATCCTCAGTATATACTGTAGTTTGTCTGCATACTGTACTGCAGTACCAAGATGAGTAATCATGATTAATCAAAATACACTGCAATTTCTAAATATCACAAAAACATTGTTTTGCATATTGCTGGAAAAATAGACAAATTAAAAATATACAGAAGTACTGTGTACCTCAATCATACTAGGCATATGTATTTACTACACAAAGTTGTTTCTCATATTAATCAGTCTGGCGTCTCCTCATAATCCATTGGACAGTTGTCAGTGGTTGAAGCGTCTGCTGGATGAGCTGGAACCTTGAGCTTCTGCAGTGTGTGCAAAAAATAACCAGTTTATTGACTGTGTGTTAGAGCAACAATAAAGGAATGGACAGAGGGATTATTGGACACAGTTCATTCATTTCATCAGCCATGCTTTACAGCAAAGACGTTTCTTTAGCTTTAGATGACAGTCCCTATTTATCCCTATTAATATTTGCTGTCATGCACCTGTTTTTTTTTCAAACAAAAGGCTCTAAGTAGGAACGTGTTTCTAGTTTGTGAAAAATGAGACTTTGTTTGAAAGTCTTTTCAAACCAGATTTTTGATTAAAAACCATGTTTTTTATTTCTTCTGCTAATTATTATGAATCTTCCATCATTGACTTTTCAGTCTCACCTTGACATCATACTGATTTTTGCAGTATGCTGCAGCAACCAGTACTTACATTTGTTTACATTTAACCAGCATGCTTAAGCAAGTTAGTCAACCCACTACAAATCTTTGATGTTTTACATGTTAAAACCCAACTTTTTTTGTATTTAAACTGGTAATCTTACAGAGTCTCACAACATTTCTCCAACTGGGGTTTATTAGAGGAATTAAACTGTGGGAAAACAGACTCCAGTAAAAGTCGTAGGTAATGCAGTCTATTGTTCATCCTTCCACTCCTTCATTCATCCTGCTACAATCTTTTTCTATGGGGTTTTCCAAAATCCCACAACTAATGACAGTCTTAGTCCCGTCCCATGACGCTGCCTTAGTGTCCTCCTCTCTCCCACCCTTCTCCTTTCTCTCTTTACAAAGCCTTAAAGCTTTCATATCTTCATCCTTTCTTTCTCTACCTTTCTCAATTTTCTTTCTCACCATCACGTCTCTTCCTTTTGATGCACAGTTATCATTTGTATGTTCAGCCACAGTGGGTGTGTACGCCCTTTCAAAGTCACAGGTGTGCTTTTTGTCTGTCATTTAACCTTTTCAGTCACGTAATCCCAGGTCTCTGTGGTCTTTAGATGCTCTTCACCCCAGACCCACCTCAACCTGCTCACTAACCCTCCATTACCAACGAACCTACACATTAACCCTTGGGTTACCTTTGCAGTCACGGCACACTTTTAAAGAGATGCTACACGTTAATAGTATAACTCACTGCACGTTTGTTAGAAAGACACAAACATCTTGTTCTGTCTTTTTTACAAAGTAAATAATAAATATTAAAAACCTGAAATGAACACATATTAATTATTCTGAAGAACCGTCTGTCGGTGACATATCTGGACGACAACCGCCGAATGAACAACAAACTGACATATTGTACTTGCTGCTTGGATCCATTTTGCTACAACCGATGAAATCTTTTCATCATTTAACCCTAACCTTGGGCTTGTGACCCTTGTGCGCCCCCTTTTGCTTTGACTTTGAGTGTAATTATATGGCTGAGGGAGGTTGAAGAACAGAGTCTGGATCTGCTGAAGACTGACTTTTCTTTATAGTTTCCACACCAACAAAAACGCTGAACAACAGCAGACATCTTTGTTAAAACATTAGCTACTTCATTAGCATTTGCCAGTGCTAATGCATATCATTAAGCCAAAATAATAGTTGTCTTTTGTTTTTTAGATGTAAGCTGGTAAATGGAGCTTTTAAAAAAAATCACCAAAATAAAAGCTGCAGTTTCTTGTAATCTATGTAAATATCCCTAACTGCAGTACTTGGAGTACAGTGTAAAATCAATGCTCGTGTACATTCCAGTGTGGTTATTCTACCCCACCCTTTTTATTTACTTCATGACTTTCCTTAGCTGCAGTGTAATCTTGAGTCATTTGATCAGTTTTGTCATTTTTACCCGTTGCCACTCCTGCCTAGTTTCTTCTTCTTCTGGAAACACACTGTCACTGATGCAGTTTTAAATCGTCCGGTGTCCGCAGCGGAGATAAAACCAGCTTTCACCACGTGGAGGTCACAGGTTGCCTTTTCTTTTGTGTTCAGTCATTCTACAGCAGCCAACAGTAAAGTGGACCTTTATTTAACCTAAAAGCTCCTGTAGGCTGAAGGTGGGTCTGTTAATGGTGACGAATCACCCAGCGGGTAACTTTATGGTAAAGCTGACTAGACACTGATCCGCTGCCACGCCTTAAAACCCATTAACCTCCTGTTCAACCTCCCTTTAGTGAAAAAAATACATTAACTGCTCCATTTACCCTTTCTGCTGCCAGAAATATACCAGTCAAACGGGCAGTAACAAATGTAGAAGAAACACAGAGATTTGTGCTGATTATTCTTTGTTTGTTTAAATGTGAGTGAAGGCAGGTTCAAGATAAGCAGCAGAAACAGCACACAGTTGTTAGTTTTCTCTTGTCTGAAAATGTAATGAGTGTCTTTTCTCTTTGGAAATATTGACTTTTCCTCCATGTAGCCGGAGGGGACAGATGGGAGCAGAGGTTGTTCTCTCATTCAGATAAAGAGAAAAAGGCTGTTAGCATCAAACATTCATCACTTTATTTGATCTACCTGCCCTTTGCTTTGTCACAATTATGTCTTAGCAGGAGAGTCAAAAAGGTCTAAGAAAAATTAGAACAAAAATTACAAAGCTCTAAATTCTGCAAATCTTTCTGCAAAGTTTAAAAAAGTTAGGTGACAGCAAAAATAATTGTTGTTGAGGATATATATTAACCTCATTTTATCACCTCCTCCCTGGGAGCTATAATCTCTCACACAGATCAGTAATATATAAAAGAAATAATGGTTTGCCTGAAGGCTGTTACTGAACTGTTTTCTCATTGTGTTGGTTGTTTGATAACCACAGTAGAGAATCTTCATGATAATCTCACAGGCTGGGATTCTGACTGTTCAGAAGATAATGGCCTCCATGCAAGATAATAGATGATGTGTTTAAAAGGTGTCATTTGATACGTGCAGATAACCTTAACACACCAATGGACGGATGGATGGATGGATGACAAAGGAGCTGAACCTGAGGTCACACAAAAGCTGTGCTCTCATTGAACTATGGGTAAAAAAACCTCAAAGGTTTTAGTTCACAAAAAATGGTCTCCTTAGAGATGGATGGATGCATGGATGGATGGATGCATGGATGGATGATAGACAACCTTAACCTGTGGTTACATTTATTTGTTTCCTTGTCTTTTATTGTTGAAATACCATAGTTAAAGTGGTTGATGTTGAACTAAGTGCCAAACAGCAGCAGGCGGCCGATAACTGTGTTCCAGCTTATGTCTTTAACATTTTATAATGGGAGGTCAAAGGTCAAGGTTTAGTTGAAATTGTTAGAATGAATAAATGAAATAATCTTCAGGTTAGTGCAGGTGTTTTACAGCAAGTGGCAGAGAGATTTATTGTTTTTGATTTGTTTTTAAGCAGGTAGTTTACATATTTTTCTATGTGAATTGGAAACTGGTGTTTTCTCTGAAGAGGGTCAAACTTTTGACTAGGGTTCTGACCCATTTTACAACACAAACTTGTTCCATTAGTTGCTACAGAAAATGTATGTGTATTTCCTGCACAGGAGGCAGTACTAATTGTCCTGAGTTTACTCCCCGGAAGACCCTGACACAGTAAACAACAGACAGACTCCTGGGCTGTGTTCACCCTCCCATGTGACTAACAATCCCCCCTCCCCTCTACACCCTGACCCAGGTGATCAGGACAGTCTGCCTTTGGGTCAGGGCGTGGTCACCTCCACTGCTGTGGTATAACACCTCTCTGTTCAGGGCCACCCGGTGGCCAATGTTGTTAAAACGCTTGTCTCTACAGCTGGTTCACTGGTCGCTGGTCCATTTCTGTATGGAGTTTTCATGTTCTCTCTGTGTATGTACAGATTTATCACACCACCCAACAACATGCTCATCAGGAGACTATGTTGATTAGACATAATCAAACCCTAGGTGTGAATGGACGCTTGTCCTTGTACAGTATGTGGCCCTGTGATTTACAGGACAACTGTCCACAGCTGGAATTGGCTCCAGTGGAAGTAAATGACCGTGAAGTGCTTTTTTTCTCATCATCCAAAAATGGAGGAATTCCAGTTGTTAGCACAACATGGGTTTAAGTAGTTCATTATTTATTTATTCTGCTTTTCTGGCACAAATCCTCGAAGCCCTGTGGTCCAACTGATCCAACAGATCAGGCTCTGTGCTCCAAGCTCTGGTGAATCCTGCTTCATCTTTATGGAACTTTAGTTGAAATAATCACAGTGATTGTAAACAACAACAGAAGTCCATAGAAACGGGGGTTTGGTTTTGACGATGCCCAACTACAGTCTTCTTTTCTAATTTGGTTTTTACCTCTGTCCTGTTGTCACAGTTTCAGCCTCGTTCATGTTTCCTCTCTTTCTTGAACGCTAACGTGAGGTTCGTCTCCCGCTGTCTCAGAACACATTATCCTTTTTCAGACTTATTGGTAATCGCAGTTTCATTTTGTGTGTGAGTGTGTGTTTACTCCTGTACTTGGGAGTATGTATGTGGCTGACCTCAGACCCGTCTTGTTATCACCTTGAGCGGTCATGCAGTGTTGAAGGTGATGCCAAGTTAGGGGGCTTTACTCAGAATGATAGGAAAAATAACGAGGTCCTCACCCTCTCTGACACACACACACACGGACACACACGCTCATGTCCCAAAGGAGTGCTGGAGGGGTGGGTTATGGAGGGGAGTTCACCGTTCTGCAGTGTGGCTGTCAGAGAAGAGGAGACACAGGCCTGACTGTGTGTGTGCAGCAACGTTTCCTTCTGCAGTTTAACCTGTTACTGAACCACCTGCCATCTTCTGGTACCACTGATGCAAGCACACACACAGTTCAACACACACTTATTTCACCATCAGAAACACTGGTGCACGTACTTCATCCAGAGTGGCCAAATGTTGAACACTCACACAGAGTACACTGTGTTCTCTCTTTTGTTAGTGTTCTTTTCTCTCTTTTTTTCTCTTCCTTTAACAAGTCTGGCCTAGTCTCTCTCCTCTTCTCCTCTTCTCCTGCCTCCTTCATTCTTATCACTCTTTTTTCCCCTCATCCTGCCTGCGTTCCCTCCCTCTCACCACCTGTAATCTGCTAACCGCTGTTTTGCAGCTGCTCAGTGTACGGAAATAAAGAGGAGAAAGGGAAAAGAGACCAAAGAAATGTCCTGTTATTTTCTTCCTCTGGTAATGTTTCTGTCACTAACGCATGTTTTTAACGCTCGGTGCTGCTGGTGAAGACATGATGTTAGAACAGTTCCTCTTCTTTCAGCTGCCTGGTGTTTTGCCAGCACCTGCAGCCACTTCATCTTCCACTGTGCATCGTCAACTGTCAAACTGTACGGTGCAGTTGCCCACAGTTATATTTAGAGCTCTCCATTCCTTTGTGTTTCCTTCTTCTGTACCTGTTCTACTTGACCTCGGGCTAGAACTGTTTTTCTTTTTTTTTTAGCAATGCAAAATGTGGAAAATGAACACTGTTAGGAATATATATGGTTTTGTGTTGAACTGGATAATGGGATAAAAAAGGATGACTGTTAATAAACGACATGTTTAGAGAAATACCACCGCCCACCAACAGGTGAGGGTGAGGCTACAGTAGGCTGCAATTTAGTCATATACAATGTATGGAAATGAATGTAGCCAGCAGCTATGGTTGATGAGTTAAGTTAGCAGGAGTGGTCTGACTTGTTTTATCTTCTGTTACTCTATTTTCCTCTAAAGAGGAACACAATTGGGTGAAAAAGAGTTCCACAAGTCACAACAATTGACCCATAAAATCTGAGGAATATGACACTCAGAGGAAATGGTTAACCTAATGATTTTACAGCATGTGCTGAGTGCCTTATACATCACTGTCATTTAGCTGCACTCCTGACCAGTGGGAGCAATTCAGGGGACGGTATCCTGCTGGAGTGATAAAGTCGGGGCCACAAATTTAATCATAAACCCTTTGACTGATCCATTTAAAAAAATATATATTTGCAAGATGTTTCCTCACGTTTTCTTACTATTGTTTATGTCTGAGAGCCAACTGGGAGCTGGGTTGTTATAAACATTTGTTACAGTCTGGCTGTCAGTAATCAGCATGAGGTCAGAAGTAAATAAAAAAAGACCAGCAGATGGTTAGTTGTAGTGGATAATAGACTAGTGTTGGTAGTGACGTTGTGGTGTTTTATCATCACTCATGTTTAAAAATCCCGTTTGTCCAACAAAAACCCCCAAAAACAAACCAAAAAAACCCAGTAAAGATTTGAGCATTGACATCTTTACTGATGTTCAGTAATAAAGCCAACTATGTTAGACTTCAGAAAAAGACTCAGACAGACACCGCTCTGCAGCTGTTACCTATTTTATATTCACACGTTTTTCTTCTGTGCAACATGTACAGTCCTGTCATTACGGGCTGAATGTCCGCCCTCGTCTATTTACCTGAACAGTTAAATTACATTTGCCTACGTCCTTGGCCTCTGCTGTCTCCACTGTCCCCCCCGCCCGCCCTACCTACTAGCACCACCTTGCTCACTGCCTCCATCCCCCAGCCTCAGCCTCCTGGCAGCTCCTCCAGGCAGACTAATTGACTCAGTCCCAGGAGGAGGGAGATCATGCCACATTTCCAATTTGGCTTCCCCTCCTCCAGATAAAAGCTGCATCTCTCTATCCTTTAACCCCACCCTCAAGGTCCCAGCTTTTACCAATCTGCCCATTAATTTGTTGTAAATACTTTTCAAATGCAGAGAAATGAGTAATTTGTAAATGAGGGTTAGTAGGTTAGCAGGTGACAGCCAACGCTAAATACAGACGCTAATACAGACGCAACTGAACACGAATCTCCACGCTCAGACTCACACCACCAGGGCACAGCACCGAGGGGTTCACCTTCAGAGAGCCTCCGTGGCCACAGCTGTGGATTCAAGTGGGTGTGTCTGCAGGAGTGTGTGCTTGTCGTGCTGTGTGCACATGTGCTCGTATGTGTGTTCAAACAAGAGCCGTCCAACTAACAAGCGGGACTAGAGAGGACAAAGACATTTTTGTTATTGATTGTATCACCCAATCAGAAACAAAGAAATGTCTCTCAATGCTTGAAATGTGAGAAGATGACGTACAAACCTACCTTTTTGAAAGGACGGTACGCGATGTAGTAATGCAGCAAAGACTAAGAAGTGTCCTTTGATACCACACTTTACACATCCTACACATCACATCCTTCTTCCTTTTTACTACACTTTCTAAAAATGTAAAGATATATGAAGAAACATTAACTTCTAGAATGTATTTTCTTATTTTTTTCCTGATACTTCAGTTTATTCCCCGCCAAAAACTTTTTGAGCTAGTTTACTACATGCTAGCTACATTAAAAATGGGCGAAAACCGCCAGATCTACACAGTTTTTAATGTCATCACGCCAGATTTGCAGCTGTTACACGTGGTACATTCAGGTACCATTGTAAACTTGAGAATCCAACGATTACAGCAAACAAATGGTTATAAGAAATGGGTTATTTTTTAAACCTTTTTTTCTCTTTTCTTCCTTCACTTTATGGTTTTTAAGTTATTTCCTAAGTTCTTTCTTAAGTTCTTTCTTAAGTGTTTTTACTACACAACTACTACTTTATATTGTACCTTATTGTTTACATATGGGAGCCTCTAGTCTTTCGTGCTATTGACGAACTTCCTGTCCCTGCTATTGAAGAAAAGCAATGAAGTATTTAATTTGCTCTGTGAGACTATTTTTTTTTTTATAAACAATGAGGTGGAAAAAACCACCCACTAGTGTTCAAAAGAAAATACACATCACTGTGCAACTCAATACACATAACTGCGCAGCAGACTTTGGCAGCGCTGTCACTTTCTGTGTAAGAAGCATGTTTGGTATGTGGCAGTAGCTGTGGCCATTAGGAAAATGGCATTTTCAGATGGACAGATAAGGTATTTTCTGCTAGAGGCTGCCTGTTGTTTGGTCTTGTGGAAAAGATATTTTGACACGTAGTGTGCCATAGCCTTCCGTGCTCTTTGTGGAAAGACTTGAGGTCTGTTCTTTGTATTTGGAAACGATAAGAGCAGCAATAACCATAAATACAAAGTGAGGGAATCTTGGAAAGATTATAGAATAAATGTTCCACAGATGTAACTTATCAGAAAGATAATGGCCCTATCATAGGTTAGTAATATGTTTCTGTTATAGAATTAACTTCATCTCAATACATTCCACAGTCTGTACATTAGATAATACCACCTTAAATAAACTTGATGCAACACAGTAGCTTTATTTTACTATTTTACTTGACAACAAACAGAATTCTTTTCATGTTTATTTCCATTTCAAATTATATAAAAAAAAAAATTATAATGGGAATTTTAATGGCAACAGCTTCAAACCTGTTTCTCTTTGTCATGGTGTGACGGTCAGTACTGAAAGAGATACAGGGATACGTCACTGGTTCAATCCCTGTGGGTCTTTCTGTATGGAGTTCCAGTGTGTGCTCTCACAGTACAGTCAAAAAGAACATGTAGGATTAGGTTAACAGTACGATCAGATGGACCACAGTAGTGATTATAAGTGTGAATGGTCATCGGTTTCTAAATGCTACCCTTTGATGGACTATAGAACTGTACAGGATGAGTGTTGGGATTCGCCCTAGCAACCCTCTGAACCTAATAAGGGAATAAGTGTAAGGTGATGAAGAAATGAATGAATGACTTCAATTTTACTCCTGCAGGTCCAACTATAGACGGGTTTACCATGTCAAGGTTAATGTTCCATTCTATTTACTTCACTTTTTAAAGCGAGCATCGGTTAAAGGTCTAGAAATGAGAATAGTCTGTTTCTCTCTCGTGTGTGTGATGTGGCTTCAGACACTTTAATGCCTCCTATCCAGTTCCTGTTTTTAGCATTTACTGTGTCCCTCATTAAATTTGTTAATTACGTTGGCGTTTCGCTGTCTGCCTATAATGACAATGTTCATGTTGATTAAAGGAGAATCCATCCCTGCCTTTAGCCTTTGTACCTTGTCTCATCCATGTTTCTGTGAGACTGCAGTTTGATTGATTACCGCCATGTCACACAGGAAGGCTGTGTTTAGGAATTACATGAAAAGAGGAGTAAAAGACAGTGATGAATTAAAGCAAATCAGTTTGCGACAACGTGCCTTTGGTTGTACTGTAATTATAGGTCATGTATGACCTTATCCTGTGATCATACAACAGAGTTTTCAGTAGAAAGAATGGCCATTAGATAATTTGATGATAGGAGGGGCACGTGGTGTAAAAACTCTGCAGTGACCCGAAGGACGAGCTGACAGTAATTCTTCTTCATCTACTGATCCCAGTAGTGAGTAACATTTTCAAACTTGGACCCATCGCTCCACACGATCTTCGCCAACTTATCTTCACTCCAGCATTTGTTTGATTCTGCCTATTTTTCCCTCTGTTGTCTCTTCTTTGAAATATTTATGTGACTGCAAACCTTCCATTTGGATTGTTCTGGTAAAAAAGATTTGCAATCAGTTAATGGATGGGACGAAAGCCACTGCTAATTTCTGACCGTGCCCTACATCAGTTTAACCAAACAGAAATCTCACCCATGCTGTGTCGCTCTTAACCCAGGGCTTCAGTGTTTGGATGGCTGCTGTGCAGCACAGAAGGCTCAGCATCAGGCTGTAACAGGGTGTGACAACCTGATGCTCTCGTCCTTAAAAACTGTCAAGCACAATTATAAGTGAAGTAAGTGAGATGTCTCAGGAAAACAGTGAACCGTGTGAAAGTGAAACCACTTCCACACTGTGTGTTATGATCTCTGTGTGTGTTTAATGGGAGCTCCATCCTCCATCAGCTCTTAGAGAAACTAAATAACATCTTTCCATCAGCTCTTAGAGAAACTAAATAACACTCACCAGAATTATACACTGGTGCATGAAACAGCACCCCCCCCCCCAAACCTTGTGGTTACATTACATTGTGTGGTAATCTTTTTTTATTGGTGACATGTGACTCCTATTTACCTGTAACATCCAGCCAAGGTTTATGATGACAATATTGTCATTTGTCCAACAGCAGGCAGCAGTTTCCAGGACACAATACCACCATCTGTGTAGGGTGTTATTGAATTAGTGTCAACTGAGCTGCAGCGAGCCATGCTCACACTGTTTGTCAAAAAACATCTCCAAGTAGTGATGAACGCTCCAGCTTCTTTCTGCAGTGCAAAGAACTTAATCATGATTTTAATGTAAAAAAACTAAAACTGAATGGTCTGAAAAATGAAGAACATGTTACAAAACAAACAAGTTTATATGAATATAATATCATATAAATGCTGTATTCATGTCAGACCACTGACTCTGGAAGAATGAGTTCATTATAGAAGATAATATTGAAAATAAATGGAAGAATAGACAAAGCTCAGACACTAATTCTGGATCTGTCCTTTTTTTTTGGTCAAATTCATAATGACTTGGCTGTAAAACATGGCTGGAGCTGCACCATCTGCAACCATTCAGGGTCTCAGTCTTAGGAGGGGATGATGGAGGTCTTTGTAAAATGTCCTGCAGGATTTCAGGCTGCCTGTTTTAACCAACCTCCTCTGAACGGTCCTTCAACAGCAGATTCCAGATTAAAACATCTCCTAAAGAAAGGTAAACGTCTTAAGGACTTTTGTTTGGAAATTTGTTTTGGAATGAACCGTCTGAATCCAGTCCTGGGTTCCCGCTCTGCTCCTGTTCTCCTCTCTGCTCTTCACTCCCATCCTGACTCCTGACATGAAATAGTCATTAGCTGTAGCAGTAATTCTGCTCAGCTGTCTGTTCACATCAGCTAATGTGCATCAGAAACATCACCAGTATGTGTGTGTACTGTATATACAGTACAGCACAGTTGTGTTTTTGTGTACAGTACATTTAACCTCGCATATGATGGTCTGTTTACGTCAACGCTTCAGATGAGCTGCACTTACAGCCAGTCCAAAGGCTGGAGGTGTGTGTGTGTGTGTGTGTGTGTCTATGATTGCGCAGGTTTCTACGTCAGCTGGTTTTTCTGTCCTGCGGTTGACAGGGGCTAAATAATAAAAGCACTGAGTGCGAAGGGAAGAGGGGAGGAAGAGACAAGACAGGACAGAACACGATGATGACACAAGGACAGACAGGAATAGAACAGAGAGACGAGCACTGAAGACATGTGAGATGTAGAGGGTGGAAGCAAAGACGAGCAAAGTTAAAGTCAAGTTTGTTCAACTCTGTAACATCAGGGAGTAAACTTACTACTGCAAAATGTCTGGTTGTTTTGTTTCTTCTCTCGTCAAAAGCAGCAAAAGTCACAAGAGAATCTGATGAGCAGAGAGAGGGAGTATTACAGCACACGGCTGAGGTCACTGGGGTCAACTCCGCATGACTAGAACGACTCACCTTTGTAACTGGAGCTGCTTACGGAAATGACAGAGAGAAGCAGGAAGTGGTGAGCACAAAATGGTAGAGGGTAAAAAGATAGACGGAGAGGAGAAGAACTCACAAGGTGACATCTGATGTCAGGATTCTTTTTCTGTCACCTCTCTCTCTTTTTTTTGCTGTGCGAGTGCAGTCCTCTGTCTCCTAATCCTCATATAGTTTCTGTGGGATTTAATTTTCTATTTAAAATGATTATTTTCAAAGGTCAACATCATGTTCCATTAAGGTCTGAGGTTCTTGAGGATGTTCACATTAGTCCTTGGTTGTGTTAATTGGCCATTTTCTTTGCACAGAGCATTGATACTCCTGGTTCTGTCTGTTCTTATAAGATGTTCCCCGTTGGTCCAACATTCCACACATGCCTACCTGCTCCCAGCTTTGAGTCAAGTTGAGACAAATTCTTGACAGAGGACTCTTTTGAATGTCCTTTTGTTTCTGAGTGGGTGGGTTTGTCAGCAGTGGATGGACCTCCTTGTGAGTGTGTCACCTACTGACCTGGAAGATCTTTTTTAGCCATATGTAGCCTACATAGTTGGCGTGTACTGTTATAGGACTGTTGCTAAATTTAAACTAATCAACCTCCAAAACCCCAGAAATGACCATTAATATTTGTCTGACTGTAGTGTTTATCATCAAGTGCTGTCAAATTGTCGTCAGGCAGTGACAGGACTACTCAGTGGTGTATTATTGACCATCAGTGACAGGACTACTCAGTGGTGTATTATGGACCATCATGACCTGACAGAAGTACAAGGTCAGCCACACTTGGCTCTGTGTGTGGGCAGTACAACATTCCTCTGACCTTCTATCGCCCTGTGATTCTTTGTTGTCCAGAAGGTCAGCTGATCCGCAAATTGGGATTGTCCCAAAAAAACAAAAACAAACAAGCAGCAACACCACGTGTGTGGTAAACTCTTACTGTGGTAGTAAACACACTCCTGTCACCTTTCAGTTGTCTTATTTTCAAATGTAAACGATTGTTTGTCTATTTGTAATTTAATTAGGTAAAAAACATTGTGTAATTTTTTTACCTGTGTAAATATTTATTCAAAGGCTGAAGTAACAGTTTAGAAAAATAGTTGTAAATGACCTTACTTTTCTAGTAGTCACCAATAATTGGGTAATTGTGTCACTGCTCATAGATTGGGTAGAAAAATGTAATTTAAATGCCGGTGTTGTGTTACATTGATTCACTCTGCTGTGAGACAGCTGTGTTCAGGGGCCCCTCAGTAAATCTATACACACACACACACTCTCTCTCTCTGTCACACACACACAGACCCAATTTATTCTCTCGACTCCTAACCTGACCTGAACTACTACAAATATGTGCCTAGTTTATCTATGACTTTCCAACTATCCATAATCTCTTTAATAACGCCAACCCTAATCTGAACCCATCTTTAATCCTAACTCCAAACTAAATCTTGATGTTGCAAATACACACACACACACACACACAGGGGGAGACACCTGGACACACTGATTCAACTGGAGGGCAGCTCAGAGGAGGACAGCTGTGAACAGAGAGGGAGGCAGAGACAAACCACAGGAAGTGCTAAATGTTACAAAAACACTCTGCCCTGCTCTGCTCCTGTGTGTGGGCTAATCAGCATCAACTAAAGGGACACACACAGTTTATTCAACCCTGGCTCCCTAACTGTAGAATCCTCATAATCTATGTAGCAGCCAAGTCAGGAGGCCTCGTTTCTGGGTTAATAATTTAACCTATTATAAGGATGCAGTTAAATCAGACGGTTGATAATAATAATAAATGTGACAGAGGTCAATGTCAGGATAAGCAGCAGAGCTGGAGCTGTGAACTGAAGACGCCACATAGCTGGATGTCAGTAATAAGTTCATGAACTCTCATATGGGTTGATGAAGAATTCACCTGATCTAAGAGAGAAGAGGACAGTGACATTATGTTGTTTTGCTGTTAGCAACAAGCTCAAACTTGATTTAGAAAAAACACTTTCTGACAGTCCATGTTAAGTCAGTGTCCACAGAAACACAGGTTGCACTGTAGTCAGTGTCCACAGAAACACAGGTTGCGCTTTTAATAATAATAATAATAATTAAACTTGTTGACGAGATCTATTAGTATTTTTGTTGTTGTTGTTGTTGTTGGAATGCACAGTTGGAGTAAATTTTGTTCATTCACACATTTTGGATATTATTACAGAGGGAGCCAGTGTTAAGGGACTGAAGAGCCCAGACTGGCTCACTAACCAGTTCTAGAGTAATGGACTAAGTTTTTAGTCGCCCCCTTGTGGGCGACTAAAAACTATGAATGTGCGTAAACCAATCCGTTTTCCGTCTTCTCAACTGCCGTCTTCTCAACATTTCAATGTTAGTTTAAAAAAATAAGGTAAAACTAATCATGTAAAATAATATTATTTTTAATAAAACAGTAATAACGTGATATTTCCGAAGAAAGACATTAACAGGAACTGAAAAATGAAGCCACATTTCACAGTCTATTCCTGTATTTTTCTGATGAAAGTGCTTTAGGAGAGTTCCATAAATCAATTCTTGACTTGGACATGGCCACGGAAAAAAATTTCATGAGGTCATTTTTTTTTTTTTAAATAAATAGAGCCCTGAGCCGAGCCTGCAGGTTGGCCAGAAGCAGCAGTAAGAGATCTTCTTGTGGTTGGCAGTGGAGTATTGTGCAGACAGAATGACTGATATCTGTATGTAGCTGCAGTGTGTGTGTTAGTGTGTGTGTGTGTCTGTGAGGATGGCTGAGTAGGCCGAGCACTGAGGTGGAGTTTGGACAATTAAAAGAATTCCTGGCTGCATTCCTTCTCCCATGAAAAACTCCTATACACACCAGTGTTGGCTTTTCTTTTCCCTCCTCCCGCTCCCGCATGATTCCCTCTGTCTTTCATTCATACACTGACACTTTTCTCTTCCCGTAGCCAATTATACTGTCAGCCTGTTCCATGATCCGGATCTCACAGTCCCTGTGTTCAGATGTGTTGACTGTCGTCAAAGCACTTGTGTAGTGTTTGTAGCCCGTGTAGCACTACTACACTTCAGGAGATGAGATAACACAATCATAGAGCACGTATAAGAAATGGAGAGCACGTAATTCCATTCAATTTGTAGAGCAAATTCACTGTTAGAGACGTTACTTTTTAGTCTACATTTCTAGATCAGGGTCTTGTTCAATAGTGACAACAACATTGTTGTGAAATTTATACATTTTTTATAACTCTTCAACATTGGGGTCACGACCCATCTGGTGTCATATATGTGTATATATTTATAGACATATATACATATATCATTTTGATCCCTTTCTCTGAGCTATGTTATAATATGTTATGTTGTAATATGTGATTTCCAGTTTCCTGCTGGTTTGACTAATGAGGCCCCGTGTGTATTATGTTTTTGTGTCTAATGCACAGTCCTCCATCAAATGTCTCTTTTAGTCTCCTCAAGACCTCAGACATGTTGACATTCATGGATGTGACGGCAGTTGGAGATAAGGGGATTTGTTACCAATCCCATCTGTCATCTGTCTAAGTGGTCTCAAATCCCACCATGCACCGTTGGATTATATTTCCCCCTTCTTCTATATGTGTATATATTTATAGACATATAAGGTTAATGGTTAATTAACAGGTTAATGAGCTTCACCATGACTACCAGCACTTACATATCTTCACTGCTAATCTTTGCCAAAACTTTGTCACTAACCACGGTTGTCATTTTTCAAAAATCGCTTACGGCCAATTGGTTTGATGTATTCTGTACGACCTTAGTTTTCAGAGTATAACCCATCAAACTGGAGCCCACTTGGTACAATGGCCTTTCTATGTGGAGTTGGCTTGTTCTCTTCATGTGTGTGAGTGGATTTTCTGTCAGTACCCTCATAGTCCAAAAGCATGCAGACGGTGGATTAGGCCATGTGGGCCCCACGCTGGTTTACTTGGGCTGGGTTGGTACAAAGAGATACCACAAATCCATATGGGGCCCGTTTTTGGCCAACTTAGTTGCGCACAAACACTGGCTGAGGACGACGATCATTGCTGTTGTCAGCTGTAGCTTCTCTGTACAACTCTTCAGTGGATGAAGTGGCTGATTATTGATGGAAACATAATGTGAAATACTTGTGTGTTTTATTGCCGTCCTGGGTCACATTTGACCCAGTGAAGCATCTCGGCAGATGACAATATTTTGAGCATGGTGTCAGTGATGGCGGTGAAGTCAGCTGCAGCTGTCTCCGAATTCTAATAAATGCCATCTGCCAATACAAATCTGCTGATGTTTGCTAGATCGTTTGCACATTTATGTTTTTATGAATTTCCAACCATGGTTCTAGTTGTTGGTGTGATTGTTCAACACCTGTGTGTATGACACAGTGCGACTGTGAGACAAATATTCTCACAAAATTCTAACAAAATATTCATATCTGTTTTGCTTTTATTAAATACTATTAACCCCTGAATCATATCCCTGTGACATTGTGTTAAAAAAACAAAAACAAATGGTACTCAGGGTGTGTTCGGTGTGAGGGCATCAAACACATTTCACATTGTGTCTCTACATTGTGGCACCTATGACCAAGTGTCTGCAGCTGACCTGCAGCTGGCCTTTTGGAGGTTTGAGCTCATTGTTAGAATCCCTCATGGACACAACAAATGCCATGATGCTACTGTAGCCTTGGAAACATTAGCTATTTAAAACATTCTTATACATTATTATGTGTAATGTGTATGTTTTGTGCTCACAGTGATACATCATACTGTATAACATCACTGCTGTCATTCTGCCTACAGGCAGTGGCCTAATTTCTGGTCTGTGGTGCATCATGACATCAGCCACGCTGGGACTGAACTGGCCGAGTGAAGTGGTTAAACGACCAATTAATTCTGCGGAGCCCCCAATCCGAGGGCCAATTAGTATGGAGCACATGCATTCGGACACGGCCAATTAGCTGCGGTGCTCAGGCCAAAGTTGTTAAGTATGTACTTGTTAAGTGTATTAATTAATTAGGAGGTTTGGGTGAAGGGAGCAGTGTCCATGGTAAACCACTGCTGCTGCCCTGAGAACACACTTGTCTTTCATGGTGTCTATGTTTTCCTGTGGTTTGACTGTTGGATGGAAACATACAGTACATGAGATAGATAAAAATACACACTTTCAGTTAAACCAATTTGTTGTGCAGTTTTGTGTGACATTTGGTTTTGTGTTACTGACTGATCATTGGTAATTGTGTTATGGTAAAGGTGTGGCAGAAATGTAAAGATATTCATGTCTGTCTCTCTGTCCCTCTGTCTGTCTCTCCCTGGGTAATTAGTTTAACCACACTCACCTGTGCCCTGTCTCACCTTGACTCTGCCCTTGTCTGTTTGTTGTTTGGTTTTTGCCATGTGACGTCTGATGTGTTGACTCCCCGTGCCTGCAGTTCTCTGTCAGTCCTGGTGAGTTTTCTGTTTACCAGCCCAACCTTGATTAGTTTCCTCTTCTCCTGTGCCACTCTGATTAGACATCATAAATAGTACCAGACTTTGTGTCTTGGATTACTATTGGGTCCTGCCTAGTCCTGCCTTGTTTTTTCAACTAATATAAAAAATGTACAACCAGGTTTGAGTTCAGTTTGGCACAGTTTTTTTTTTCTAGATCCTGTTCTTGACCCAGTCTCCATATTCATCAGGGATGAATGGATGTCCATGTACAGTGAAACCAAACACCTGACCTTCCAGTTGGGGCTTGACCGTCCTGACTGCAGGTCAAACATCGATGGTCATGTAGAGTATTACACACACGTGTGTTTGTGATCTACACTGTGAATCTTTGTGTGGTGACAACAGGGAAAATGTGAGCGTCAGTGAATTGGTATAAAACGATGTGGATCAGTCACTCTGGTCATCTTAGGACTTGTTCTCAGGGGCAGAAAGTCAGTTGTGTGTGCGTGTGTGTGCTTGTGGTTAAACAAAGCAGTACACAGTATACAGTAAAATGTCACAGCTCGTTACCCGAGCTGATAATGTTTCGTGACGTTCCAAGTGGGACTCCAGTATTTGGCAGAGTGAGCGCAGCAGGATGGCAGTGAAGTGAGATCTGTCAGCGTCAGTGGAGGAGGAAAAGAAGAAATGAAATGGTTCGTGAGCAGTTTTCCCCCCCAGTTATCCCTCTGGGTCTCTGCCTCGCTCTGTTTTCCCCTCTCTCTTCGTCTTCTTCTTGACTTTTTCCCATGTGGGATAATTACCTTCTCTCTTCTCCCTGCCTCGTCTCACAGCCCTGTGTTTTTGTTGTTTGGCTTTCTGACATGTTGTTTCACTCATCTTATCAAGTGTGTCTGGCCTTGAGCTCAGGTTTGGTGGAGACTCAGTCACAACACTAGAAGTCTGTGAGTGGATCAGCAGCTCTTACACTTCACAGGTCACATGGAGTCATAGGAAAGTCACTGCATCAGATAAATATTTAGAATTATTCGAATGCAATAAAAAGAAACTCGTTTGTTAATCATCCACTGGACCAGGTAGTTTTGGTTTGTGGCCCTCCCTCCAAGGAGTAAAAATACCATTTAATAAAGGTTAGTTATTGCTAACAAAAAGTATTTATTATTCGTTTTTTTTTCTTTTCCTGTGACATTAGGTTTTGGACTAAATTGTCTTTGAGTTTGAGCAAAGACTTCTTTGAATTCTTTGATGAAAACAAAGTCAATGTGCCTTATTTTCTCTTAATTTTTTTATAGCATTCAAAACACCCCAGATACCTACAAAGTTAGGACAGAGGTGAGATATGGCTGAAAATGTTAAATAAGTAACAGTGGTTCAGGTGTGATACTTTTGTATTTGTTGTTGGCTTTTGTCCTACAGTGGTTGAACACATTCTGAGATTCTGTTTCCCCAAATGAAAGACAGCTGACTGGCCCGTCAGTACACAAGGAGAGAAACAGTCCCACCATCCAGGGGTCTGTATATATCAAGGACAATGCAGTTTTCCCATAAGAACTGATGATAGTTTGATTCAGGTTTACTTTATTCTGTTTTTTATTAAAAATGAAGGAGATACAGACCATGACTCGTAAAGGATGGAATGATGACAAACCTCAGGAGGGAGTCATGCTGGGAAGCAAATCTGAAAAATACATCGAAGGAAAGAAAAACTGATAATCCAGAAAGGAAAGAATGAAAGCACTTGAAAAGAAGAGGTGAAGAAGATAAAAAATAAAAAACTACAGTAATCGAATAAGGATGTTTGAAGAGAGAAGTGAAGGGAAAAAAGGCAAAACTGGTCAGATTGAATCAGATGGCTGTCAGTGGCATCAGGTTCTGTGGTTGTGATTGGCTGCCAAACTGTGTGTGTGTGTGTGTTTCGGTGCACGCCAGTGCTCGACCTATTCACAACTTTGCTTTCTCACTTTTTCCTCTAACCCCAGCTCAGTGAAGTCCCAACCGCATATTTACAATGTTGAAAGGCACCACCTATTTTACAATCCTGTCCTCAAACACATGGCAGCAGCAGCCGCGTGCTGCTGCGCTGCTTCACTCACCCACGCGGTGCAGGGTTCAGCGCTGAGGCTGATGGACGTCCTCAACCACGCATCTGCCTCACATTAGGGATGGACCGGTTTGGTCATGTGTTTGGTGCAGTTAGACTGGTGACACACTAACATGGTAACACTGTTTATAGGACGCCACACCAACCTTACCACTTGTTCCTGCTGGAAGGCCAAAAATACACCCTCTCACATCTGCCTCATGGGGGAAAAACACACTGATGACTTTGAATAAATAGAGAGGGTAAAAACAGCTGAAACTAAACCTACATGGCTGAAAGGGCATCTTTGCATTAAATAACAAGTTTGTGGTGAAAGACGGAGCATTTACCAGAGTTTGGCTCGTTACGTCTGAACTCAGAATTCACTATTTTTCACTCAAGAGCTCAGGCCAAGTTTGGTAAGCCACAGGCAGTGTTCTTTCAAATATCCTAATACAGGCTTAGACCAGCCCTCAGGGTTATGTGAGGTTATGTGTAACACACACAAACTGAAACCTGCACAATATGGACACACAAGGCTGGTCACTGGAAACTATACAGATCGGGTTTTTGTTATAATGAAAGCTGCTGACGCACACACACACCAGTACATGTGCAAACATGCACGCATCCAGGACTGATACAGTGCGCCTCCTTCAGGTCAGCTGATGTTCACATACAGTATTGTTACTTAACCTTTCTAGAAATTTCTTTGGTAAAATTAAACATATTTGTGTGACTTATCAAATTTCGGCTGGTTTAGGTTCACATTGTGCTTTTTGGCCTGTAGCATGCTCACAAATATAATTATATAATAATCATAATGATCAGTTTGTGTGGGTCACAGTGTAGGGTGTTTATCTGGTCCATTTTAAAGAGCAGTGTAGCCTAGCGTTCCCAGCAGCCACAGCCACTTACTGTACCTCAGTTTCTCGCAGCCTCTTTACAGTGGTTTTGGCTCAAACCACTACAATTTAATAATTTAGCTGCAGTTGTAGATGTTTGCCTCCACTGCCATGGTTACGACGTCTCCGTAAATCTGGATTCATTTTTGTGAGTGCCTCCTTTTTTCAACCTTATGATGACCGCCTGATTCCAGAGCCTGGATCCCAGGCCTGACCCAGGGTCAGGGTGTAAATGCCTCCTCTGCCACCTATGTATGGGCTCTGTCCAGAGCTATTTATGCTGAGTCCAGTGACCCTGAAGAACTGATCTTGTCAGCTGTTCTTGTTTCTAACGCCACCTTGACCTCCAGCAGGTTGTACAGCTGCCATCTTGATTTTCTATCAAGTACAAATGGACTATTTTCAAATAGTAAGAAAATGTTAAAATACAATGTAAATATTGGATTAAATGGACCTGATAAATGTTTTAGGGAATATTCCAAAAGGGAACGTGAGGACAGGGATGAGAGGAAGAAGAAGTGAGGTGGAGAACAGGACAGACGGAGGATCCACCTAATGATCAACACATGGATGGAGTGACTCACACAGGCACTGGTTTCACTTTTGAACTGAGACCTCTCAGAGTTTAGCATTATGCTAATGCCGGATGACTGTTTGTACAGTATTAGGAAGGCGATCCTTTCAGTGACAGACTGACAACATAACCTCAACTCTCAGGGTCAAAGTCTCCCTCTCTCACTCCTTGGCTTCGTACTTTACTCTTTGTTCCG
>NC_024316.1:10884643-10899892 GCF_000523025.1 Cynoglossus semilaevis | reverse complement strand
AGCTGTTTTTAACTAAAAAGAAGAAGAAGAAAAAATCCCTGAGCTTTAAACCTCTTTACAGTACTCGTGCAGAATCAAATGATCAGCAGACAGCGTCAGTGACACGTGGAACATGGAGGAGTGGCCGTCAGCAGATGGAGAAAAAGAACAGCCACATGCAGACCCACATGAGAATATAATGACGGCTGCCGTGTACACAACTTCATGCAATGATTCTGTTGGTCCTGCAGCAAATTCACAGTTTTTAGTCGTTCTCTCACAGCACAGCTTGTGTTCCATTTTGAAGACAGTACAATGTGTCTAGAATAATGCAGTGATTGTTTTGCGTTCATTGGAACTGTTCAACAAAAAATGTGCCATGTTTTGACTCTACTCTAGCCAATTAAGTGATATTTAGAAGAGCTGTCTAAGGATTACACTTTTTATCCGATTAATCAATGATTAGCTGTGGATGAATCTGATTAGTCACGATTAAAGGTGGTTAATTATGATCACGAATAATCATGATTAATTGAGAAAAACTAAGTGTTCTTTTATCAAAAATTTGACCAGAAGAAAAGGATTTGGAATATGGAAAAACTAAGTGTTCTTTTATCAAAAATTTCACCAGAAGAAAAGGATTTGGAATATTAGTGGACTGTTAGTGGTATGAAACATGTATGTAAATAATCAAATATCTACTGACTGTGTATTTGAGCAGGCAGAGTGAATAATGGGTGGAATTATTTTGTGCAACTATAAAAATCTGGTTCTATTTAATTTCACTAATATATTAAAACAATTAAAGTAAGGTTCAGAAAACTCTCTACCAGTAACAAAATTCACTTCAGATAAAAGTCTGAGAATCACTCCATTTCCATGGGTATTTACTGAAGTTTTCTAATATTTGAGCTGCTATTATAATGGAAGAGAGAATGAACTGAATGAATGATTGAAGAGCAGCAGGCAACACAAACGAAGCACCGGAGAAACCTAAATGTGGATTTCTACCGTCCTTTAATTTGAACTTAAAGGCATTTAAAGTTGTATTTAACAGTGACAACGAACCTAATTTAAGCTTAAAGCTCAGCTTTAAAGTCTGTGTGATACCTATAATCCTGCAGCTACAGGCAAAAATGTTGGCAACTTGAAACAATCTTTTCAAGTTGCCAACATTAACAAAGAAGAAGAAGAAGAAGAAAAAGAAGAAGAAGATGATGATGAAGGAGAAGAAGAAGAAGAAGACATAGAGCCAACTGTGTAACTCCTACTCAAGTAATAACACATGAGGAGAGTTGTGTGTCTTGGTGCAGTGTGTTTGCTGTGGTCACAGTGCGGAGGCTGCAGGGTTGTGTGTTAAATGACTTCAGGAGGAGTCACGTTGTTGGGGCTTGGCTGCAGCGTCTGGGCATCAGTGTCCTTGTGGTTTCATTTTCAAACAGGGAGGGACCGTGTGCCCATTTATCTGCCGCGTGAGGCCCATCAGCTCGCACCGCTCCTGATTAATTACCATCTGCACTCTGCTGCCCTTGCGTTACGCCTTTAATAAGGTGAGATCTGGACAAAGAGGGATTGGATTCCTACGAAAACAAGTCCAGTTCTTCCCGGGAAGTTCTTTTCACGGGACAAAAAGTGTTTGATCAGCAGTGAGCTGCCCTCAGTGTCACCATCCAAACCTGACTCTCCAAATGCCTCTCCGTCAGGACGGCACTAAATCACGCTGTTGTTCTTTACAGTTTTATTGCAGCTGCTGGAGGACGATCAGTTCATAGAGACATACAGATGCACAGCAGAGGACGAGTTCCACATGTTTGACTCCACACAGTAGGCTGGGTCTGACGGAGGAGTCATGACTGCTGGGTAATCAGTCTAGTAGGGAGAGAACATTTTGTTTGGATGGGTGTGTGTGAGAGAGTGTGTGAGTTAGTTGATGTTTATAGACCATTAGCCAGATCCACCCGTCACTGACACTTGGGCTGAATGTGTTTCCTAAATGTTCTGTGTTTATTCGTTACGTAAGTGCACAGGTCCCCTTGGGGACGCTAACCCTAACTCTAACCTGATAACATGTATATTTGTATCTGTTTAAACCACTGTATGAGCTGCTGCCACCTGGTGACTGGAGGCTTGTTATCATTCAAGCATTACAGCAGTGGTACACTTGTGTCCAGCTGGACCCTCACCGCACCCTCTCAGGGGGTCCCGCCCCACTATTTGAGAAGTACTGCTTTAGTGTGTTCTTCTCTCTGGATGTCATTTCTTTGTTGTTTTCCTTGTTTTTTATTGTTTTATAAAAATCAAGCTTTATACAAATGTTCAATGACAATTTTAGCCATTTAGAAAAATCTCTAAATTAGCCTTGTTGGTCTTCATAAATGTTCAGATACAAAAACACACAACCAAATGTTATAATTCACATTGAACCTGGGGAGCAGTGGGTTGTTCATATGGAGGTCTAGTGCTTTATACAAAGTTACAGTACAGTACACAAAGTTATTGAGCAGGCACAGAGGCATTACTTGTTTACATCCAACACCATTGGAAAAAAAAGAGCAAAGTATTATACTACTTTTGATGATTAGCAGAGTCATTTTTAAAGAAAATTTAAGGTTTAAGTACAGTCACAGCGCCACCTACTGAAGCACCTGCTAACTGTCATCTACTGACTGCAGTGAAACGACAGCGCCACCTACTGAAGCACCTGCTACTGACTGCAGTGAAACAGTCTTAAACACTTTTCCTCATGTTTAAATACATGTTTTGGAATTCAGATTACAGCTGACAGTCCTAGTCTGGATTATTATGATCTGAATTTTAAACCCTTTGATTGAACCAGCACTGGGTTTACTGTCTGATCTACTCTCTCATCACGACTGCCTGAAGTCAAATTGATCTCCAATTTAGTTTACATTTCTGGCTTGTTTTCTACTTTATTTGTCGAAATATTTTGAAGGTACTAGTTGTGTTTCCCTAAAATTGTGGTCAGATGTGATTGGAGGGAGAACAGGAAGTTGGTGACGTTTTATAATCTGGTAGTTTAACTTTATATTAACAACAAAATATAATCAAGTATGTGCTGATTTTAGGAAATAACTCTGTAGCTGTTTTGTAGAAACCTGATCTGTCAGACTGGGCCTCCTTCCATTTAAAGTCCTTTTTTTTCTACCTGTAATGATTGGTTTGATTTTCTTTCATCTTCCCCTTTAAACCTCCCTCTTCTTTTAGGATGTCATGCTACTGACAGTTTTTTTGAGTTTGCCTTTGTTTTTTCCCTTGACACGTTGGCTCGAGAAGAGGGGAGGGTTTTCAGGAGGGAAAAAAGAAGAGAAGAAGAAGGGTTGAGACAAAAAACAGGAGGAAATGACAGTTTGTTTTTCTCAGGACAGACTTTTACTGAGAACATTCTCATCTTCTACTTGGCCGTCTACCTGGAGAGCCTGAAGACTGGGGCCGGGCTCAACGACAACAATTATATTTGTAGTTATATATTTGACCACGTTTAGCTCCATAAATAACATCAAACGTCAGTTTCTGCTCCGACGAGGCACGGCAACAATATTTCCATCATTTTAAGCCTTAAAATGCAAGTTCCACTTCAATGTTCCCAGAAATGTTCCAGATTTCTGTGTGAGATCTTGTTTTCTGTCTGCCAGCTGTGACAGCACATCTTGAGCTGATGTTCTCGTCTGAAACACGATGATTCTTTCTATTTATAGTCGGCTTTACGTAAAAATACAGTTTATTTCAATAAAGTTATTTATAAGACACTCAGAATAGATTTTGATGCATTTTTATGTTATATTCCCTGTGACTGTGCAGCGGGGTTATTGACTGCTGTGATGAAAAGGTGATTTCCCAGGTTTCCTAGTGTAGCTGGTTTAAAATCATCTGCTCCGTGTGGACGTTTGTCTTTACTGACATTTGTTTACTCTGGTGTAAATATGCGTAGTTGAATAACTTTGCCATCTGAATGCTGTTGTTTAAAAAATCTCTTCTGTCCCGAGCTGCACAACATCTTAAAGCCATAAAACTCCTGGAATTTCTTTTTTTTGTGTACTGAGAAACTGAAACCAAATTCTCTAAGAAATGTGTCATTTTTGGAAGTGTGACCGCAGCACGACGTGGTTTGAAGTGGTTAGCTCGGCTACAAATTAACCCGGCACCAGTTATGTTTGATGACGGCCAAGACATCAGCTAACTTGATTTGACATGTCACGTGCGGCTCTTTAGCCTCTTTGTTAAAGCTCCGCAAATCCATTCAATCATCATTATAGATGAGAAGAGGCTGCGTTTTTATACAAAAACCAAACATTTCACATTAAATTGCCAGCTCACTTGCTAAAGTCAAAACGTCACAACGGCGCAGTCCTCTTAGCTCAGGATCAGGCGGGTCATTTTTAGGCAGAGCAAAGATTTTGACCTCAGGTCACTGTATGTGTTGGTAGTGAGTGAGTCATAGTAAATACTGAAAGACTCTGTTGGTGCTGGGGGGGGAGGGCTGAGTGAACACGCAAGTCTAACATCTGTCGATGTTAGCCACTAGCTGCAATGCGGAATTAATAGAGAACGTTAATTCACTGCTTGTGTCTTTCAGAGTGTCGGTGTGTGGCCTGTGAGTTCCCTCGTGTCCTGTTCCCTCCTGATTTTTTTTCTTCTCATCATTTATTCATTAACTTTTGGTTGGAGTTCCTGTTCCGCTCATTTATCGTCCTCGCAGTGCGTTGCCTGAAGTTCAGGTTTTGTACAGAATAACCTTCCAGGTGCATTGTGGGTGGTCGCAGCTGCTGTTTGAAAAGCCACAGACACACTTATAAAGCAGTAAACCTTCCAGTGTGGTTCTGTCATAATTGCTACATATTATCTGGCATCTCACTCATCCATCCCTCTCCTCTCAGAACTCTGATCCATTCATATATTTCACACCCTTCCAACGCACAAACTGTCTTCAACTGCTGGGGATTTCTGGGCCTCCAGACACAGACAGTGCTCCATGCACCTGAGAAATATGTCCATCTACATGTATGTATGTATGTATGTATGTTTGTATGTGTGTGTGTGTGTGTGTTTGTGTGTGCAGGGGGAAGTTAAGTGTTGTGACTGAGCAGCTGCTCTGACAGCCTACATGTAAAAAGTGAGAGGAGGATTGTGGCGAAGCTGAAACCGCCGCCATAATCCTCCGCAACAGTTATGATCACAGACTGGGTTTGACTTTGTTTATTTGCTTCTCCTCTCGTCTGGCTCACACACAAAACTGCTGGATGTTTTGCATGCCGCACTGTCGTAGTGATAGTAAGAGACAGTGCACATGGACTGTTAGTGTTTACTCTCATGTTTTGGTGATGAAGTGTTGTCTACGAAGAATCTAAAACTGTGATAAATCAATGATGTTTGGACACAGCGACGAGTATGAAATTCAGCAATGAAAAGTTAGGACGTTAGAGGTTCGGTTCTCACCCAGAGTAGTTGGAATGACTCTTGGACATTGTCTATGATCCTTCTGGGCTCAAGGCTTCTTCGGGGCATGTCTGTAATCTTAAGGCTGAACTCGGCTTGTGTGCAGTTGAACTGTGACTTTAATGATGTGCTACAGAAACAGTCTTGTGTGCAGTTGAACTGTGACTTTAAAGATCTAAAGATTTGTTGCTATTCTTTTATCCAACAAATGAGAAAGAATCATTTCATTACCATGATATTTGATATAAACAGGACTACACCCCCCTCAACCAGTCATGTGTGTCAGTGTGTTTGACACTTACATACATGAACATCATGTTGTGACAAGTGGAGTCATCTGTGTGTATCAGGACCTCTGGTAGTTTTTAGAAATCTGTTCACTCTGAACATGTCCTGGAGGCAAATCTGCACACTCCCACTACGAACTGCACAATCTGCTGTATCCAACAGCCCCATGGGAAGAGCACTGAACTACTGTGTGTGTGTGTGTGTGTCTTTATAATCCTCTCTGGTGCCGAGAGAAGCCTGTCTGCTTGGATCAGTGCCCATCAGGATCAGGAATTATTTCATAGGTTCTGCTCAGTGCTATCAAATCTCAAGTCTTAATAAGTCTTAATAAGCAGAGCGGCGCTTTACTGTGTGTGTGTGTGTGTGTGTGTCTCGTTCCAACTCCATGTGTTTAGTTATCGCTGACAGTTTGGATCATAAGATTTATTAAACCTCATCACTAGCGGGAAGCCATTTTTTTTTCTCTCAGATGTAACATTCTACATCTCCTCTTTGTATCACTGCACTATTTATTTCTGTTATTTATATTATATTATAGAACATAATCAAAAATGTTCACCAAAGTGAAATAACTTCATCTGTTCTAGCTGCTCCTGTGGAACAGTGAGGAAGTTCAGAGGTTTATTTTCGTCAACCATATATCACAGTTTCTCAAATCATGGCTTGTGGTGCAATTGGGTCGCAAGAGTCTAGGCTGTGGGATGCAAGAGGATTGTGCGAACAATTTCTGTCCAGTCAAATAATTTTTGTTAGGCACTTGATTAGGGAACTGAAATGTCCTGTTTTTCTTTCTTTTAAAGTTAGAAAAAAAAGAAAAGAAAAATATAATATATAGATATATAAATATATATCTATATATTTGTAGACTGGTGAATCTCATTATTCATCTCTATATCATGTAAATTCTGTGCAGATACAGTAGAAATAAAAGGTTTCTACATTAACTTTGATCCATTTCTGTAGCTGCTTTGTCGTCCATTTACAGTCTACCATCCTGTGTCCTCTGCCACGTCCCATCCCAACAGTTTTAAGGCTATAAATAAAATTTTTGGTCCATATCCAAGTGTTAAGTACTATGTTTTCACCTGCCCAAATTAATTAGGGCAAAAATGCACCATATTCTAAAAGAGCAGGTTTGAAACATGCCTCGGGGACGTACAGGAAACCACTCATGTGGGCTTTTCTACTGGATAAATCTGACTTCTGTGTGACTGTGCGCATCAGGAAATTTAAGGCTTCTGGTTTTTAGTAGGTGCTTTCCCTTGTCTCGGTCTCTCATCTGTTTACAGTATATTGTGAAGTGTGCTGAAAACTTCACAGTGTACCAGCGGAGAAGCTCTGATTAAAGTGAAGTTCAGAATTACAGGGTCTTTGTTGTGTTTTACTCCAAACCGGTCTGGTTTTTTTGGAGATCTGTCACTCTTTGCATTTTTAAGAAATTGTTCGTCCCCCTTCACCTGCTGGTAGTTCAATTAGACCAGTGGAGTCTGGAATCAAACCCACAACTGTGTGGTTTCTCATTCTACTGAACCATAATTTAGACCACAAAAATAAAAAAAATAATGATAAAAATAATAATTGCCTAATCTCGGAACCTTTGAAAAATACAACTTTTACTAATTTACTATCAGCAAATTATTCAATTAACACTTTAATTCATTTTAATACTAGAATTTAATATTTATTAATAATAAGATATACTGTCATGTGCAATGAACGCCTTAAGTTTACTAACAAATGAATGTATTTCCTGTCTTTATGCAGTAAAAATATGTCTTTATTCCGCCTGTCTAACTGCTGAGCGCCCAGCTAGATGAAACAGTGGTGGGAACTGATAGAGCAGTGTGCATTCCACTGAGAAAAAGTGTGTGTTTTGAAAAAGCAATGGTCATGCATGGCAGTATAGTAATCCACTCAGTGACCCTTAAGACCTGGTTTAAGGTGTGTGTGTGTGTGTGTGTGTGTGTGTGTGTGTGGAAATGTGCCATTAAAACCATGCTTATGTTTGAAGGTGGTCTAATCCCACCACTGACCCTCAGAGCATGATTGTGTGTGACTGCAGGCCTGTGGGAGTGGGTGAGAATGTTTGTCCCAACTCTGAGGTTCCTGACACCCCAGTTACCCCCCCCCATGTTATCATCCTGACACCCAAAGCCTACACTCTGGCCTTACAGTTTGGTGAGAGCTGTTTCTTCCAAAATCTTCCAAGAATTGCACAGTAAAAGTCACACTCACTGGCAAAGAGTTGAAAAATCTAATGAATTTTTCCAGGTAAACACTGGAACCAGATTGACCTTTGCCCCTTTTACGCAACACAGTTTTCCTCTGAATATTTTACAGGGAAACAGCGGTACGGTACGGTCATCCTCGTGGCTCGGTGCAGCGTCATACGTCAGCCCTGTTTGCCCTCAGATTAAACCATAACCACGAGGAGTTACACGGAACTTATGGATCTCAACATTAGCTTCTGGCTAACTGTTTGTTCTTTAGGTCTGTGATATAACAGGTCAACAGCTCAGCTAAAAGGAGGCATGTTGCCACATATTATCTAATCTTCTCACTTGGAAGGAAAGGGCTGGACTTTCAAAGACATCTGTGAAAACAAAAAGAAGTTGTCTGTCCTTCACAGAAATCACAACCAAATCCTTGTGCAATTAAGTGTGTGTATTGTTGATTGTCTGCCAAGCTGAAGTCTGACATTCTATTTGTCAGCAACCAACACTGGGGTGTAATATGGGAATTGTTGTATTTGTCCAAACAGGAAGGCTTAGCTTCTCTGGTAACAGCTGACACGCTATCTGTTTCTGGTTCCACGTCTACAGGAAGTTTGACTCGGTGGATTCAGGGTCAACAATAGATATTAAAATGTATAGATTGTAAATGCTTTGGTGTCATAGTGGGAGTGTTTAGGTTTTTGCTAGCAAAACTGGCTTCAAATACTAACTGGATATAAGCAGACCCAAGGTTCGAAACTATACAGTAACAACCTTAAAACTGTACTAGGCAGAAAAATATATATTTTATCTTTTTGTATGATAAAAGGAAGTCCACAGATACAAAGATTGCAGCTCTGATTGGAGCCACCAAAACAGTTCAAGTTGCAGTACCAATGCTGGCCAACCATTGGCTCCAAAAACTGCCTTTTCGAGACAATTAATCAAATGCAGTTCAAGTTGCAGTACCAATGCTGGCTCCAAAAACTGGCTTTTCGAGACAATTAATCAAATTTTGTGGTTTTAGTAACATTTGCTGGATTCTTGCTTTTTTCTCAAAAAGCACACCACAAATATTTGATATTTGTGGAGATAATTGTTGGGCTCAAAGACATGGTGGTCAAATGTTGACGATGCCGGTCAGAGGACGGCTTTGCATGTTAACAGTTTTTCTCTCCCGTTCTTTAACTGTACCATTCTTTCTCATTCACTTCTGCCACTCTCCACCAGGGCCCCTATAATCCCTGTGGTGTCAGGAGGTCAGGGGACCACGTCATGGTCACGCCGTCACAACACATAAAGTGCAAGTGCGAATGGACAGCTAACATGAGAACAAAACTAATGCTAATGCTTTCACACACTGCTTTATTTCTTCTGGTATTTCCACTATATCTGTTAGTATTTCTTTTCTTTAATATATTTAATAGCCTCTAAGTGAACCTTCACCAGGTCCAAGTTGTACCCTAGTTACAACTTGGACCTGAAACAACTAGTTTTTAATGTATGTTTTAAAACGCATTGTATTAGCCGCAACAATGTTGCCAGAACACCTACAATGCTGTGTTTTTTTTAAATATAATTTTTATTTATTTATGGAATGGAAGTAATAAACCTCCAAATCTGAATACACTTCCAATACATAAAAGTAATAACATAGCATATACAGTACCATATATGGACAAAAACATATTCATCATTCTAACAGTATTAATGCACCATCACACGGCGTTGCCTCAAATGAAAGCTTCAGAAAACCACCGCGGCCTTTGGCGGAACCTCATCTAAACGTTCTCGTTTGTTTTTGATTCGTGCTGCAAGCCGGCGGTCACTGTTCAAACTTTAAATTCCCTGCACACACGCACAAACACACGCAAACCGTCCATTAAGATCAGTGAGCTGCTGCTGTGTAATGGCCTCCTGATTTTGAAACGTGCTAATGATCTACTTAGTGCTGCTATGTGTTTTATGTTGGGTCAGTATGAAACAATCAGGAGGAGTGAAAACAAATCAGGTCTTAGTCGTCTCAGTGGTATTCCATGCTGCTAATTTTACAAGTATGGAAACCAAGCCCAGATATTTCTCCATCTGTTGAACAAATGTTCATAATGCAGCACGTGGAAGGCTGGCAGGTGTCACGTCTTCTCAGTAACACGCTCATTTACAGCAGTGTTTGGCCCGATGAAGTGACTCACCACATCCTTTGTTCAACCACTGCTGCTGTAGAATGTCTTTGGTTTCATATCTGTCTCGCCAAAAATGATAAAACCAAAAAAACGTTGTTGGTTTGCAGTTCAATGAAATACCAAAAGGTGTGTCAGGTTTGTTTCTGATTGTGTAACAACAGCTGAGATCATCAGGTCTGCAGATATGACACTTTATTTTTTAACAGTATTCAGAAGATTTATTGCCTTCAGCATCAGTCAAGAAGGAGATGCTTTAATGTGTAGCTTAAGGACATTAGTCACAGTAAAAGTCTTTAAATGTCAATCAGTCTGTCAGGTTTTCCAAAATCCAAGGTCAAATGCATTACATGTGACACTCCTTAGTTTTGACGACTTCCAGAGATTTACATTATCACGCAGCAACACAAGCACGAAACTCTTCTGGTGCTAAATGTAGTTGTTTTTTTTGGGGTTTTTTTTGTAACTGCCTTTCATCTGTAAGTCACCTGCCTGTTTTGTTATGCAGGCACAGAGGCATTACCTTGATGGAAAAGCAGTCTATTTTGGTTTTTGAAAAACACTTTTTACATAAAATATATTGTTAACCTTGGTAACATCTGTGTCCAACCCAAAATAACATTGTGAGCCTCCGCAGCAACACAAGCACGAAACTCTTCTAGTGCTAAATGTAGTTGTTTTTTTGGGTTTTTTTTTTTTGTAACTGCCTTTCATCTGTATAGTATGTATAGTGTAAATGCCTAAGTCATATTGCAGACCTTTTCTTCAGACATTGTTGCTCATCTCATTATGGTTTCAATTAAAAGCTTTTTTTTTTTCTGAAAACCGTATTATATAGTTAGGCAATTTTGTTTATAAGTAAAGTTAATGGTAAGGCATCCACAGCAGCAGAGTTGTAGTTCAGAGTGCTCTATGGTACAACATCATACACTGGAATTCATTTTTAAAGTTCAAACTTTCAAATCTGAACTTTAAAGTTGAACTGGATATTCCACCTACGTGATAGTCTTCAAAGTTACCATCTCTTGAAGTTTGTGCTCAGTCTTCTACCTGTGTCTAATTGTGGTTCATTCTCTATAACCCCAACAGTACTGGTCACATTTTTTAAAACATGTTGATACAAAACCTGACAGTTTTGCAGCACTCCATCACTAAAGAGTACAAATCTTTCCTCGGTGCCGCCGAGCGTCTCTGTTGAGAGCCAAAACAAATCCCAGGACAATAAGTATTCAATATTTGATGAATGGTTGACTCTCTTTCAATCATAACCCTCTTCTTCCACAGCACTTATGTGGATTGGCTCCGTTTTGACAGAAACCAAACTGTCATTAAACTCACTGAAGCGTGAGGTTTAAACAAAGCCCCTCCTGAGTTGTCCTTTTATTCTGATGCTCACTTTAAAGTTGCCTACAAATTCAACTCATGTCCGTGCTGGGACCGCGCGCTCCTTCAGAAGTGGAAACGACTTATTATAAATACCCAGTAACAACTGCCCCACCTCTGAATGTTACACGCCAACTTATGATCTTAATACATTTTTTGGCGAAGCGGAGTCAGCAGATGGGAGCAATCGTTCCTGTCAGCTGCCTTTGAACATCAAACCTCAGAATAGAAAAAGAGCGGTAGGACTTCACATTGTGTTTGAAGCCTGTTTATGTAATGAATTTAACAGTAGGTGTATTGTTGATGGTTTGCTTTAATCCAGATGAAAAACATGTGTAGTCCAAGTCACGCTGTGTATGACATACGTATGCAGTACTTCACACATACCTAAGGACATGTTTATGTTAATCAATAACCCAGTCAGTGCTGTTATACGTGGGGCCCATGTGGGTGAGTGGATGTGGTGACCACAGTGATAATTGATTATACAGTGTGTGGTATGAGGGGCTGTTTACACAAACTGTGCACCTACAGTATGTTTTAATCCGTATGAAAACCACATGGACAGGCTAGGTTAAAAAAAAGCTATTAGTGATTTAGAAATTGTCTAAAAAAATTTTTCACATTTTATAAATGGATGTTTAACTAAAGGTATAGGGAGTAGAAAATTATATGATTTTCAAAGTCAGCCATACACACTGGGACACACTTGAGTGTCTGTAGCCCGATTGGTGGTGCGGTTATCTTACATCTGGAGAGTTGCGGGTTTGATTCCCGACATAGTAGCTCATATGCCTTCCCCCAGATAGGTGGTAAAACCTGAGTGATCATCAAAACTTGAAAAGCATTTTAAAGCACTTTAAAGCAAGATTAGCTCTATGCTAAAAACCTTTGGCTGCAAAATGAAGTCAACTGTTGTTGATTGTTTAAATGAAATAAATACATACGTTGATGAGTGGACCATAAGATCGCAGCAGGAGATTCCTACACGGGAGACAGCGGCCATAACAAGTTCTCACTGCAGTTTTAGAGACCATTTTGGTTCAATGACTTCCAATGAAACAGGGATTCACTATGGCGCTATTAGGAAGCTAAACACTCATCTGCTTCAATAGCATAGAGTCCTCAGCTAAGACAAAAGCCTTTGTCAGGATCACAGTGCTCACTGTGCAGCCTGCAGGGACGTCAGGCTGGTTTATGACAGACAGGTCAGCAGGAGGCCGGCCGCTGGCCTCAGACGTACAGCACCACCACCCACTCCAACCCTCAATTACTGATCGTTTTAACTGTGCACATCGCCATGTGCATGAGAATGTTTAAATCACTGGAGTCAAGAGTGCATTGTGTGGGAAGAAAAAAAGCACACGAACACACACATGCACACACACAGTTAACCTCCTGATGGGAGACCCACGACCTTTCCGTATGCAGTGAGAGTGGGTCTTTAGAGTGTGTGTCTGTGTGTGTGCGCTTGTGTGTGTGTCACTCAGGGTTGCTGGGCACCATGCCGCACCTGCCACTGGAATGAAGATTAAAGGAGAACAGCAACTGGGAAAAAGATGGGCATTCACATGCTCACTCACACACACACACACACACACACACACGTATACTGCTGTGTACATTTCCTTCACAAAACAGTACCTTGACGAGAACCCAGGGACAAACAAAACTGTCACTTCCATGTGTTCCAGAAAAGTGACAATGTCAACTTTCAGTGACTTTTAGCGACTGTTTGTACGTCTGTTCTCAGGGGGTAAAAACTCCTTTGGGGAGTTTTACCCAGTCACAGTACGACCGGTCTTCTGATCATAGACGTACTGTATCACCAGAGTCCACACGAACAGGATTTGCTCCAGGATCGGTTTTACAGTGTGCTCTTTGATATGTTTCCTCTTGTTAAAGTTCGTCATCAAAGCAACACTCAGCTGTACTGAAACTGTCCTGACGCCAAACGCAGAACATTTTCTCTCTGTTGTAAAAAGAGAGGAGGGGAAAAAAAAAATCCTAACTTTTATGGCTACTTTTGGAGTCGGGTGAGGCATATGTGTGACACTCCATCTGTAAGTCCAACCAGATGTGCTGGGCTTAGTGGTCCTGGTTTTAAAATAGGAGGAGAAGCTTCTTTTTCTGACCTTACCGGCCCATTAGCATCTTGAGGCTACCTGCTGCCTCTCTTGTTCTCATCTATATATATGGACATATGACTTAGTCACTTCTGTGCCTTGTGATTGCTGTGCATATGTACAATATATCAATTCAGACCCGGATTGACTTCGGGCATCAATATATTATGCAACAACTGCGATCATAGTTTATCACATGTTTTACTGCGTAAGGATTATAGACCGCTAACGTTTTTTTAATGTTTGTTTCAGAAATACATCAGTTTTAATTTTTTTTAAAAATCATACAAAATTTAATCAATGTTTGAGCTTCATGTTTCAAAGATCTAATACTAAAAAATTCTAGGTATGTTGTTTTAGGTCTCGGCAGCTATGAGAGAGAAGGTCTAATGAAAAGGTCAGGGGTTGGTCCGCATACCTGTGTGTCCTTTGGCAGGACACTGAATTTAATGTTCTCTTCTGCTACTTGTTGAATAAATGTAGAGACTTGTGCCAGAAAGAAAATAAACTTTTGTAGATATGCCTCCCTTTGTGTTGACATATACAGTATATTTTATTAGACACATCCTGTATGGACTTCAGTCCATATTGTTCTCTGCCTGCAGCTGAGAACGTGAGAGTTCCACCACAGCCCAACGGTGTTCCCTTTATTGGAGATCTGGTGACTTTGGAGGAAACTATATACAGAACATTAAAAACAACAGGATCTATAAATCTGTATAAATCATATTATATATGATAAAACAATATTTTGTTTGAATTTTATAACACACATAAATATCTACTGTATATCTGCTCTCAGCCATTCTCCATGTTTGTTGCATGTTGTTTACTTTGTCTTTCGTTCCCCAAATGCAGTGCGTTGTGATTGGCTGATTTGCACATTTTGATGCACATAGTTGTCCCTGATAAAGTGGCCGGTGTTTTAGAGCAATATTTCCATTGAACTATTCTACACAGACGTGTCAGAGCAGCAGCCGCTGTGATCATTAATCATCATGTCTCTGATGGTGGACAGGAGTTTGACTACATTTGTCTCCCTGTAGTTTACACAGGACTCACTGACTGACTTCAGTCAAACAGGAACATCACTTCAAAATGGATATACATTTTTAATTTTTATTATTTTATTTTAAGTGTTTAGTAGTGCATACAGTTTACACCCAGTGCCTGTCCTTGTCTATTTCCAACCTCCTCCCTCCTCCCTCCTCCCACCTTTCCCTCCTCAGTCCAACCCCTCCCTCCCTCTCCCCTTCTTTCTCTCTCCCCTCTTGAATTAAGTCCATTATTCCTGCCTGCTCCCTCTCTGAGCGCTCCGGCTCTGCTGGGCTCCTGTGAAAACTGTGACTGTGTCTTCGCGAACTCTTTGCGCGTGTGTGTTAAGAACACATTTATGTGTGTGTGTGTGTGTGTGTGTGTGTACGCAGGATTGTGTGTTTTAAAGTGAAGCCAGGGTATAGGTGGAACTGACTGCAGAAAGGGAAACACTCAGATCTCACTCTGCTGCAGTTCAACTTACACTCTCTCTCCCTGCTTTTGGACTTATTTTTTTTAATCTCTTTACGTCTTTGACACTAAGGTGGGACTCTGCTGCTGTCTTTATTCCTCTGCCCTCCAGGCACCACT
>NC_024316.1:10844264-10884603 GCF_000523025.1 Cynoglossus semilaevis | reverse complement strand
TTTACCTGCTTTTTTCACAGTTGATTCATTTTTTTTTATTTATAATTTATGGACGTGGACATTTAAAACCAGCTCCTTCCACCTGACTCCAGAGGACCTCCTCAGCATCTTTAAATTAAAGTCAGACATGCTGAACCCCGGCAATGGCTTTTTTGCGAGCACATAGGAAGATCTCAGAGAGTATGTGTCGGAGTGAATGCTGTCCTCTGTCACTCAACTGGGACTGAGTTGGACTCTCATGGACATGTTTGCTCTTTAATTACCAAACTATTCAAGGTCAAACAGCAGGAGCAGCCGTGCTGTGACTATGTAAAGGTCCGAGGTGGTTCGGCTCAGGTGGATGCAGACCCCAGCCTGGAATATTTTCAACTGCTTTGGGTTTTTTTCTGAAAGAGAAAGAGAGAGAGTGAGGAAACAGGTGAGTACATTATGACTCTTGTCCAGAGGGATATTTTAATTTTTAAAAACACAAGCTTTTCAGACGTATTACACTGGGAGCAGGTACATTTAAGAGATGTTCTTGGAACGTCTGAAGCAAACACTAATGACATTATAACTGTTCTTCAAGGATTTATCTGTCCATCAGAACCGTTCCTGGGCCAATATAAACCCATGTGCTATTATTTGATGCTGGGCTGACTTACACAGAGAATTAGTTTGAAATCCCCACTGTTGTTTCATTTAGAACAGCAGAGAGAGTTGTTTGGAGCTGCTCCAGTCAGGAGACCAGAGGCAACTCTTCAAGGTCCTGATTTACTGCAGCCTCTGCTTGTGAGGCTGCCAAATGGATGGCTACCAGCTACCAGCAGGCTCACAGCGCCTCGGTGGCTCCTTCATTGTCTCTGCTTTCAGACCTAACTAGAGGTCTTTGCTGCATGACCGCTACAAGGCAGGTGTCCAATGAGACTTTGATAAATGTCTTCTTCGAAACGTCTCGTGTTGCTCAAATTAATATCGGCCCAGATCACTGCTCCCTCTCTAGCTGTGCAGTCGGAGCTGATATGAAAGAGCGTGGACACTGGCACAGTAACTTTGCTGGACTCCAGATCAGTCTGAAACCACTGAAAATGAATAAGCCAAACAGAACAAATGTAAGACACGGGTCTCCAGGCTGGGAAACTTTCCGTTCATGAAGCCCAGCCAGATGGCTTTGAACCAGCAACCAGCGAATGCTGCAGCTCCTTCATTCACTCTTGATCTTTCAGAGTCTCTGTGTCCTTTTCTTTGCCTTTTTCAACCCAAATTCCATTAAGATAGAGTTTTAAAATTTCCACCCTTGCTGGTTATTCCATTAAGATAGAGTTTTAAAATTTTCACCCTGTGTGTGGTTTTTTATAGTACTAACACTGATAGAACCACAGGTTTGACCTTTGTCCTTTGTTCTAATAAGACAGGGACTAGGATTAGGAGGAAGTCCATCGTGTAACTCAGGGGGACTGTGTGCTTTTAAAGCTTATGATTCAATGACTGGGTATTAGTTTCTTGTTAGGCTGGACAAGTGAATGGAATTCAGTGAAGTCCCAACAGGAACACAAGACAGCTGCCCAACCTCCGTGTGTGTGTGTGTGTGTGTGTGTGTGTGTATTGGAGGGTGGATGGTTGAGAGACTTTTACATCTCTTGATAAAACACAGAATTCCCATCTTTTTTATTCCAGGTTCAACTGTATAAACCACCTTAAAGTCTGAATTGAAAGGAGTTCTTAAGTTCGTCTCAGCGAGAGCTTTTGTAAAAAATAATTACCAGCTACAGTTATATTACAGAGGACGACCTATCTGTTTGTTTCTTAAACAGAATTTCTTTCTCTTATTATTTTGCGATCTTCACTTTAGTGACTGTTTAGAGCAGGATTACTGGCCTATGATTGGATCATTCTCAGAAACTGAACCTCTGAGACTGATGTCCTCTAGACTGAGGCTACAGATCTGTAAACCGTGCAGGTGTTGAACCTGTGGACTGTTTTTAAAGGTAGAATTTGACAACATCTAGTGGTGAAGTGACACGTTGTAGCAGATATCCCTCATTTCATTCCTGTCCAAGCGTGTTGGAGAACATATGGCAGCCTGCTGTCGTCACTGAAACACAAGACAGATTTTGTTTGTCTACTGTGGGCTGATGTAAAGCCACCTTGATCCAACAAGCTTCTGTTAAAACAATTCATTCTAGGGGAAAAAACTGCAGTTGATCACTGACTGGAGCATCAGTAAAAAAACTGTATATTCGTTTCTGACAATTGCATATAAAATAAAATATCTTAAATATGAAACAACATGTCTTCAATGAATCCAATATGGTGGGAATCAATCATGTGGAGGAGTTGATCATTGCACATCCTGGCTCCTCAGAACCTGACCACATGACTTACAGGGCTAACTGCGTCTTTGTCTTCAACAATGGACTTTTTCTATATGCAGCCGTACCGCTAAGCTAAGATTTTGGCACCAACACAAAATTAGCCCCTCATTGGCAGGTTGGTGATGTGAAAAATAAAGTGTGACGCAGGCTCCATTAATTCCCTCCTGATTTAGCATTACAGCCGACAAATTTATGAACTTGAACTCAAAAGGTCGTAAATAGTCTGAAAAACTGACACCAGATTAAGAGGCGTCAAACTGCTGCAGTTCCACTGCATTGATTGGCTGCTACATGAGTGACAGTTCTATGACTAAAATAAATAAGTTACATTAAATCTGAGTTATCTGCAGCTCGCTCGCTTTTTAATCTTTAGTTTTTCAGATTACTTTCGCTCCTGTGTGTTTGGACGATTGACGATTATTCAAGGTCAAAAAATACATAATTACACAATGAAGACACGCCGGTCAGAAGTTATCTTTGTGCTCCATCAGCTCATTTTCTGATACAGTCGTGGAGGAGGTTTAATCAACTGGACTGTCATCTGTTTTCTTCTCTGAAATTCTTATTAAAATACCTTTTCAACCTCCCTCCTCCCTTCTCTCCTGCTCCCACTGTCTCCCCCACCAGACAAGTTGACGCAAAGGCACCTGCGAACTCCTTTTTATGGTCTGACTTTTAGGGGAACTCTAAGAGCTCCCCTCCTGCCCCCCTCTGTGTCTCTCCGACCCCCTCTGACTTATTCTTAATCATCATACCTTTATCTGTTGTTCCCATTTAATTTCTCCATAGCAGGGAGGCTTACAGTTGTTGGCTGCAGGCCAAGGTCAAGTCTTTAAACCCTATGGGCAAAACTATTCACTCCTTCTTTCCTGATCAACTCCTGCCTTGCTCATTTTCTTCTCCCTCCCTCCCCCTCTCTGGCTGGAGTGGTACAATGTTGTAGTCTTCATCAACCTCTCAACTCGTTCTCCTCTTTTCTTCCTCCAAATTCCTTGTTTGCCTTGATATTCTTTGTGAGTATGAACTTTTTTCCTTCTTGCCCACTTTGGTGTTTCACCTCTCTACCTCTTGTTCTTACATTATATCTCAATACACTGTTCGCTCCATTCACAGGGAATACGACATTGTACTTGTCATAATGCGTGGGAACATAAGGAGGAGCTAAGACAGAGTCACCGTCCAGCAGTCTGTCTGTCCTAGCCCGTGTTCTTCCTGTCAGTACTTTTAGGTTAATAACAACAGAACCATATGGCCACAGTTTAACTGAACTGATTATAAACTTTTTTAGTGTATTTCATTAAAGCCTTTATTTAGGGTGGTTTATGACTGCACGGCTCATCCTCCCCCCACTCTCTCTCTTACTTTATCTCCCCCGCCTCATCTCTATCCTTTCTTTTTCCTTTTAATCCACTCCCTCTTGGCATGACGCTGCTCTGTGTCCATTGATGCTGAACTGAAAGTGTCAGTGAGTCTGACGGCGTTTTTATTGAGCTGCATTATGGATCAAGCGCGAGTTTGAAAGAGTTTGTGTGTGTATGTGTGTGAGTGAGAAACAAGTTAATGGGAATGTGTGTTCTTCCATGGTCCTGTGTTATAAGTTCAGGGGCTTCAGGTCTTAAAGGCTGAATTCGAAATCATACACGTGTCCATAATGCATAATACATATGCAGAAAAATATGCTTATACCCAATCCTTACCCTAACTCTGACTTGAATTCCAATCTTAACTCCTAAACTAAGTCTTGGACATCAAAATACCCCCTGCTCAGTGAAGACCTGCGAAACGTCCCTACAAGGACACAGTGTCCCCACAACAATAGTTGTTTTCAAAGGCAGTCCCCTCAAGTGTAGCTAGAGACACACTCCCACCCATGATGACTCAGAGGGACAGCGGGACAGAGGGACAGTCCTCCCTTTTATAGAGAGCCGTGTTAAAACTTCCCTGCTGCCTCGGTCACTCCCGCTGACTGTGACGTCAACTGTGCACTTGTGTGTTTGTGCTTGTGTGTCGCAGAGCTGCAGCTGATGACAGCACTGACGTCACGTGTGTGTGATATACTGCAGTTTGTTCAGCCCACCTCCCCGTGCACAGTGTGCAAAACGTTGTGCACGACACATAAAACCACAATAAAACTACACTCATTTCACCATTTCTCCAGTGGGATTTGGTTTATTTTAGTTGACCAGGGCTGTAAGAGTATCTCGCCCAATCAACACAACACTTCTTTGTGGGTCTGTGAAAAAGTCAGTTGCAGCACTGGATGCAGGACATGTTCCTTTCAAGGCCAGCAATTGTACCCTTGTCTGTGCTTGAGTGTGTATGTGTGTGTGTGCGTGTGTGTTTATATAATGCAGCGTTTGCAGGCGTTTATGTTCTGGTTCAGCACTGTTCCGCTGTATTGTGACTCCTGAGCCTATGAGAGCTTTCCTGTCTCCACGCTTCAATACCTCCATTATTTATAACCCCATCCTGCCCCCCCGCCCCCCGTTCTGCCAACAGTCTGATCAGTAAATGCAGAGATTGTCTATATATCTTAATGTATGTGCATTTCAATCTGCATGCATGTTAAAGCGATGGCTGTGGTTTTGAAGCAGAAAAGCTGAGGGTGATCCTCAGATACTGCCAGCTTAACAACAACGAGGCAAATTATGAAGGATTTCACAGAAAATCGGGCATTGTTTCAAAAACCACATAAAAACTACATTGCCCTAAATCCCCATCGACCACAGAGGGCAGAATTGGAGGAGTTCCTCAAACCACACATTTCACCACCCATCACCGATCCAACGAATCAAATCCAGGAGGAGATACTGTCTTTTGCATATTCACAAATGTGAGTTTTACCATCTCAAAAAAGTCAGCACAAAATACAGTCTCAGCCACTTTCTGACACTAATGCCGTTCACATGTGAAGACCAGGGCGGGGGATTATGGAGGTCAGATGCCACAGTGACTTTTCCTGAGAACTCAGGTGAGAGTTGCATGTGGGTCCAGCAGACAGGAAGCAGAAAAACTCATTTGCTGTGGAGATTTCCAGAGTTTTCCCCTGTTGTGATTTAAGTGCACTTATTTATTTTATTGGAAATTTGACACGGGGACTGGTTTATAGACATTTGCGGACAATTCCAGGAAAAAGCCTGGACTCTGGAAACCAGCATCTCTAATGTATCTTAAGAAAAAAAAAAAAACATTATATGTTGGCGCCTTTGTATTTGACCCTCTAATGTTGGAATAGCTGTGTACTGAGTTTGGTAAGAGCTTCACCCTTAGCTGTTACACATTTATTTTTATATTTTTTTGGAGGTGAACCAGTTGACAGCTACGATGTTTGCTGATCACACGTAGCGTGTTGGTTGTGTTTTAGGGAGAGCACATCTCACATTAGTGTCATGTTAGCAGTGGCTAATGGCAGTGCTAGTTTAAATTTAATTGTCTTCATTTAGGACGAGGCCAGGCTAACCCTGCTAACAGCCTAAGCTATACTTTGGTTCGACCAGCAGATCAGAACTTTGTAAGTTAAATTACTGCAATGTTCAGGGACTATTTTGCACAGGTATTTATTTCATTTAGAGGATTTTCCAGTGACTTGCAACAAATGTAAACCAATAAAATACATATAGATGCTTGGAGGGTATTTAAACTGAATATTGGGTTTATTTTGTAACTGAATATTATAGCTTTAATACCAATGGAATGTCAGAAAACTATTGTTCTTTAAACTCAGTTGGCTCAGGTCCTAAGATACAGTTACAGGTCTTGGACTGAATGACTGGTGAGGTCAGGTAAGAATTCAAAGAAACACCTCAGTTTTGGAGATTGATAGGGGGAATTGTTCGATGGGGCAAAAGAAAGTGCATTAAGTGGACTAGAAGAAAAACAGACTGCCTGTCTGTTAGCGAGCACCAACTGTGAGGTGTAATACAATAAAGGAGACTGTTTCCACTCAAAGACTTTATTGTTCCAGCTGACCACAGGCTTGGAAGTACTGAAAAAAAGAGCATGTGCCCCGTGCACGTAGTTTTTACGACATAATGTTCATATACATAAGGGCTTATAAACCAGTGGCCTCGTTACTGCTCCTACTGTGGCAGAGCTGCGGGTTATGTCAGCCGAGACACCAGGTTTGGGGGATTTTTGTGAAGCCAATAAAACTGTCACTGGGGTTCTCAGTTAATATTAGGTTTGCCTTTCTGTAAAGTGAGAACATGCTAAGATAGACGGCACCAAAACAGCTGTCTGTTTCAGACCAGTGAGAAAAACAGACAGTGCAGTCCATCCCAGGTTTAGATGGACCCAAAGAGTAAAGGAGGAATCCTAAAAATCCAATAAAAAAACAAAACCTGTCATTTTAAAAGTTAAATCCAAACCTTAAACAAATAAAAAGAGGAAAAAAATCAACCTGATTCCATTTGTTCAACAAATAAACAACTGATCCATTACATGAAAAACACATCTTGGAAAAGAAGAATTGATAGATGTTCCCCCAAGTCTGCTGACTGTCAGTCTGCCAGATCTGGACTACAGTCAGGCCAGTTGAACACTCTGATCCAAGATCATGTGACTAACTTTCTTAGCATCATGAAAGTTTCTCACGCAGTGTCAGGTAAAGGTTCAAAGGTCACAGGAACACAGTAGTGATTTCCAAGATGAGGTTTTTACATACAGTGATTTATTGTCCAGATGAAGCTTCCTGAACGTTTTCATGAGATTCTTTACTGTATAGACTGATAATCCCGACATCTAAATTACTGCATGTTTCTATCATTTACATTGAAGTCATTTAAACAAGGATTAGCCCAAAGTGGTGAGCCACAGAAACGTCTTGCTTGTGAAGTATAACGTTTTTTTTACTAAATCTTTGTACTAAAGCCTGATACCAGTTAAGCTACTAAAAAAGGCAATGGTTAGGTTAAGTAGTAATGTTACAACTTTAGGGTTTAGAGTTGAAATTTGTTTATGTACAAAAAAGTACTTTTTTGTTTGTTTGTTGTTTCACAGACATTAACAAAATAAAATTGAGCTTTTTCTGTATTTTCTTTTAAGAAGACATCATTTTGAGGAAAACAGTTCATACTTTTGAAATTTTCTGAAAATGTGAGTCTTACTAAATCTGGATTCTGGTGTAATTCAATATTGAATATTGGTTAAAAACCAAACTGCCTTTGCACGCTGAGCTGTTGGACTCTCTGACAAATAACTTTCTGTTGAGAACTGATGCGATCATTCAGAGCCTTGAATAGATGTAATCTGGTGGCAACGTCCGGCGACAGAGAGAGACGGGGGGAGGGGAGGGGGGGCGAGAGACTGCACTTAGTTGACGGAGCAACTCCTCTGAACAGTTGTGCATTTCTGGCATGCGTGTGTAGCATACAGTCTTCATCACCTGCGTGTCTGTTTGTCCAAGTGTGTCCATAAAGTCTGTTGAATGACTCCCTCTGTGAGGAGATTATAGTGGTGGTGCCACAGTGTGGGCAGCCATTCACACAGCCTGGCTGGGCATCAGTCTGACTCAGTCTAAATATACTTCAGACTCTGTGTGTGTGTGTGTGTGTGTGTCCAGGGGCATCCCTGACCCTCAGTGTTTATCATACCTTTCTAACTCCTCTTCCTCTCTGTTCTATTTTTAGGGTTTCCACGTGTGATGTTTTTGTTCCATTCTGAATGTGAGAGGTGAACTCAGTCGACCCTGATTGAGGAGCAGTGGAACGGCCGAAGAAACGACAAAAACCAAGGAGGACATTATAAAGATTAGATCAAGGCGTTTGAAGAAGGAGTCCAAACTGAACAAACTCGTTTTGGTCCGGTGATGTTTGAGTTGATCCTCAACAAAAACCACTGAAACCAAACTGGTTACATACACACACTGCCATTTGACTGACTTCTTCAGTACGAGAAAAGAACATCTGCCAATAATTCCAGGAGTGTCAGAGCAGCTCTGATCATTCTGAGATGATGACCATGATGATGATGATGGCCGTGACCATGGTCACCTGCAGCTCTCTGTTTCTGCTGAGCCTGGCTGCTACCCATGCTTCCTCCAGCACTGTGGCCCAAACCCCTTCTTCCTCCTCCTCCTCCTCCTCTTCCTCTTCCTCACCACGTATGAAGCTCTCCTACAAAGGTATGAACCGTACTGTGGCCGTTTTCACTGTTCACTCAAAGCTTTGTCATAACTTTGTCATAAATAGGTTGTTTGTTCAGATCCTCAAAATCCAAAGGATTTAGGCCCACACAAATCTGAACAGTTTTGCTGTAGATTGTTGTCCAAAATGTATCCCTGCCATCTTAGATAGACGAAGTAACACACACTCGCACACACACACATCATACACAAAATGTGTGTATAGTGTCTTGTTCTTGTCATGTTCTGTTTCAGAAAACATGGGTTTTGTTCAACACAACAACCAAACCATTAATATGTCCCATTGGTGCTAATAATAATAATAATAGTAATAATAATAATAATAACAGCCTGAAACCTTCAAAAAGAAGAAAAAACACTTAAAACAAGAAAATGATACATTCTTATTCGTTATTACGACCCCCTTCCTGTCTTCTCGTTGTAATGTTTATGAAAACCCCTTTTTAAAGATAACTACTATGTACTATTTTCAATGGGAGGTGAGATTCACCACTGTTAGAAGGAGCAGAAGAAGGAGGTTTGTAACACCTCCTTCCTCCAACACAATGTCGTCCTTTCATCTCTTTCCATGAGACTAAACATTGTAGTTTGGCTTCAGGTGGTGTTGTGTAACTTAAGGTGACTCCAACAGTCTGCTTACTGTTGTTGACAACCGTTCAAACACCACAGTCGGCTCTCAGTGACATTAGTGTCCCACATACATTAGAGTGTGTTGTCAGAACACACACCAGTGGACACGCCTCAAAGTTGTGTTTTTTTTAACCTTTGAAGGAAGGATGTTTCATGGACGAGAGATGAAACCTTTTCAACCAAAACTGCTGTCTAAACACTTCAAATGTCAAATGTCACTGTGGAACGGTGAAATGTCAGCTGTAAGCACGTGTCATTTGTACTGCAGTGTATGTTTGATGTCACAGCCACTTTTCTATAAACCACAAGTCAACCTAACGTCCCTGATGTCATACAGGCGGCTTCTGGGTGGTGTCTGAACTTTAATTAAAGTTATAAATTCACATTAAAAACAATGGAAGGCTAATAAAGTCATGTCAGCAGCCATGGTCTGGGTCATTTCTGCACTGAGTTCAAGCCAAACCAGCAGGAAAGGGTGCAGTTTCTTTATTTCTGCAGCTTTTAGGAAAGAGAACAATTTGTCTTAACAATTGTGTCATCCATTTACAAATACATGCTGCATTTGCTTTGGCACAGTTTTCTATGGGTTTGTTCTAGCTGTCTTTCCAATAAAAAGAATGAAATGTCACCCTTCAGTCAGATGATACAACACAGTACTGCAGTACTCCACATATCCACCGGCTTATTTTTTCTAATTTTTAATTATTGTATTGATGGATGTCTTTCCAGACCTGCAGCAGTTCCATGGAGTGCGCAGATTCGAGCTGGAGCGCTCCTGCTGCTTCACTGCCATGCTGCTGGACGAAGAACGAGGAAGACTCTTTGTGGGGGCCAAGAACTTCCTGCTGTCTTTGTCACTGGACAACATAGCCAAGCAGGAGCACAAGGTGCATCACACACACACACACACACACACACACATCATCAACATCACACCCTGGTGATCTGTAAAATGCGTCTCCAACGTGTGTTCTTCTTTTGACCTGCGATGTGACGCAGGCAGAGTCATATTTTAAAGTACGGGTGCATTTTATTCCCTTTGAACATGCCTGAATCATAGGCCCTCACATGTGTGACTGTTCAAGCAACTGGTCTCACATGTGTTAGGGGCGGAGGACAAAATGTGGGATTAATAGAAACAGGTAGAAAAAAAAATCAAAGCAGAGGACAGAGATGAAAAGAGAACGTTTATCTTCATGGTGCAGTGATTGAAATCTACATAAAACATTCACTCTGAAGCCTGGCTCTTTGTAGTTGGAGTTAAAGTTGGAGTCAAGTTTTAGGATACTGTACCTGTGGTGAATCCCTGTACTGCACTGAGGTCTTAGTGCAAACCTTATGTTTTAAGTCTTGTAACCAAAAATGATACAATATTAGTTTAAATCTACAATAGTGCACTGTGTCATAATTTGGAGTGCTAATTAGTCAGTGCCATGTCCTATTATTAGTCAGTCTTCTTGTCCCTTAAAAATGTAGGAATTCACAGGAATGTGTTACTACTAAATAGGATGGAAAGTGATGTCTATGTCACTCATTATTGACACAAAAGTTTTGTTGTTGTAAGCAAAGCTATTGTTGGCACGCCCATGTGATGGATCTCACTACTCTGTTTAAAAGGTGACCTTAAAAAACTAATATAAGGGACGCGGGTCGGCCATTACCCTTCACCTCAACACTGGTGACCTGTCCAGGGCAGGAGCCAGGTTTTTCCCTGGCATCAGCGGGTGTGGACTCCAACTCCCCCTGCGTCCTTCACCAGAGTAGAGCAGTAGTAGATCGACGGCCTTGACACCACCTCTGTACCTCAACAAGAACCAGGACGATCCACGCCTACACCCGGTGTGAAACAATGGGGTTAATTTAGTTCAAGGGGTGAATTGGTTTGACACCTATTCACAGTGTATGAGACCTGTATAGAATAACACACCACCTACAGTATGTCCACAGAGACACTCTGCTCCCCACAGCCACATGTGCACAGTACTGTAAACATCTGTCCACAGCTGCTGGGAGGAAATTACACCTTTGGTGTGGTGGAGGTGAAACCTGTGTTAGTTTTAGCGCTGTGCTGGAATTTGATTTATGAGCGGATGATGTTCAGCGTCACCACAGTGTTTTCAATTCTCAGTGAAGTGGGTGAGGAGGGGATGTCAAGGCGGACAAAGCGGAAAAACAAAAGAGTGAGGGAGGAAGAGAAACACACGCTCTGTTCAGGAGGCCGAGGGACGGGAGGAATAAACCTCCATTTTATTATGTCTGAAAATGTGATCCATCTTTGAAAATTCATACCGGTGTGGGAGAAACTGGATAATGAAGTCTGGCTAATAAAGCCAATGAAAGTAGTGAACTAGAATTCTCTAACAAAAAAAAAATTTATTTATTTTTTGTCTTTGACCAGAAGCTGTTCGTTCAAGAAAATATATGTTTCAATTGTGAAATTTTTATAAAATTTATTTTAGCAAGAGAATGTGACGACCTGATGGTTCATTTCAGATCTACTGGCCAGCTCCTGTGGACTGGAGAGAGGAGTGTAACTGGGCTGGAAAGGACATCACTGTAAGTTTTATTTTATTTTTTTTTATCTGAATTCCAGCCAGTTTTATTTGTGGCGGATGTCATGTTAGGACAGAGAGGGTGGGACTGGAGCAGGTCTGAGTGACAGTGCTGTTGTCCCAGGGACATGTCCCAACAGCATCATGACCATCGTGAGATGGTCGCGTTGGGTTTCATCTTGTTAAATGAAAACAACGACATCATATAATCACCCAGAAGTCTCTCTCACATAAAAATGAATTATATAGGTATCACTGTGCACTGAGGAAAAACAGGAAGACGAAGAAGAAGAAGAAGAGTAGCCTCCGGACATCATAGACAGTACACACTGAGAGAGGAGGACTGAGGAGCTCCTCGTGGAGGAAGCAAAGTGTCCGCTCCTTCTCAGGCCAACACAATGGTACCTATTAATCCACTGGAGTCATGGGAGTCATTACAAGACACAAATACCACGTTTAAACACGTAATAGTAGGTGCAACACTCCCACCCCTGGACCTGCCCTGGTGAGATCACCTCCTCTGCAACTGTTTGTTTTAAGTCCTCAGTGACTGAGCTGGGATCAGTTTGATGCTCACACAAAGGCCTCGGTTTTTGTCAGTTTACCACTGATGTAAGGCCAGCGGTTTTGTACAGGGAAATCCGTTTTTAAGTGGGATGTAAATAGCATTTGTGACTAGAGTAGTTTAGATACTAAACTGTACGGTACCTAATAAATTCATCACTGAAACAGAATAGAATCCCTAGATGTATCAGTGTAACCGTAAACTTTGTACATGTAGCACAGTGCCGCTTATATACAGATATATACTTTATATGTTTGGGTACTGATTAAATACATGTAACCATGTGGCACTATAATATTCAATCAACACAGTTTGTTATTTACACACACTGCTGGAATAATTTAATTTCACCAAATCACCTTCGCTTAAATAATACAGCTCAGTGCCCTCATGTGTCTGTGGGGCTTTTACTTCAACTTTCCCTATTTATGGTGACGTTGTTCCATACTAAGAATTCCATCATTTGCATTAGTCCCAAATAGAAACAGCAGTGAAACACAGGCATTTACCTGTCGTTTTTGTTTGTTTGTTTTCCTGTTCCATAAATACAAAGAAATACATTTGAAAGAATCGTGAAGAATCATGATTGATTGCGATAATGAATAATAATGATTAATCGTGATTAATCCAGAACTACACTGTGGTTAATCGTTAAAATTGCATAATTGTTTGACAATTATTACGTTTATTATATCATTAAAAAGTATTTTTTCTAGAACAAGTTTTTAAAGAAAAAACAAAAACAGTTGATTTAAATGTTAATAATTGAATGAATGAACAGCTCTGGTTTTATCGTGTGAAGTGACCTGACTAACAGAACACGCGGCTGCAGCTAACAGGGATGTAGCAGTGATTCTTTGACAGACCGTAATATTCCCACGACGGGACCAACATGTGCCAACCTCCTTCTGCACACGCTCCTTTGTACCTGCTGCCAGAAAAGATGGGAAAACATGTGTGTGTTCTATTTCGATCAGCATAAGGGAAACACTGACTTTCTAAGAATATTCCGGACAAACAGTGCACGTGCTGATTATGTTTCTAAATGTAATGTTCTGCGTGTGGGTGCAGCGTAGGCAGAGCAGGCGCGGCTTCACCAACCAATGTGTCCAACCTTCAAAGAGCCCGTGGACCACCCAGGACTGTGTCACACACAGTTAGCCAACGTTACACACCACCCTGTGTGTGTGATTTTTTTTCGTGTAAAATAGTTTATTATTGAAGTTAATACGGTTGACGTAATGTATGTCTACACATCTTTAAGGTACCGTGTACTCTACACTCTGTGTGTGTATGTGTAAAACCATGTCCTTCAGCAGTGTGATTACACAGCTGTAGCAGCCAGACAACAGGCTCCATTCATATGTGCCAGGCTCCAGTTTCACCTGACCAGGAGTCTGTCCACATGTGTGTGTGTGTCAAACAGACAGATTAGTGGTCGATAACAAAGCTAACAGTGAATAGTCATGAGTGTATTTTCCTCCAGAGGATAAAAACTCCTGTTTCAAAGACTGAGTTAAGACAATAAAACAGGACGTGAGAGAGAATTGAAGACAATGTAACATTGAAAGATGTTTTTCCCCTTCTCTGTTCTTGGCTGCCATTCTGACCATTGAAACATTATTATTGTATTCTTTGTTAGACCTTCACTCCCATTCTATTCTTTCACAGTTGTATTTTCAGGGTGAACTGACCCACACACACACACACACACACACACACACACACACAAACATAAGGATGAGATGACCTCATATTTATCTGACCCTAATCACAGAATGTGTCTTTCTTTCAGTCTTTCAGTCTTGGCGCAGTCTTTAACATATGAATCCATTTATTTTTACTTCTAAAGAATATGTTCGTTATTTTGATCGTATCTTTCTCCATTTCTGTTTCCTTTACATTCTTTAAACTCCTGTACGGTTGACCTTTTTCGACCTTGACCTTCGACACCAAAACTAAAACATCAAACTTATATTTGACATTTTTTTAATCGTGTACAAAAGTCTCTTAATTTTACATGTGTGTCACCAACTCAGACCGATCAGCTCCAGACCCTTTCACGTTTTCTTCTTTTCATCGGTTAGCAGTTGGCAACAAAATGCATGTTCATTTTTTTGGACTATGTACAACCCTGTTGAGTCAGGCCAAAAGCTGTGCAGTCTCCGACCCCAGATTGAGCCACCTTACTCAAATGACTGATACTGATAGTTATCCATGTTTCCGATTTCAGTATTTTCCTTTTTTTGTAAATTGCACTGATTCTACACATTTATTTATACTTCATACTATATTGTCATGGTTGTTGTCTGTTGCAGGAATTGCAGTGTCAGTGAAACAGAACAGCTGCTTCAAACAAACCCCCACTGCTTTTGTTAAACACTAGACCTTTATTTCCTGAATTCCATCCATCTTTGTTTACACTCGACGGGGAGACTCCGAAAAGGACCGTTTCATTAAAACGGCCTTGGCTGTTAAAATGTCCAGGGCTCAGCAAACACTGGAGGTTTTAATGATATTTATCAGGGTTTCTAGTTGTGTCACTCTGATTAAACAACCTCAGCTACAAGTGGCAATTTCTGCAGATTTGTTTTTTCCATCAGGCTGTAATGAACACAATAGTCACAGATGTCCTCCTTATTACACGGTAGAACACTGACAAAGAGGAAATTGTTATGTATGCATGGTCTTGATGCGTGCACCAAGCCCAGCAGTTTGCAAACAGCTCATTATTCTTACACACACGCACACACACTAGAAGTCCACAGGAAATCCACCTAACATGTATTCAGACATACAAACACAAATACAGACACTTGTGCATAAACAGTGTCAGACAGAGAAGGTAAACATGGGAGAATTCAAGCAGACAATCAGTCTGACTCAGTGATGTAATGAAGGCGTCAGCTCACAGCTGGAGCCACGGTCAAACCGACGGAAATGATGGATTGTGGTCTTGTGGTCAGGTTTACACTAACCTTGGACCAGCGTAGGGATTATCACAGGTTAAATACAGGTACTGAATGAATTCAGAATCACACAGTGATGGATACAATTTTAAAATGTAAGACAACTTTAGCTGGAGCTGGAGTTAGCATGATTTAGTTACTTTTGAGCTGTCTTTGAAGCCTAACTGTAGCTTTATTCAGGTAAACATTCAATAAAGGTTAGCTTATAAATAGGTACTAGTGAATTTAAGCTTTTTGTTAAATGTATTGAAGATTTCGTGTTCTTAATTTATACTTTACCTTTCAGTATAAATCCGCAGTACTGCACAACTATGATCCTGTATTGAGGAAGAAAGTATGTGATTTGAGCAAAATTTGCAAGCAAACACCAGAGGACGCTGTATGTAACTGACAGTTTTACCGTCCTACAGGATGGCAGTGACCACTGGCATCAGGTCCTCCATGAACTTCATTAACTGTATGACATCACTGGACCAACAGTACCACGTTGTACATCTTAGTAATTCTGACGAAAATCTGATGTTAAACTTCTCCTGCCTCGTTGTACACTGATGGTAACGACTGTTACAGTCGAGTCAAGAAGAATCAAGGATTCTGTGTTTTCGGGGAAAATATCAAAGCTGTTCCATCATCCTGTTTGAGACCAGACCAAAGACATTCTTGCGCTCTTATAACGAGCACATGTTGTGTATCTGATGGTTGTCTACTGTGCACAGTGGTTCGTAGTTCTGTTTGTTCAGTTGAAGGCTCTCATCCATTAACTTTATTAAGGAGCCGGGGTTTGCTCAAAATCTCAGACTTTGTTCACAGAGAAAACACAAAAGAAAGTAGTTTCTATTCAAACCACTGGAATTATACCTGTAGGCAACATATATGGAGTTTTAAAATACTACAAGAAGGAAATAATGTACACTTGTTGATAATGTATTAAAATCCAGGTCAATCTGAATACCATGATACCAATAGTTAGTGTATTGCACTTAAAGCTAATTCATACTGGGCAGATGGACAAAGACGAAGAGCGTGAGCGGCAGAAGGACAGACAAAGACTGAAATAATAAATAGGTAGATCAGGTTAATCATCTCTAGAATGAAAGACAGAAGTGAAAAAAGGAAACTCCCTGTGAAACAATGGAGCTTTTATAAGAACAGGGCTAAAAGCTGTGGCCACCGTGAGGTCAACGCCTATGTTTTTGCTCACTTTTTCTACTAATGAAGCAGTAGCAGGTCAAAGGTCGACCAGTCAACCCTTAAAAACCTCACCCCCGCCACTCACACAAACATACACGCACAAAGCACACAAACACACACACACCAAGTAAATGTATCCTTTGGCATAATTCACTCGTTCTTTGGTCTGTGATCTTTTCAAGTCCTCTCAAGCATCTTTGCTCTTTGTACGTTTTCTTCTCCTCCTGCTGAGTTTTTCCTTTTGGTCCAACCACTGCGTTGGTGACTTTCTCACCTTTCCTTGACCTCTGACACACATACACACACACACACCTAAGGAGAAGGAGGTGGACTCAGCGGGAATCTTGAAAATAGACAGATGGAAAATGGGCAAGGGTGTGATTTATCAGAACCAGAGTGGGACTGAGGTGAGGGCCGGCCTCCCCCTTTTTTGGAAGGAAACAGAGGTTTCCTGTGTGTCGATGGCTTAATCAGCCCATTGATTGGTTCAACACCTTTTTTAATGTACAGGCGCACACACGCCTCCAGTAACTGCCAAAAAAGCAAGTCTTTGTTTTAAACCACAGAACGTGGTGTGTATCTTTCTACTCCAGGACACATGAGACGTAGGTCCTCCTGCGTCTCTGTTTTCATAACCTGGTCTTTCTGTCTATCACTCAGAGTCAGGATAGGCCGAGGAGGATGGACATGTGTGGACAACATATATAGGAATACTGAAAAATAAATTCTAAAATGTTATAGCCCAAAATATTTTAACACTCACTGTTTATTTGTTGAACATTAACACATCATCAACCAATAATAATCAGATCAAATAGAAATTAAATTCAAGGATCAATCTTTAGGATAATCCTGCCAAGAGAATCAGCAGGATGGAATGATTTATTTATTTCCCGTTGTACTGACGTTTGCACACGTTCCGTCTCTAACTAATGGACAGTTTGCCTGTAGATGACCCTATGAATAGAGATGCATTGAAAAACCTGATCTCCAAACAGATGGCACTGCAGCGTCGGGGGAGGCATTAACCAGAAAGTTAGAGTGTGAGTTTACAACAGTGAATAGAGACATCAAGATTCTACAACCAAAATGGAATTCTAGTTATGATGCCCTAAGACAATAATTAAAGATAATCACAGTGATAATCGCTTCATTTAAATTCCTGGACCTTGTGGGATTATGAACCTTTGTTTAAGATCATGTCTGTGATTAGAGAAGAGGCGAGGATCATCCTGCCTGACGGTGAGCAGTAAATCCCCTCAGAGACAGACTGGAGTAACCAGATCTCAGATGGACAGATGAGTGTGCGCGTGTGTGAAGGAGGCATAACCAGCTGTCGAGTTTGGACCAGGATGGAAAAATATAAAGTGAGATACCGGTAAAATGGAGTTGAGGTCATTTAGTGACAGCAAGTGCAGTTTTAACTGGTTACTACTTTTACTCAACAACACAGAAAAAACTAATATAGGAAAAAAATATTCTCATATATTATTGTAATATATGAAAGGCTGAAAAAACAACGTGTGGAAAATTTTATGGTTTCATGTGTTCGAAGGCTACAGCAATAAAGTTTACTTACTTTTCCCCATAACATTTCACTTCCTAATGTTCAAAAAACCTTTTGATGACACACACATACATATGGTTGTTTTTTTTTTTTTTTGCTGGTGCAAAAAAAATCTTTTTTTTCTAGTATTTTTCTTTTAATATTAAAGCCTTGCTATTACAAGTACATTTTTGGAAATGCATTTCTGAAAGTTTTCTTTTCTTATAACGTCACAACGAAAGAAAAAAAAAACCCTGCAGTTTTCATTACACTTATCTGATTGTGGTCTTGGAATGTGGTCTTTCATTTGGTCAGCCCGGTTTAATGGCTACTTTATGGCGTTGTGCCCAGCCATGTGCTGACATGCCAACACTTTTCAGAGGTATTAGCGTTATCTTTTGGAAAACACAGTCTCTTTTTTATATGCCACTCCAGCAGCTCAGATTCATTGGTCAAGAATGTATGGAATGGGGCCAATAACCTTTATTCTAAAGAAACAGAAGAGTCAGAGTGTACCAACATGTGAGAAGGATCGATGCCTGCACATGCTGAGGGAGGGCAGTGATGATTGACAGGCAGAGGGCAGTAGTGTTTCCTTGTGTCTGCTCTCTGCTCCATCTGACAGTTTGAGCTCGTGGAGTTCCACAGGCGTTACTCACAGGATTAACACATTTGTTGATGAACTCTTTCTCTGTGATCGCTCCTTCAGCAGACCTGTAGCTACAGGCTCCACATCCTGTATCCCATTGTAAAGCAGTGATCCGTCTCAAAGGGGTTTTCATCAAATAGTCACAATTCACACGTCACCTTTGATTTGTGCTCAGGTTGTGAAGAGCGTGACGTCATTTCTCTGTGTTGTTGTTTTCTACAGTCTGACTGTGTGAACTATGTGAAGATCGTGCACCACTACAACCGTACTCACCTGTACGCCTGTGGCACTGGAGCCTTCCACCCCACCTGTGCTTTTGTGGAGATCGGGAACAGGATGGAGGTGAGGATTGGTCCAAGAGTCCAAAGTACAGATCAACAACAGAAACAATGAGTCTTTAAAAGACTTGTCTTTGTCTCTCAGGACCACGTCTTCAGGATTGACCCCTCGAAGGTAGAAGACGGCAAAGGGAAGAGTCCATACGATCCACGTCACAATGCGGCCTCTGTTCTCATCGGTAAATGAACCACTTTGCCTTGAAGCCCATTCAATATTGTCATCAGCTGAAAGTTATTCCTTCAAATTGGTCGTTAGGGTGTCCTTGGAGTTCACACCTAAACCGCCTGTGTGCTGCCTCAGTCATTGTTAAAGTTCTCTAGAACAATCACTCAGCTATTGATTCACTCTGCCCCCCAGGTGATGAGCTTTACGCTGGTGTGGCTACTGACTTAATGGGCCGTGACTTCACCATTTTCAGAAGCCTGGGGCAGCGACCTTCCATCCGCACTGAGCAGCATGACTCACGTTGGCTCAACGGTATGTGGTTACATGTGTGACATACAGGAGGAGGCATGAGCTCTTTTTTATTGACTTCATATAGAGAAAAAAAAATCCATAAAACACCATTGTTGTTCCTTTTCATTACCAGAGCCAAAGTTTGTTGGATCCTTCTGGGTCCCAGAGAGTGAAAACCCAGACGACGACAAGGTGTTTTTCTTCTTCCGTGAGACTGCAGTCGAAGCCCAAGGACTTGGAAAGTCGACATACTCCCGTATTGGACAACTGTGTCGGGTGAGAAATGACTTTGTCAATGATTTTGATGAAATAATGTGTAAAAAGGTTTGCTGGATCAATTCCCAGCCGTTCTGTATTGAGTTGACATCGATGAAATAATGTGTAAAAAGGTTTGCTCTGTTCTGTATTGAGTTGACATTTTTTCCTCTGTGAGTGTGGATTTTCTCCATCTACTCCGGTGTGAGTCGACCGTTCAAAACCACTCAATTAGTGTCTCCCGTGGGAGCCTGCAAAGGATTAAACAAAAGAAAACAAATGAATAAATTAAAGAAACACAGAGCTCCTCCAGGCAAATGAACCATAACAAGCTAGTTCTTTAGCTAACATGTTAATAATAAGCAATACATTGGTGTAGAAAAATAGATTTTAGACTTGTTTTAAGTCAATTTGTTGTTCTGTTTTTACAGTGACCTGAATTTGGTTTGTCATATTAAAACTGTATTTTACAGTTTCACAGTTACTGAGATAATGAATTTTACTGGTATTTGTTTCCTGGATTTTACTGTATAATCTTATGTATTGTAGTTTTCCAAAGGCCAAAAGGCTTTTTCACCTTTTTAACACAGTCATGCCTTCTTTACCCTCACTGTTTTTACTTTAAACTTTTGGATGCAGACGCAAATGAGTTCTTCAACTTGTCTTTTATATACAAGTCCTGTCATGTTTCAAGGGATTTCGCAAAATTGCATTCCAAGTGTCAGAGTAAAGTTTATAAAAGATGGATTTTAAGATAACATTAAAATAATAATGTAACATGCCACAACTGTAAACTGATTTAAAAACTATAACCCAGAAAAAAAAACTCCATGAACTCTGTAGAGTCAGAATGATGTTCTGTTTATCGACTACTGACTGTAATTTCCCTCACCACCAGAATGACATGGGGGGTCAGCGCAGTCTTGTCAACAAGTGGACAACATTCCTGAAGACCCGTCTCATCTGCTCAGTACCAGGAGCCGACGGCAGCGACACGTACTTCGACGAACTGCGTAAGTTTCAGTGTGCAGTGGGTGAGAATAATGGTGATAACCATCTGTAACAAGTCATTTGTGTTTAAAAAGACTCCAGCTATAAATGGTCAGCAATAACATGGACCGCTGAAGCGGAGGCCCCGCTGGAAATATGAGCAGAAGTTGTCGTTGGCGTCAGGTAGCCCATTAGTGGCCTTACTTAGACCTCAACTGATGTGGTCGTGTGGGGGTAGAACTTTCATATCATCTTAAATAACGCTGCGGCAGAACGGCTCTAGATTTCTAACATGTTTCAGCCAATCCAAAATTATTCAGCTGTTATTACTGTTATGGAATTCTTCAGAGGTTGGAAAGGCCGAAACAAAGAGAGGAAAATCCGGGCCAATTTTCCAACCTTGCTTTATTGGTTGTTTATACAGAGGCAAATCCAAAGAATGCTGAGGACGGCAAACTATAGGATCCAGGATTTTGACCTTAATTGTAGATTGTACCATTCAGCCCATCATTCCTGCAGACCTGAAGAAATCATGAGTGACTGATTCATTTGAAACCTTTTTTTTTTCCTAATCCAAAGCCATAACCAGAACTTTGCAGAGGGTTCAAAGGAAGTTGCAGACGTGTCTCTGGTGAAGTTCTACAAGATGCAGAGCAAAATTGTTTTTATTAGACAGAATGCAGAAGCAAGGTTTGATTATGACCAGAGGTCCAGTCTACATTATCTTGAGATATAGAAAAAGGTGGACTAAGACATGGGAACCCTCTCTCATTGACTCCCTTCTGACCTCAGGCAGCATCTGGTCATTACATTTGTCTTCTGTTTCATCCAGTAGTGTTCTGTCCTGACCTGAGGACAGTTCTACTGCTAACTCCTGCTACCAATGTTGGTGTTGCAGTTTTTTCAGTATATAATTTATTTTATAGACTATTGAAGAATACCATGGTTCTGTAGGGTTTCTTGAGTCAGCTCTAGCCATAATAACTTTGGTGCTGTGAGGTCCTCCCATTCTCCAGCATGCACCACTGCTTTTCTGAAGGGTCACCGCGCTGACCCGGCTTTGAGATTTCATCAATATCCTACAGGGAGGTTAAGATATGACACTTGGATGCTCTGTTTAATCAAAATACTGTGAAATTGAACAAACTTTTTCTGTCATGCAATTTGTTTGAGGGGGTGGACATGGGGGAGGGATTAACAATACAGTAGGGTTTAGACATGGAGGTGAGAAGTTGTATATCAAAATCCATATTAAATTCTTACATGCTTTATTTAAATTCATTTTGGATTTTATTTAACATCACTACCCTTAGTTATCAGAAAAACGTCTATAATGGTTGGACAAGGCTGAAGGGCTTTGTTTATCTTTTTCTTATGATCTATGACCTCTGGAGCACCATCACCTGACGTGTGTGTGTGTGTGTGTCTGTCCCCAGGCGATGTGTTCCTGTTGCAGACGAGAGACAGAAAAAACCCTCTGGTCTACACTGTCTTCTCTACTTCCAGGTCAGAATCTATTCATCGTGTTTGTGTATGTGGTTGTGTGTGCACGTGTGTGTGCATGTGTGTGTGCGCTCAGTTGTATTAACGCAGCTCCCCATGTCGCCCAGCAGCAGTGTATTTAAAGGCTCAGCCGTGTGCCTCTACTCCATGAATGACATCCGGAGGGCCTTCCTGGGGCCCTTCGCTCACAAAGAGGGGCCCAACTACCAGTGGGTCCCCTTCCAGGGAAAAGTGCCCTATCCCCGCCCAGGAATGGTAAGGCAATAACAGTAAAAAACACCAATTAGAGTAATGTTTATGTCTTTTAGCTTTAACTATATACATATAAAATGACATACATATATGTGAGTAACAATATACTTTTACACTGTTTTCCTTCAGTGTCCCAGTAAGACTTTCGGCAGCTTTGAATCCACTAAAGGTTTCCCGGATGATGTCATCCAGTTTGCCCGTCACCACCCTCTCATGTACAACCCCGTGTACCCCATGAACCGACGGCCCACCTTTGTCAGAACTAACGTGGACTACAGCTTCACGCAGATCGCCGTGGACAGGGTCGGCGCAGCTGACGGACAGTACGACGTCATGTTTATTGGCACAGGTGAATGAGCTACTCTCTGATTTTACGATTAAACATTCAAAACCATGGGAAAAAAAAGAAAATTTAAATAAATGTCTTCTGTTCCAGACAAAGGAACGGTACTGAAGGTGATCAATATTCCCAAGGAAAGCTGGAACAATATGGAGGAACTTCTACTGGAGGAGCTGGAGGTCTTCAAAGTACGACAATAGTGTTATGTACTTTTTATCCTGTTTTTTTTGTTTGTTTGTTTGTTTTTTTCTTCAGATAAAGATATCACGATATATTAATTAAATATTTGTATCTTTGGTAGTAGAGACCAGGTTAAATAACATTACTGTAATTACTTCTCTCTTAAGGATGCTTCATCTATCAACAACATGCAGCTCTCCTCAAAACGGGTAAGTCCTTATAACTTGAACTGGATAAATAGTTACTGAATTTTGTGGAAAAGAAACTCTTGTTTACTGAAGCATCCAGAAACATATCACATGACTGTCTTTAAATATGTCTCCCTTCACAGCAGCAGCTGTACGTGGGCTCTGACACGGGCATCGCCCAGGTTCCCCTGCACCGCTGCAGTGCCTATGGTAAGGCCTGTGCTGAGTGCTGCCTGGCCAGAGATCCTTACTGTGCCTGGGATGGAACATCCTGCACCCGCTACCTGCCAAACACCAAGAGGTTTGTGATTTTAGGCCCAAACCAGACATAAGTTATGATTTAAGCAGTAATCCTGGGGTTGGTAATGACATGACATTTATGTAACAACTCCACTCCACAGGCGTTTCCGGCGGCAAGATGTGAGAAATGGAGATCCCAACACTCTGTGTTCTGGAGGTGAGAAGTACTTTCATTTGTATACTGATACTAAGTAGTATTCTGTCCCTTAAAGTACAACAATTTTGAAAAGGTGAAACTTCAAAATTTGAAAATTTCTAACCTCCCACTAAACCTGACTTAGATGATTTAAAGTTACTAAATATGAAGTGATATAAAAATTATAAGAAATATAAGGTGTCACTGGGCTGGATTTGGACTCTGCAGTCTCCAGTAATACAATTCACTGGTGGTTGTAGATCAGTGGGAAAAGGGTTCAAATCCCAGCTCAAGCTGCAATCCTTCTAAAGCTGAAGCACATGCAGTAAAAAAAACAACAACTTCCTGATACAAATCTACTGACATTACCAAGTGTTCTAAAATTACTAATTATTTTAATCTGTAACATATTCAGACCTGGACTTATTCGGTGAAAAGTCTAAAATTATACGTAGTGCTTTCCTTTAGCAGCAGTCCTGTGTGTGAAAGAAACAGTTAAATACATTCATGCAGGAACAAAACAAACTTGTTTTCTTTTCCAAATCTCGTATATTCATCAGCATGTCTATTGTTAGACAACTGCTTAGTCTACAAATACGACCATAAAAGCTCTGGACTCTTTGATCTTTCCTCTGTCTGAGCTCTGCTGCTGGTTGACCATTGTTGCATGCAGTAAAGGTATGTTCAGAGAAATAGGGACAAAGCGTCAACACTGCTGTTGCAGCCCTGACTCACTAAGACCCTCCACATCTGACATGTCAGTGTCATACAGCCTAAAAAAAAACCTCCGTTCCTTCAACTCTGGTCTGCACTGACCACAGCAGTGACCTTTTGTGGCTAACTATACTTCTAACCACATCACTGTTTCCTAACTAGTTGCTCTGTAGCAGATTCCGTGTGATCCGATTAAACAGTGTGGCGTGCAAGAGTTGGAGGTGTGAAATAAATGAAGGTTAAAGACATTTCCACAGGATTGCCTCAGAGCTTTGATCAGGAATTTGTTTTTCTTCCATTGTTTCCCTGTAATTAGCGTTATGAAGGTGATTATTGTGATCCAGTTTTTGTTTCACACCTGATGAGTGATCAGTTGTTTTTTTGATTTTTTTTTCTGGTGACAAACTGCTGTCAGTTCAATACGAGGCTCTGTTTGACATAACTCATCAAACACAGGAACAAATGTTGGAATCATCCGCCACATGTTCTGACAAATCCTGGCTCATGTTCTACAGGATGCAGTCATTACGGATGAGTGTATCAAACATTCCCATCAGTATCATCACAAAGGTCGTCATTAATCAAATAACAGATTTAACACCACAAAGTCAGTGCATTTAAACTATGTTTACACTGTGGAAAATAGCCAATATTTGGTGATTTAAATGAATTAAGAATCACCAAGTGTGTAATCTCCTCCGATCTTGCTGCACCACTTTATTTCCTATGCCTTATTTTGATCAGCCAAACCTCAGGGTTGTATATTTTACGGCTGTTCTGTCCTGTCTTGTCACGTTTGTTTACTTGTATTCATCTCAACTTTTTAAAGCTTCACACAGACAAGCCACACCTGGTTACAGCAGGACGTATTAGAAAAGATAAAATCTCTATTTTAATTTGCATTATAAGATTTATTTGAACGTCCTGTTAATGCCACTGAAGCATATTATTGGATTTTAGTGACATTTTCTGCATGCACACGTGTCTAGCTGTCAGACCTGCGGACCGGATTTGCCTCCTATTAAAATGTTTGCGACATGCAGAAGTTCTAAATCAGATAAGGGTGACCAACTGCAGCTCTTAGCACCTCACCATGCTATCCAATAAGCAGTTAACGTGAGAAATGTGACGTAAACGTCACTCCGTCCTAACACTTTATCCAGTGTTGCAGGACTCTACTTAAACTAAATTGTTTAAGAAACATAATTAAGTTGCACTCAAAGCCTTTTCTTTGTTTCTGAATGAGGGGTTGAGTGTATAAACTAATTACAATTGAAAGTTTTAACCTTACTTAGGTGTACTGACCTTCCTGAAAACGGGAGTTTGTACAGGAAAAGCACTAACTCATGATTTCTTTGCCTCTGTCGCCCCCTGCAGATCACCACAAGCATCGCGTGGCAGAGAAGAAGTTGTATGGAGTTGAGGGAAGCAGTACCTTCCTGGAGTGTATTCCCAAATCCCTTCAGGCCAAGGTGACTTGGACTTTCCAGAAACATCCACAGAACCCAAGAGAAGAGGTGAGTGGAACATGATGCAGGACAAGTTTGGCAAACATCTTAAATGGAATCTGTGGTTTTAAAGCTTTTAAAGAAGTACGACTGTCATTGCCCTCAACCAGCAACAGTTGTTGAAAGTTTGTCATTAAATTCTCTGTGTTATTTAATGTTACGTCTGTTCTTCCAGGTACGTTTAGATGATCGCATCCTCCAGACAGAGAGAGGGCTTCTGATCCGCAGAGTCCTGAAGAGAGATGTTGGTGTTTACCAATGTCATGCCATGGAGTACGGCTTCACCCAAACTTTGTTGGGCATCACCCTGGAAGTGATACCTTCAGTGTCCTCTTCAGGATCCAGTCTACCTTCAGATGCACAAGTCCGCAGTGCGGGCGGGTTATCAATGACCAACCAAAAGCTTTGGTACCGGGACTTCATGCAGCTGGTGGACCATCCCAACCTGAGCACCGTTGACCAGATTTGTGAGCAGGTTTGGGCGCGAAAGAATGCCGGCAGTGAACAAGTGGACAAAACCTCGCCGGTAAAAGACGTCCTGTCTGTGGGTCCTGCTCGCCCAGCTAACAAGAAATGGAAGCATCTTCAGGAGATAAGGAAGGGCAGAAACCGCCGGACCCACGATGGCAAACAAAACCCGCGTACACCTCGTAGTGCGGGAGAGAAATGATGTCAAGAAAAGCAACTGAGGCATGAGAATAAGGACTGATACTGGAAAAAAAGGAGGCAAGTGACTGAACGAGACTAAGACTGAGAACTCATGGTGTTCTGACACACACTCCCACGTACACCTTTACACTCACACATTCACACTCTACGCCTCCTCCATTGTGTATAGTTATCTACGGAGGCCCACACTATAATCCAGAGTAGTCCCTGAGTCTTCGTCCCGCTGATCGGCCCCTGCATGTGCTGCCTTACTGCCCATATGATTCTGCACGATCCCTTTACACTGTACTGTCAGTAGCATAGATGAAGCAGACATGTGTGTATATAGACCTACTCACGGTCACTTTTATTCCATTTTGACACTGACTGTATGTGGAATGTGGGTTCACTGCACATAAATAAGTGTGTTTTTTACAGCTTAAGTCAACACCGCTGTCCTCTGAAAAGCACCATTGCAAACGATGTAGAAATGTGAGAACTGGAATATACCGTGAAATATTGGTCTCTAACTGGAAAAAAACATTTTTGAAACCCACCATTTCTCCTTAGACAAATACGTTTATTAACTTCCTGTGGTTCTCCTGGGGCACATACTGTATGTTTGCCAGCCATACTTCAAGAGTATGTAGTAATATAATAGAAATGTCAGCCTGTGGAGTAGATCAGCATTGTACTATTATGAACTCAACTACGCAGAATACTCTCTCAGTGGTTTTCTTGGGTACACCGAGGCGTGCGGCAGCAGAACAAGTCAGAGAGTACATCGAAGTTATGGTTAGAGGAATAGACGTAGCTGACCAGACATGATTGTACTCTGTACTCACTGGTCTAAACCACTAGAGAACAAGGGGTGGTAAAGAACTACTGGCATTCCATGATGTGAGAGAAGAATTTGATGTTTACAGTTTGCGGAGGAGGCTAGATCATGGAGATGTCAGTTTGTACAGAGAAGGCCCATAAAGTCCATGATTAGCTTTTAACCACCTTCAAACTATGTGTCCTCCTTAGCATACATTACTGAGGTTATGAGTTTTCACATGATGCTTAACTTTGCTATAAGATTTTATTATTTATTGAGTTTATCTGACTGTGTTTACTGTTGTGTGTATTAATAAGAGATTTGAACACAGAGGTTTGGGTGAAAAGGCATTAAATAGTGAGGAGGATGAGGACAGATCTTAGAGGACAACCCAGGTTTTGGGCTTCAGTACAGTATATATATATATATTAGCATGATATTTATGAGTGAAATTATGACTTTTTTCCTTTTTGTATTCTAAACGGTACCTTTTCTTTCTGCTTTTATACACTGTTCCTGCATTTTTTTAGCGATGAATACCTATATGCAAATGAAATAAGTCGGCACCACCTCATTCTGCACAAAAGCATTTACAAAAAGCTGTTTTTTTGCAATCCAGAAGATGCATTGTAAGTGGTTCAATACACCTTTGTCAGTGTCGTGTACAGTCATTAACATTTTCATTTTAGCTGTTCAACCCATGTCACCTCTTCACAAACGACATGTTTCGCAATAAGATCTTCCTACTCTGTGTCTGCAGACCAAACGCCCCGTGTAACACTATCTGCAAAGAAGACTTTTGTTTGTTACCTTGTCCTTGCCTTATGTGTGTTTATGCTTCCCCCTAGTGCTCATTGTACATACAGGCTCGAATAATGAGCCAAACTGTGGTGCCATATTTAGAATTATTTCACTGTCCTTCACACACGGTCTTGTAAGATAAACCACTCATCATCGGTTTGAATTCATCCAATTTAAAAGGTATTAAACTGAAAGTAGAAAGATTTGAATTGTGATGCTATTTGTGCTGCTACCACCATTCGTTTCCAAATGCAAATTTCTCAACATGATGTAATAAAAGTTTATATAATACCCTTGAAGTGGTTTTAAAAAAACAATTCATAATTTTGTGTTATGTATTTTAGATGCAGCAAAAACAATTTCGACGCAATATATCTATTATGGTGTTATTTTAATAATTAAAATTGCTGCAGCTCTTCGAGGACCTGCGGTCATGGCCAGGGGAGGCGCTCACGAAAAGTAAACAATAAACAAAAATAAATAATTGTATAATAATAACATAAAATAGTTGCAACTGTTCTGTGTGAGTCCGTCGGTTTTTTTAGTGTTGTCAGGCGTATGATAACTATTGTGTACGTATAATACGTATGGTGTGCGTTCGATAATTTTAGCCTCTTTGAGACAAGAGTACCATGAATTGGCCTAAACCTTTAATACTTGGCTATATCCCCACGCATGTCCTCTCGCGTGCCTGTGCACGACCAATCAGCGAACAGCAAAACGCACGACATAGCGAATCAGGTGTGACAGACATGGTGCTGCAGATTCAAACAAAGCGTCAGTGCAGGTGGAACAGATTGTTCCGAGCCACTTTTATGTGTGGAGGAGCCTTTTTTTCACAAAATAAGATGAAATACCAAGTTAACAAGACATGTTCGATGGCAGGCTACAACACTGACGGAAATACTTCGCAATTCCCAAAGTTACGGATATAAAAATGTCAAACAAAAGACACCGTCCATCATTTTGTTTGTTTGTTTGTGTCACTGACCAACAACGTGAATCAATATATATATATATACATATGTATATATGGTCAAACCCGAACATAACCGAATACCGGATTTTATTTAAAACAACGTGATGAATTTATTCCAAACAAAGTGGAATACCAGAGACTTTTAAAACCAAACAAAGAACCAGGAGAACTTTACATGGTACAGAACCACAGGAGCACGGAATTCTTTTACAATTCAGGTAAGACTATAGTTTTTTGTTATATATATTACAAGGTCACATTGAAAGGTTCTTCAATACATTGTCATTGCTTGAAATTGATGTTTGCTTGAAGTTTATGTTTGCAAATTCTTGGTGGAACAGCAGAGCTCTGTGCTAAATGGAGTGTTTAGAGGCCAGGGCCAGAGTTAAAATGGTGGATTGTCGGGGTTCTCCCCGATATCTTTGGGAAATTCTCTGTTTTTGTTTATAAATTTTGTTTAATCTGCAGTTACATAAGCTCAATTACAGTTTAGTTTCCTAATAAAAATGGACATTAACATAGTGTGTGTGGGGAAAAAAACCCACTAAAATTAATAGCTTTTAAAATAAAATAAAAACAAATAGTTTTCCTGCTTTTGCCATTTATTTCTTAAAAGGTCGATAAAAGCAGTGCTCAAGAAAAGTGGTGCTTTTGTGTCACTTTCCGTCCGTTATGTTAAATGGCAGAAACAGCTTATCATCGATGTACCATAATGTCACATATATTTTTGCCACAGGGTGGCAGTAATGCTACTGTGTGAGTAATATGACGTATGGGCGAGCAAATACTTGGAATGAGCCAATTTAGGGTGAAGGAGGAGAATCTTACATTTACTCACATCCTTCAGCAGTGATTTAAGACAGAAAATATTTAAAAAACAAAAGTGAAGACCTATAATTAACAATGACTGCATGGCAAAACAGTTGTGTGTAGACTAGAAAACAAAGTACTGTAGTACTTTTCTTCAGGGAAGATATTTTCTATATTTTTTCATAAATCATACCACATTAACAAACCACATTAATAGAAACAATGTTGTTAATATGACTTGATCGTTACACATACATTTTTAGTGACTACTTGAAATAAGACCAAAGCTAGTGTAATATTCTTGCATTTATGTTCTAGTGTGGTGGAGGAAGCTGGAGTTAATCTGTCAGCGTTAACATTTTAAAAGTGCATCAGAAATGTTTGTTGAGCAAGTTGACATGAGCAATATTTAAACATTGTGCCTCCAGTTTCATGAATCTTTGCAAACTGTGGAAGCTAAGTAGCAAATCCCTGAGACAGTGAATTTTTTTTCTTAGTTTCCTTGCCTCCCTACATCCCTCCTACCCCTTCATGCCTCCGTGCTTTTCCACAACCATTTTCCTTGTTCCTTCTGCATATCAGTGCCTCCATCTTTGACAGTGAAAGCCACATTCTTCATATTATCACGATGGCCTGTCTGTTAGCATCACGAATGAACTCATGAACACACACTTGCTGAGCAGTGAGAGTATGTGGTTACCACCATAAACACGTAGAAAATAAATTGGGTCCAAATTACTCCAACTGGCGGCCCATTAGTTCCTCCAATGTTTTCAATAGCCCTCAGTTTTCTGGCTCTGTTAAAAGTAGTCTGCTGTGGTCTGGGGTTGGGTGATGGGGGGGTTAATAAATTTAGGGCTCATTTCCGTGCACTGGTTTTACTGGGTACCATTTGCCATTCCCATATGTGTCTGTATGTTCTTGTGTCTACAGCGCATTAAGGACTAAGGAATTTAGTTAAGAAATACAATATACCCAGACAATGGAAAACTGGTGAATTCATTCAAAGTTGAATGGTTCATAATATTGTACTTGTACACTGTATATTTGAGCATATGCTCACAGCATCAATGAGACGATTGTTTTAGCATCTTCTCTGTTATTGTCAATTCATAACTTCTGACAGCGTCAAAAAAACCCAGCATGTTTATTAGAAAATGGCTGACACAATATAACCAAACAAACATAACATTACAAATTATAAACTCTTAAAAATAAATCTTTTCATCAATTCTACGTGTGACTAGTAGTCTGGACATGTCAGCCTTAAGGCCAACACGTGTGAGTTTAATACATTCAAATATTTTTACATTCAATGAATATAGTATATGTTTAATCAACAGACCTACTCAGATGCAAAACTCTGGTTTGTAGTCCTTATAAACACTTTGATTGTTAACCCTTTGCTATAAATAAATGAGAGCATGTTTGGAGTCTAATGTCAGACTTTGGCTGCAGCAGCTGCTGTGTGAATAAAAAAAAGCCCCTCTTTTACTGCTTTTAAACCTTTTAAATGAAAAACAGGAGGGTATGTGTGCCTCTGACTGCACCCCTGTCTTGTACCATAAACACATTCTATTGTAAATGTAGCCAGTTTCAATGAAGCATCAGAATATTTAACCGCTACCATACAGTACCACAGGGTTTATTACAGTGAAAGTGATTAAACCCACTCAGCTCCGATCTACTGTGAATAAACATCCGCTTCTCCCGTCGGCTCATATAACATGTACGAGAAATCAAAACTCATTGAAACTGACTGTTAAACTGTCAGAACTAAAATTCACAATTTAACTTCCAATTCCAAAAACGCGCTCCAGTATTTTAGTCATTCACGGCTAACTAACTAGATAACAAGGTTAAAGAATCTTACAGGCAAATCTTTAAGTATGGGATTTTTTTTTGCTTTTGAAATAAATCCAAATTGAACTTGAGTTTATTTCAACACAGCAAGAGAAGGCCATTGTATATGTATAAATATATATTTATATATACTATATATACATATGCATTTTTTTTATATCTATGTATATATATTTACAATAACATAGGAAAATGGCACATCTTTTAAATCAATGCACCTCATGGCAAAATATATGGCAAAATACATGGCAGTTGTTCTGGCTACTGAGGCCTCGCTGGGCTGTAGAGTAAACAGATTGCCCACGTATTTGATAATTTTGGAAAGTTAAATATTCTACCATCTGGTCTGGCTTTGATCACAACCTGTTTTATTTAAATCTGCTGGTACAGGGAAGTGCCTGGCCGGTAGCTAGGTTTCCTCAGATGTAGTCACTAAGAATTGGTGGACATGCTACAGAAACACACACACATACAAAAGGCAGTGAAACAACTTGACAGCTCTAATGATTTATGAGCCTAATTAACAGTAATTACTGAGCTAATTAGCCCTTGCAAGCTAGAAAGCTTGTTGACACAAAGGAGACAGAGTTTTTCACTAACTAACCGTAATAATTCATTTGTGTGTGTGCGTGGGCATGCACGCACACACACACACAACGGTGGTAGTTAGACCCTTCTCTCATAATTAAATTGTTTCTTCAACAGAAACATGCAGGAACTGAACATGAAGGGTAAAAAATTCCAGAGCAGATCTGTGTTTTTTTTACGTGTGTTGCCGGGCAGTGTGAATATCAGCCTCCTTTCTGAGGAGTTAATTTTTCTTGAGCTGTTCCATTGTAATACAAATGATCTGACAGGTCAAAGTGAGATCAGGTTTTGTCTCTGTGCCAGTGAGCAGTCTGCTGTGTCCTTTTAGTCACTCCTTATTTACAGAATGTTTTACAAATTAGATGTAAGATAAATGTTGGTTTTTGTTTTCCGCCCAAACTGACCGGTGTGTTGTCCAAAACATGACTCATGTGTAAGTGTTCTGTCACCTCACTTTGGCCCAGTAACCTGGGTGGAAAATACTAGAAGACAGAGAGTTGATGACGGCATTTTAAATAAGGAAGTTTGCACGACCATGACACAGCTAATGTACTGCCCTTGGATGCTAACAACTCTCTCTGTTTTTTAACATGAGCCTGTGTACCAAATGTAAAACTAAAAAAAAGCCTTGGTTTGTGGCTTATATTTTTACATGCCATGTATCTTGGTCTCTTAATTACTTTGTAATTTGTATTTTTAGTTATTGATTAATAATTAGTTATTCAGTAACTACAGATACATCTATGCTGGTATTGTTATCAGGCCAGATCTGTCATTCAAATACTTGCACTTGTACTTCAATACACTATTTGAACAAATCCAGTATCCCTGTACTCTTGGCTTTTCACTACAATCAGTTGCCCACTGTGTAACCTGTTTTCCTACTGCAGTTCAGTGTCTCACTGGCCTCATTGGTAGTTGGCCTCATAGTACCTTATGGTGAAGACAGGATAAAGACTTACTGTAAGGTTTGTTCTGTTTCAATAACAAGCGATTTAATAAAACGACAGGACGTGTCATAGTGCTGCATAAACTAATGTCTCATCTCGGATTAACAGCACAGTGAAAGAAGTGATGTTTGCACCTCACAGAGTTTTGTAAAGTGACCAACATTTTGTGTGTTCAGTTGCTTATCGAACCATGGCAGTAGTGCTTCTCAGTTTGTAGGACATGATTTCACCAGAATGTGCTATTGGTGTGAAAGATTTGCTCACTTTCTGTTCCACTGGCTGTGTTAACTACAAAGAAAGTTTACATTTTTATCTACTATGTAATTTTTTTATCTACTCTGTCCATGGTGTTTTTGTTGCCTCATGTGACGACAGTGTCAGTTTGGAGATTTTTGTTTATTACAGTGGGATTCGTTTCATTTTATTTGTTTTTCCTTCTTGGCGGCATAATAGATTTTAATACTACAATGTTGTTAAGAACTGTATCAACTTTTCCTAAAGACAAATGTGTTCAACTTTGATACATTAAAGAGCTGCACACACATACACAGGAGGCTTGGATTAGACAATGCCATATTCAGACCACATGGACACTCACGTGTGGAGCACAACTTCCTGCTCTAGGTGTGACCACACCTTTAGGAAGGAAACAGTTGGTAGATCACTGCATGTCACATAATACACAGCCTGTGATTAGAACACATGTACACAGTTAAAGTCTGCTCTGCCGTGGCCTGGAGAATCCATTAACCCTCATTACATAAGTAATGGTCAGTGGTTAATGAAACACACAGCAGGACTGGTCACTGAACCAGACGAAACTGTGGTTAGGGGTTCTGTAACCTGCACTGTGACCTGTAGGACTTTAAGAGGTAATTATTTCAACGATCTTGACTGGACTCATTACATCCTCACATTTTAGCTACACCAATAAAATGTTATTAAATTTAATGAGAGTACGAGTGAGAGAGCGAACACTTTAGCTGTAATTGGAAAGTATTTAAAAACAGTATAATTCTGGATTGGCACGTACACTCTCTGTTACTCACACATAACACACACACAGTGCTGAAGCAAACGGCAGTCTCAACATCTGCACGAAGGATTAAGTGCACCTTCAACCATGTTGTGAACAGAAACTGTACAGGAAGTAAACACCTGTTTGTAAACACCTGATATTCATCTTTAAATAACCCTGTGCTTTGTCCTTTGAGCTGTTTGTTCCGCTGCAGGTCAAAGTTGAACTCCGTGTCTGATTTTACTCATGTCTCTCATACCTAAACAATGAGTCCTGCATCTTTACATCCAACTACACATCGTGGAAACACATGTTCCTCTCTGCAATGCAACAAACGTCAGCTTAGATGATATTCTTTTGATTTGATGAAAAGGACTTCACAAATACCAGCCCAAATATTTTTGGCTAAAGGTCTTGATGACAGGCTTCATCCTGAATACACTGTGATGTTATACACACACACACACACAGATAAAGAATACACACACACACACACACACAGATAAAGAATCATCTGCATTACACAAACCAGGGTTAGAACTCTCTGAACTCTGCATAGTAGGACAGCTTTTCGTGGTGTCCTCTGCTTGATTTAAAATCCAGGAAATATACAGATCAGCTGTCATCACCAGTTCCAACCATATATCACATTTTAAGGGGCTGAGCCAGGCTTGTCTATATAAGAAAATATCCAATGTAGAAAACAGCAGATAGTTGCTCTACTGATAGAATAGAATATGTTTGGATGATCAGAAAACAGAACTGCACTAAGAATATAAGATGGCTACTGGCTGGAACTGAGGAAAAAAACAACAACAAGCAAGTTCTCCCCCGACTGTGGAGATATGTCTTTGGTAATGAGCAAATACCACATTTTAAACTACAGTAGACCCCAACACGATGTAGAATTGCGGAGCGGATATGCCGAGTATGTTTCGTTACCAGAAACAGATGTAATTTGTAGGGCCACTGTGTTCCAGGGTCCCTGGAGCTGCTGTATGGCCGTTACAGTCGGAGCTGCCACCGTGAGTGAGGAATTATTGCTACACATGGTGGTCAGATCTGGGTCAGATGGGAGAAATAAATACACTCATTTTGCTTCCTGGCCTAACAATTATTTCTGTATTGCTGTAGTCATGCTGCTAGAAGTCTCAAGGAAAAATGTATCAAATTCCTATTTTTCTTCTGCACATTCAACTAGACTTTGTTTTATAATACAGCTTCTGCGTTCCATAAATCTTTTGGTAATTTTTTGCAGAAACTGCAACCTGGCTGCCAGGAGAATAACACTGAGAAGGCAAAGTTTATACAGAACTAATATTAGTCTTACGCCCCCTACGAACCCTTTGAAGAACACAGTTGCTTTTCAAATCAGTGTGAGATTTAAAAAAAAAAAGAATTAAAGCTAAGCTTTTTTCTTAATGTCTGCGTTTTAAATGCAGTGAGGAGTTCCTTTTACCATAACTTAGTATTTCCCCTGCGGTTCTGTGACACCGGGGGGCCAGTGAGTGATAAATGATGGCGGTCTGAAAACTGAAAGATAAATAATAAATAGTTCAGCTAAAAGTGGGTCACGTAACTCTGGGACTAATGCCTGGGACCGTGTCCTGTGAGACTGATGTAGTGACATTATCTAATGACTAATGACTCTTATTACCAACACTGGAAAATATGACTTAACCAGCATCATTCATTTGTTCAGATATCTATCAGTTTGTGACACCCAAATAATATTATGAGAAAATTATGTTTTCTTTTCACCCTTGAGGATTTTTGGGACTGACCTAAAGAGATTAATGACCAGGCTTCCTTTTTTTTACCCATGAGGCCTCCTTCAGACTCCAGACCTTCCTTCATTTCCTTTAAACCTTCGTCCTAATCAGATTATACCATACTGTACCATCTTACTTGTTCTTGTTTGATGACTGATAACAGATTCAGTCGGCTCACTGCACTACCTCAGTGTTGAGTGCTTGTCAGGAAGCAACATGTGGAAAAACAAGCCATGACCCCGATACCTTGACTGAATTTATGACTGAAACATACGTTTTACTGAAGGCTTTATGATCGCAGTCCTTAGTTTCAGGTGTTCATCAATAGAACACAGTGTCAATTTTTAAATGATTGTCTCCTAAAGATAAGAATTGAAAAAAACAGGATGTCCTTCGGGGCCTGCAGTTATAATGACATTGACAACAAATCATTCTGCATTCTGCTTAGTCACACAGGTGTTCCATGAACGATCGCTTACAGTTTCAAAGGAAAAAAACATGTTTTTGGTCAATCAGCGAAATCTTTACGTTTAAAGCCCAATTTATATTTGTCTATATTCTGTATGACCGGCAAATTATTTAATTCTATTCCATCAAAACCATTCAGTATGAAAATAGAAACATCGCCATTTCAACATTTGTAGACTGTACCATGGACTCAGATGTAGAACTTAGAAACGCTGTTTTGCTGACGGTTGCAACCTGCTCTTCGGATTTGGATGAAGTTGTATTGAACCCAGTGCCCTCTGGTGGAAGGCGAGGGTCTTTAGTAAAATAAAAAGTAGTGACTTATACACAGATGTAAATCTAACTGGTCAAGAGGTAGAGCAGGGTGTCCTGGTTTACTTGTGTACATTCCTGTCTCTCTTATCCAGACACTTTACTCCAGGTTGCCCCTGGTGACTGACCTTACAATGAGAAATGCAGGTGACTACTCTTTAATAATCATGATAATAGTCATATAGGCTAATAGTGCTATCCATCTATCTATCTGTCTGTCTGTCTGTCTGTCTGTCTGTCTGTCTGTCTGTCTATCTATCTATCTATCCATCTAATAGATGCTGTGAAATATTATGTATACAAACAGCAAAAAACTTATTGTGAATAAAGCCATCATCAATTACTGCCACAAATACTAAACACTGTTATGGTGTAAAATTAAAGTGGTTTAACACAGTTCAGCCTTGTTTTCAACAGTGTTATGGGCTGTGGAGACATTCAGTAAGGCCAATGTGCACCACTGACTATTTTCGTTTGATAAGTAGGTCCACTGAGATGACATTGTTCAACTCACTCATCATTTTAACATCCTTCCGTCTCTGCCAGTCTCCTCTCAGTAGATTAATCTTCATCAGTCAGAGCAGAGACTCTGTCTCTCCAGCCGATTCCCTCAGGAACACTCAAGCACGTCTGTACTTTTACTTACACACACGCTCAAAACCTCTAACATAAAAAATGTACAGGGCCAAAATTTGGTACCATAAATAACGGTTACTTTACCAAGGCACTTTTACAAACCTCATACAAATTCAGTTTCAGTTACTGCTTTGAAATGAAAGTGTTATGTTTAAATTCAAAGTTTGGTTTAAAGATCAGCTTCAGACAAAAATTGGCCACAGAGCTGGAAAGACAAATGATAGCTTAAGAAAAAGCAAAACCTTCAATAAACAAGGAGTAATAAAGTGAAGGAGGAGGAATTGAGCCCATGTGGGGCAAATTACGAGCGAGAACAGTTTCTGCAGTCAGTCACAGTGAGACCCAAACCTTAAAGCACACAGACATGAACAGAAACCATGCCACCCAATCAGGATCAATGAGTTCAGCAGACTTCCCCAGTGGCTACGATAACAACCAGAACAAAAACCTGCACAGGAAGAAATTACAGTGGAACACACAAACACATACTCAAAAAATACACCAACATGCTGATTGTGGGAACAGCCTGTGAAATCTGTGAGGAGCTGTATGTTAGTGCAATGAGACGTCACTTAATTTAAAGTGTAAAATGTGATAAATACAATTATAAAACTGGAAGAAAAAGAATGCATGTGTTTTTGTGGGTCAGTGCGTGTTCCACTTCATCACACTGTGCAGAGCGCGTCCACTCTGCATTGGTGAGCATTTCGGTATGTGGTTGCGATGATTGCCAGGGTGTGAAGTCGTTTACTGGGTTTAATTGTGGGTTTGGTTTTTACGAGATGGTCTGTTTGCTGAAGTGACAAGCGCCCATTGTTCCCTCACGTGTCCGTGTTACGACCCAATTACCCTCCAATCACACGCATGACCAGAGCCTGTAAGTGGGTAACATAATGGGCCACAATTGGGCTGTGCAAATCTGCAATCACATATATGTGCAAAAGATACACATTTATTTTGTCATATACTCTACACACTCACCTGTGAACTAACGTTCAGGTGAGGTTGAGTTAGTGTGTGTTGTCAGCTAAACACAGGGCAACCCTACGTCCAGACCTGATGAGGTAAAACACTGCATTTTTAGGTCTAATTATCTTATTCTGTAAATTACGTGAGAAAACACACACACACCACACACACACGTGCACATGAACATTTTTGAGTGGACATGGGAAAAAGATCCAGTGTGGACATTAAAGGCCACACAGCCTGGTTGCAGGTGTGTCGTCTGTGTGTTGTTTACTCCAGATTAAACAGAGCATGTCTCACTCTCAGTGCTGTTAAAGCTACGGTTCATGGAAGTTACTTACTGCAGAGTCCGACCGTGGTGTTTTGTCTGTTTATGTCAGAAGTCAGGAATGAATCTTTGAGTAAACTTAAGACAGAATTCCGTGTAAAAGTTTTAACGAAACAACTTTAATGGTTGTTAACAACTGCATACAACTACAAAGCATGCAGGGCAAAAAGACACTTAAATAAAACATAAATACACATCAATTCAGGCTCAAAGACCGCACACAGTTCTACAGTACAAGGAAAAGACAACAACAATACAGTATGTTTAGTTTTATTCCACAGATCTTCACGTTCCATGGTCGTTCATGAATGACTTGGAATTTTTGACCTCTAATTCAAACTTCTGTGTTAGTGAATGAGTGTCTTGAGGATGAAGGACTTGTTTAAATGTTATGGAGGAAACGTCTTATTGAAAACTAAAACCTAAAGTCTGCTTTATATGTCTTGTTGATAGAAGAAAAAGACATTTTAAAAATAATAATAATTAATTATCACATCTGACAGTTAATGTTTCTACCAAGTCTTACAGCTTTAGGCGTTTAGACTAATTTAGTGTTGAAATGTTTAGATATATGGTTTATTTACAAAAAAATAAAATAAAAATACCAAGAGTCTTCACTAAACACCCCAACACTACTGGACACGATAAAAGCAGGTTGACTATTAAAGATGTCATATTCACAACACCAGTTTATACAAACAGTAATGAACGTGAGGTTTTCTCCACAAGGGCAAGTGTTTGTTTTTTGTGTGACTATTATTCTAAAAAAAAAAAAAAAAAAAGTCATAAGAGGGTCATTATTTACATTTGCCCGAATGTAAAAAAGGGAACTTGGTGATATTCTGGCAGTTTAACCTGGCAAATTGACAATTGTGGCTATAAACTTTGATAATTTTGATCTGAAAACACTCATCTTTTACCTCCTCTAGATCTTTTACTACTACAACAACAACAAATCATTTTTTATCTTCTCTCACCAACCTACTACACACTGAATAATTGTGACTTATGCAGTATATAGATGAAAAATTTAAAATTGAAATATACATTATTCACAAGATGCTTAGTACCTCTTTAACCAAAGTCTCTTCTCCGACTGCGTTACTCCTCTGTTGTCCTTTCTTCCTTAAAGCCAATGTTTCTCATCACTATGCGACGAGATTGTGATCTTTTTATCTTTTACTTTCTCAACTTCAACATCAGATTTACACTTTACCATCTACACTTACAACACAGTCAGTGTTAATTGGGCTGTTTCTCTTCATATTATCAGATGTAAGGTCTGTCGGTTTATTAAAGTCATCAGAAGTTTACCAAATTCACTTAATGTTTGATTTTAAGGTCCTATTGTTTGGTTTCCCCGTGCTATTAAAATTACCTTTTTGTCCAGTAGTCAAAAACTAACTAGTTATCAACTGTGTTGGGAGGTATTGTTACTTGAGTTTAGGATTGTACGCTCTATAAGTTTCATTAAAAAAAAAATCAATTATGTGTTTTTGTTTTATCATATACAACAAAATCCAAGTTAAATGACGTGAAAGTGTAAGACAACAGTTACAGTACAGGGCATGCATGGACCAGTGATGTGTAACTGGTGTTTAATGGATAATTCAACACA
>NC_024316.1:10835566-10844236 GCF_000523025.1 Cynoglossus semilaevis | reverse complement strand
CATCAACAGTCGTCTTAATGGGAGCTTTGAGTCAGTGAAATGTTCCAGTGTGTGAAATGTGAGTACTTCTACAGTGAGGATTAGTATGTGTATGTGCCAAAACTGCATTACTGCACAATAGCTGTTAACAACCATCTAAAATATGGTAGTTACAAGTCCTGTGTTTTTCTGTCAGTTTTCCAAAACAATGTATTTTACATGAAATACTATAAAAGTAGCTTAAAATCTCATGAAAGGATGATGAAGGTGAAGGAGTCAGTGAAGATGGAGAAGCAAAAGAGATAAGGAAGAGGATCCACTCATCCTCAGGCATGCATACAGTTGTTCACAAAGTCTCATTTGAACAGTGTTTCTCAGTAAAAATTGACTTATGAATATTTTGTAATGACAAAAATAAGATTGAAAACTCAGTTGTCAGATTGTCTTCTGTGTCCTGGTTATCAGCATAAGAACAAATTCACCAAATTCATTAGGGTTTTTTTTCCCTTCCATTTGGGCCATTTCACATCCAACCAAATCCATGAATTTCTGCGAGGAAAAGTTCAAACGAGCTCGAGCACAAGATCTACAGCGTACATACACTGACTTTATAAAATCTATTCTTTTAGGTTTGGTGGCCAAAGCAAAGACACTTCTGTCAGAATTATTACGTACTCAACTGCCAAAGTTTCTACTTAGAGCCTGATCTTGTTCCTTTTTCATGGCTCCATCAATCTTGCCCCATAGTTTAATTTTCTTTTTTTATTTCCTTCTTCTGTTCCTTTTCCTCCTTTCTCCTCATTACTCCTCCCGTGCACGTAGGTCCCGTGGCGTCCGGTTACGTTCTCCGGGGTTCTTGCTCCGAGCTTTCCTGGCGCTCTCCTGCGCCTGTCGATATTTCTCCAGCATGCTCTTGTGTTTCCTTTTCAGCTTGTCATTGCACCACATCCTCTCGCAGTATTCCTCCACCTGAGGCATCTTTGACGGTCCGATCAGCTGCATGATGTCTTTGAACCATGTGCGAGACTGGCCGATTTGGCTCGGCGAGCCTCCTCTGCTGTAGGTGCTGCACGGCATCCAAGCTCTGTAGGTGTCCGAGGTTCTGTCTTTGAAGGAGTCGGATTGGCCTGCATTTTCACGGGACATGAGCTCGTCCACAGTCTCGCCCTGGAGTACTTCAAGGTTAAATCGGGCCAGGGTCTGTGTGAAGCCGTGCTCTCTGGAACGGCAGATGTATAAACCTTGATCTTGGCGCAACAGACGACGAAACAGAAGTCCCTGCTCCGTGGTCATCACATGATCATCCAGCTTCACCTAAGAGGAGAAGATATATGAATTTATCTAAAAGACCTTTTTCACAACAGTGTCCTGTTTAAAATTGGTCCCCATACTTTATTTACAGACTTATGTCCAACAATGCTGTAGAGCAGGGTCACCAACTATATTTGTCAGAGGGCCAGAATTTGTCTGGAAAGACACGTTGTTGGCCTGACACTCAAATAAAGCGAAATAATAATTACATTATTGTCTAACATAATATTTGATGTTTATTTTGGAATCCAGTTGAGGGCCGGATTGAACGGTTTGGCGGGCTGGATTTGGTCCATGGACCAAGAGTTGATGATTAATATGAAGGAATGTGAATTCTCTTATGTTCTGTGGTTATCTGGAAATCAAGATTATTGATGACAGATCAGATTGTGTTTCAGTCAACATGATGGAAAATTGATATTTTTCAATATCTCTGTAAGTTTCTCCTTTGAAGCCTATTAGTTAAAAATTTGTAAATACTTATGGAATCATTTTAGCAAAAACACACCAAGCAAGAGCTTTTTTTACTCGGCCTGACTTCCAGTAGTAAAAATATCATCTCACTTTTTTTTTTTTTCCAACCTTCTTCCACTTCATGTCACTTAATCCATTCCTCAGCTGCTCAACATTTGTATCCGTGCCAACACTAACATGGTCGCTTGGTCAGCAAGAGTGGCAGCCACGTGTTTATTTACAGGGGAAGAAGTAGTGGTGGTAAACCCTAAAAACTGTGTGGCTGACCTGGCGTCTTTAGTTTAAAAAGAAAAAAAAAACATAACTTCAAACAGATGAAAAATTGCTATGGGGAGGTGCGGGGGCAAAACATAATTTTCTAAGTAGTACTTTAAAAGGTCGTAGCAGCGCTGTGCTGAGGTCACAGAGAGCTGTCAACAGAGAGTGACACTTGAGACTTCAGAGGCATGTGGTCAAAGAATTCACTGTTTGTCCAGGAGTCAGAGAGCAGCCGTGCACTTTGTCTCTGAAATGCAACTGCTCAATTTCAACCATATGTCAGATGGCTGTCAAATGCGTCGGCCAAGTGCCAAATTCACAAACAGATTTGGGAGTTTGAAGGCACTCCGGCCACTGTTTGCCGTACGGTTCAAACCACATGTGGTCTGTATCTGAAAACATTTCCATTTCCTGCTGCCGTCGCGCTGTAGAGTCCGTGTGTTGACTTAAATCTGGAGGGCTACCTTATTCTCGGGCTCACCTCTTCTTTGTGGTCCTGTTGTTGGACAAACCAGGTTACGGTAGCCTGAGGAGAACGGGGAACACACTCCAGGAAGGTGCTGTTGTTCTCCGTCCCGTACACCACCTTCTCTTCAGCCATGTCAAAGTCTTCTGTTGGAAAAGAGACAGGAAATGTTTAAGAGAAATGAAGCTAAACATCAAGTCTATGTTAAATTCACAACAAATAGGTTTAAAACATGGGATTATGATTATTATTTATTTATTTTTATAAACATTTGTCCTGAACCATACAACACATAATCTGTCAGTGTCTGTGTCTTAAGTTGCGCAGAGGGGCGCAGAGGGCCCTTGGCAGTAGCTAATGCTGTTGGAGGGCCTTGGAATAGAGCAGTTTGGGAACCCCTGGACTAAGAGTACTACATCTATTAAGGATGTCCTCATGACAATCAAAGAGTGTCCTGAGACCCCAGATCTGGTACCTCTGCATGAAATCCATACAAAGTAAAGATGTAAAAGAAAAAAAGAAATTGTCTTTGACTCATTTCAGTTGAAACTGTTGGTCCAGCGGTCTCTTCAGTACTGCCTGGTAAATCCATCATTATGATATGAAGTATTTCATAATACATTTAATATATATTGTAATACAAGTCTGCCAAGGTACACATATACGTGACTTTTAAAGTTAATGTGGGACGACATTGATTTATGGCGTGTTTTACCCAGAACAAATCTACCTTAAATAAAGTTTCAAAACCATTTAGATGTATATACTGCACATGTATATTTAACGTTAATGTTTATTACATAGTCATTGGCTGTTACTGAAATATTTTCTTCTGTATTTATTTAGAATGTTGCAGATCCTATATTTCTTATTTGGTTATTCTGTCCTGACTGCAGTATATATGAATAACAAAGTATTCAGTTAAAGTTTGAAACATTTGAAAACAAGATCCATGCAGATTTGGCCCGCTTGTGGGGTTGTATGGTATTGAAACCCATTTTCTCTGGATGGCAGAATAATTGCTCGAGGACAATGTTGTAATTCTGTGTGACTTTTTGAGTGATTAAAGATTCAGATAGTGGTGCAAAGTCATCGCAGGCTGATGTGTCTGTACAAACCCACCGCACTGTGCAGCTTTTCACTTCATCATCCTGTCATAAGGAAGTGCTTGACTTTTCCTAATGTATATGTTGGCAATGAAGAAGACAAATCACGAACCATAAATAAGGAACTGTCATCAGTAACCAGCTGTAGGTACAGTACCTGAATGTCCAGACTGTGTTGCATATGTTAGGGAAGAAAACTCAAATAATAAATCCTGCTCTGAAAATACATGAGCACAAAGGATTGTTGTAATTGTGGGTTCACTCGTGGGCTACACTCAGACGTCTCTCACCACCTAATCCACCGAGAGTCAAAGGAGCAAACACTTCTAACAAAGTCACAGCCTCCGTCTCACCTTGTTTCTTTTACTTGTTCTCACACTTGACTTGTCTTTATCTGTGTCACTGCTATTATCACTGTGCGCGCGGAGTAGTGTTACTTGTGTGTTTCCGTCAATGCTTAATTTAAGGTGTTTAGACAGAGGGTAGAGTGGCGTTCAATTTCATAAACTTGCTCAAATCTTTACTAAAGCAAAAGTATTGTATTAAGCTTTAGGTATCCTACTGGTGTATGGACTATTTATGGAAGCAGTACAGTCCCATTGGTCTACAGCAAGATGATTAATAGTGTTTTAAACAACAGTGACTCGATAATTAGTTATTTTAACTTATGGTGTCTCTGTTTGAAGGTGGAAATCTTGCTTACATTGTCTGAATCCAAAAGTATGCCTAAACACCCTAAACATGTCAGGCAGACAAACTCACCCCCCATGTTCATATCCATACACTGCAGCACAGGGTTCCCATGTCTGATGTCCTGTCTGCGGTACCGACGTTTGTTGTTGGAAATGTATCGCGCACATGAAGATCCATCCCAGGCGCAGTATGGGTCTCGGGCCAAGCAGCACTCAGCACAGGCGTTCCCATAGGTTTCACAGCGGTGAAGCTTCATCTGCACCACACCTGTGGGAGAGCCTGCGTACAGAGCTTGCTGTTTGAAAAAGTCAGAGGAGACAGGAAATTATTAGAAATGTCTCAAATTACTCATTACTAAAAAAAAAGTCATAAAGTGATCAACTGACCCTTTTCACAGAAATTTCCATAGATGTAATTGGAGTTGGAACCTGCAAATGTAACACACAAAAAATTAAATTTCAAATAAGAAATGTTTTCAAAATTACACATTCTCTCTCTGTAAATGACAAATATAAAATATTTTTTGCATTTTAATAGTTACACAAAAAGTTGATAGTTAATATGTTGACCAGTCATTCTGTTTCAAACACGTGTTTGTAAAACTTACTTTAAAGACCTGTAGTTCCTCCAGAGTGACTTCTTCCATCTCTAGACTGTTGCCATTGCGCAGAGCGATGACCTTTAGCACCGTACCAACGTCTGAAATACACACAGACACTCTTTAATTTCACACAGGTACAGTAAGCCAGCTTAAATGTTCCCTTCACGGCAGAAAAACAACTCACAATTACACTTGTCAGTAAGTAAATAAAACAAGAATTTACCAGTTCCTATAAACATGACGTCATACTGCCCGTCCTCTGCCTCCACACGATCCACCACTATTTGTTTTAGCTTGTATGGAATGTTTGCCTTCACCAGCACGGGTTGGCGCAGAGCCGGATACACCGGTCGCCACATGAGAGGGTGGCTGCGGGCGAAGTGCAGCACTGAGTCAGGGAAGTCCTTCGTGCTGCCGAACTCTCTGCCAGGCTGGTTGGTGATTTTACTGGGACACTGGTGATGAGGAGAGACAGAAAGAAGAAGGTTGGAAAGGAAAAGATATGCAGGCCTTTACACAGTCAGAAATACATTTATAGATGCATTTCAACATGACAGAATATTCTTTGGTCATTGGTAGGTTGTCAACAGCACGTTGACAATTAAAAATCTGTGAACCTTGCATTCTATGAAAAAAAATCTACTAAGTTTAGTGTAGTGATGGACTACAAGCTCTTACTTGGCTCAAATATTAATAGTATATATTGATAGTAATACTATAGGACCTCCACGTGAACTATGTCTATAGTTTTGTCTTTCCCACTGTCTGCTATTGTTATTGAAGTAGCCTAGAACACACAAGTCCTTTAGTTGAATATGGTGTAACTGTTCTCAGATCAGTTAAAGCCTCAGGACATTTAAGTTCATTTAGTAATTTTTATCTTGTTGAATGTTGACTAGATATTGAATGTGCCAGGACTATAGAGTGACAGGCCGAGCTGAATGGTAATAATAATACAAATACTAAAACAAAGTAGGAATTCATATGCAATTTAATTCATTGGCCTGAGGAAAATATAACTGCATTTCCAGAATTACTTTAATTTAAAAAATTGTGAAAATTAATTAATAGGTCTAGACAAATGTTTTGATGCTGCATGACCAAAATATTTGCGATGTTTAAACTTCAGATGCGTTTAATAAGCTTAATTCATCTGCCTACAGCTCTGCTATGTAACATTTGACCATTAAACAAACCAACTTTGGTACTAACATTCAAAGTTAACTGTCGTCACTGTGAGAACATTTTGTAGGTGGATAACTTTTTAATTGGCGGGTAAATAAGCCTTGGTATAATTTCAGATTTTACTTAACGGTTGCACAGTCTCACCCTCTCACACTCAGTGGTGTCAGTCTGGCTCAGACTGCTCATTAAACTACTTATTATCTCATGCCCAGCAGAGAAAACCCCCAGTGGAACAGCTCCAAATTCTATCATTAAGTCGTCTGAACTTTGCTGCAGTATCTCCACTGCCATCATCAACCAAGAGGGGATTAATGAGAGGGGGTGGGAGGGGTCAGTGGGCTTGGCAGAAAACTGCTAAAATTCCAGCAGTTTTTGGGATGTTGATGTTACACATGTCTGTTTCCATTTATGTTTACGTACGAGCTGCGGTATGCACTGTTTAATCTCCACTGGCCTGCGAGTTAAATATTGATACATTTTCCAAACAGAAGATTAGGTTTAATGTTCGGAAATAACTTTGCACATGTCTACTGCAGTGGGGTTTACAGATTTGATCTTCAGCGAAGCACTCACAAAATCCTTTCCTGTCTGTCAGGTGATTTGGTTAAAACAACAACAGGTTACAGTTGTGTTCTGTTTTTAAAACGGGTGGAGATTTAAATATATATTCAGTGGATGGTGAATGAAAAAGGCAACAAAATGATCAACTACTGACTGTGAATGAACCGATTTAAAATTTACAGTATGATTAGTATTTAATACCAATGTGTAAAAGAACTTTTGAGATTTATCTGAAACTATTTATATTTAATCAAACAAAGAACTAGAATTTTTAAAATTTACAGTATGATTAGTATTTTATACCAATGTGTAAAAGAACTTTCCTAGTATACTGCACTCATAATAACACAGAGGGAAAACCCATTCCAAAGAGACTTGAAAGTGTAACAAAAGTGTAACATTGAGATTTATCTGAAAATATTTATATTTAATCAAACAAAGAACTAGAATTAACTCATTGTTGTGGTTTATATAGTGTTCACATTATAAATTTTAATAAAATATATATTTTTTTAAAAATATATATTTTTTTACTATTTTAAACAAGATTGTTGTATTACGGTCAAACATTAGCAGAAATAAGCAGGGATAAATAAATATCAAGCACGTGATAAATAATTCTGAAAATTATTAGGATAAAGGCTTTGAATTATTTTTCAAATAAAGACAATTTAATCAAGAAATTAGGAGAAAATAAATAAATTTAAAAGAAAACATTTGCAAAATGTCTTTCAGTAACTTCTAGTTTGACAGCAGATCTAAGAGACAAGAATCTGAAATTTCATACTGTACTGTAAGACAGAAAAAAGTAGAATTATATTTCATGCAAATGAAACTAAAACAACAGCGCAACTGTTTTCTCTTCCCTCCTTTCTTCTCATCTCTGCTTCCTCCTGATTGGTTGCTGATGTTAGTCATCCCCTGTTCTTTCTTCTTCTAAGCCACCTCCACACTCCCCCTTCATCCTTCTTTCTTCCTCTCAGTTTGAGGTCATGACGTTGACAGTTCCTCAGAGTCAGCAGAGGAAACCACACAGGTGTCCACTCTCCTCTCACATTAGTCATATCTGCTGTGCCTCCATACAATCTCTTCAACTTCTCTAATAAGAAAGATATGATGGAGTGTGTGTGTGTGTGTAGGCAGGCTTCATACACGTGTGTTTGTATGTGTAACAGGTCTATGTTACAGTGATGTGGTTGTGAGAACTGACAGAGCTCCACTGGGAGTCCAGACGTAAACCAGAACCACGGCTCTGTACTGTATACCTTCACCACAGTTGCTCTACCATGTCCAGTAGTTTACGTTACTGATATGAAGACTTTCTGCACCTCGTTTTTTACTTTTTTTATTGCTTTTCTAAACATAATGGGCCTGAGCACCCAACTTTTATGCAGGGTGTTCACTCAGAACTGCTGCATGTTACAATTACTTAAATTCTTAAAAAAAGATTGTGGCACCCCTTCTAATATAGTGCAAAAGAAGAACTGTTGATAAAACATACTGTTTATTCCACTAAAAATCAGTCATTAAAGTAAATGGGTAAACCATACCCATAGTTGGTTTTAAACCAACAACATAAAAAAGCAGGTTTACATAATTTTAACTGAAATATGTATGAGACACATTTCTCAACATCATTTAGGTGATATAATCACTCACCACTCCAGGTCTTGGATAAGGGACCCGGCCTTCGTAAGCCCCCCACTGGTAGTCAGGACCCTCCTTATGGGCAAATGGTCCATTGAAAGCTTCTCTGATGTCAGCCATACGGTAAACACAGACAGCAAACCCTTGGAACACATTGCTATGGACGAGAAATGTATCCGAGAAAATTGGACAAAAAAAAAATGAAATTTATCCGAGAAAATTGGACAAAAAAAAAAAGAAAACATATTAATTGTTTCAAAGCAATGCTATAACTCCAGCTCTGAGTACATTTATTTTGTATTTAATTAAAATTAACTTGAACAACTCATGCACCATCCATGTTAACTTTCAAAAACTTCACCTTATTGTGCTGAAAATAGCATAAACAT
>NC_024316.1:10819320-10835528 GCF_000523025.1 Cynoglossus semilaevis | reverse complement strand
GTCCTCTGTTTATACACATGCACAGATGTTGATTAAAGTCATCTTTGGGCTATATATTGTTGGCTGGTAATAAAAATAAAATGTGTATTTAAAGGGTAGCGCTTATTAATTAATGCATGTTCCTGTATCTCACCCAGTTGGTTAAAGTGTGTGTCGATGCCATGAGGTCCAGGCACAGAACACACCAGTCTGGCTTTGTTGAACGTGCTCCACTTGTTCACCAGCACTCTCTGGCCTCCAACATCATTCTGGGAAAAAAAAGGAGGATAAAAATCTATAAAACACAGACAGCTGTAGCTCTGCATTCATATTTACACTCTCATTATGTTTTTGGCTCGGGATTCCAGCACCTTGGATTTCGATGGGATCAGTAAGTGGATCAGTAAGTGGATCGGTCTTGGAGTTTTTGGCTACGCCGTGTTTTATATCCATATAAAGCTGGACATAATTCTGTAACGTTCACTGCAGTCTTCTGCAATAAATCCTATTTTGAGCCAAACTGAATTTAGACAACAGCTCATGTGTGTGCGAGCAAAGTGCATGTTGGGAAAAATGAGTGACAGATGCTGGAATAGGTAAAAAAAAAATAGATGGAAGAAGCAATCACTAAGAAGAATAATCTTTTAAAACTTTAGTAAACATTTCTGGCACATTCATTCAGTGAGAAAAAAATCATCAAACTGCTTATTTGAAGTACACCTACAGTACAGTACTGCATATGTATGTATGTGTGTACACGCATGTGGTTTTGGAATCAATGCACACAGGAATATGCTCAGCAGATGGGAATCAAGGTTGGGAAACCATGTTAGCTGTTGTGCCTCTGGACAAACAAAAGAGTCCCGTAATTCTTGATATGACGTCTTTACAGGCTTTAGGGAAAATGTGCGTATAAAAAATGTATTTTTTCCATATGAGGGGATTAGAGATCCAAAAATCGAAGGATAAACGTCAAACATTTACCACCTGTCTGTGGTTACTGAAATTCTACAGCTTATTACATATGACTTTCTAATTAAATTTTCTTGAATCTAATTTAGTCTCTGATTGGGTCAGGAGTTCTTTCACGGTCCTTTTTGGACTTACACAAACCTACACACACGAGAAAAATTGCTTTTTTTGACTAAATCGTACAGATTCTACTTCAAATACACAGTAATATGATCAGTTGTACACTGGGACATCTCACAGCGCCTTACCGCACACACTCGCCCCACTCGTGAGTGTATGGCCCCCTCTCTGTCTCCTGCCTCTGTGGCTTTCTCAGTGAAGAAGAAATAGACTTTATCGTCGTCTCTGTCGTCGTTGTCTGGGATCAGATGAGCGGCAATGAACTTGGGGTCTGCAGGAGATAAAAGTCAGGATAAACAATATGCAAACGGTGGAGTGTAAACAGAGACGGAGAAATATGGGACAACTCCCTGAAAGACATGAGCAGCATGTAGAGAAAACGTGTCGGAATAAGACTCTGTTCTAAACTAGTTCTTATTCATAATATTTTACTACCGTGGAGAAGTTTCTCGTCAGTCTCAGTTTTTATGGTGGCACGACCGCCCATACTTCTGAGGATCACAGAGTCTCTTCCTAGGAAATCTGCAGTCAAACCTGTGTACAGCTCTCCGCCTGAGGATGAGGAAAAAGACAAAGGGAGATCAGATATTAGACAAACGATAGACACTGGGGTTGAACAGTTCTTGGTCACAGCAAAGCAAATAAAACAGGAAAAGTGGCATTAAAAAAATCTGGAAAAGCAGTTTGCCCCAAGAAGAAGTTACTGTCACAACTGTCGTGTGGAATTCTGATGGATTTGTTATAAAACTGTCTGTTTTTTACCAAGACTTTGAACTCATTGTTGAGGCCAAAGTGACAGGTGGCTCCACTGTGGGCTTAAGGGTAGAAATTAGGTGTTAAATATATAAATATATGATATATATAAATTTAGATATATGTATACAATATTGGATATGGATATAAGTCTTGAATGTAATGCATGAATGTAACCTCTGACGTGTTGATAGAGTTTTGTCATTGTCCTCTCTCTCTCTCTCTCTCTCTCTCATTCGTTCCATCATTGCAAGCTGTTAATCCTCGACAGTAAAATCCATAAATGGTCAGGGTCATGTCAGGCCTCCAGCAGTAGGTCATATTCAAGGACAGCCTTGTTAGCACTCCTCCACTAATGTTACTAAACCCTGCTGACTCTGCCCTTTAGACCTCCACACTTTGGCAACTGTAACACTTCAGTATGTGCAGGTGAACATTAGATGCATTAGATCTAACCTGAGCGTGTGTGTGTGGTGTGGTGTGTGTGTGTGCAAAGCTGCGTCCCAGCAGCATCCATCACAGCTTTTATGAATTATTCTTTACTTATTTGGACACTGTATTTCTCCACACTGAGACTTATTGGCTTTAAATCAGTCTTTCCTGCCAAATATAATGGAGAGGGATAAAATGTGATCATGTCACCCAGCTGCAGAGGGAACGGGGAACGGAGCACGCACATGCAGATTCTGCAGAGTTAAATATGTTGAATAGTTCTGGGTGTTTCTCCCTGAATGTCACTGGGAATTTGGCTCATGATTCCGTGCTGATTTATTAGAGGTAACGTACTCCTCGTGTGTGTGGGTCGGTGTGTGTGTGCATGTGTGTCTTTTTTGCTTTACTTTTGTACCATACCTTCATCGTGAGGACACCTTCCATTTGTGAGAAAATAAAGGTCCAAACTAATTTAGATGGCGATTTGAGGTTTAAGGCTAATGTTAGCATTAGGCTATGGTTTAAGATTAAGCCTATATTTGAATTGATTATGTTTACTGCAAAAGGCTAGGAACTAATGTGTGTGCATGTCTATCTGTCCACTGAAACGTTCTTGGCATTAGTTGAAATGTTAAATCCCTCACACATGTCCCCGGTAACATCGATATTCAAACATTCCATTTTTATTTATCATAGTAAAGTGTTGGATAAAAACAAATCATAAAAGAGGAAGTTGATGTTCCATCTTCATCAGAGCAAGAATGACTTTGTAAAGAGAGCGTAGATTACGATGAGTATTAGGGCCACATTAAAAAAAAAACGTGACTCAATTATGAGATTAAAGTCATCTACTTCTCCTTATTTTTTCAGTTCAGTTCATAGGACATTTTAGGAAAATATATTAATACATGAAAAAAAATTGTCGTACCAATGAAAGTGCTGGCAAAGGGCACGCTGGGGTCATGAGGGACTTTTCCACGTCCATTTTCCACACTCATAGGATCCATTGTGAACACATGCTGGGAAACAGAAAACAAAGGTATTAACTGTAAATAATAACACGTTATAATAATTACAATAAATATATAACATTATATATAACATGTTTGTTTCATGAAATTAATGTCCTCTCTGCACAGTATATTTCTACTGCAATAAAAAAAAATCAAAACATGTCAACAAATCTGCAAGTAGTTTGATTCCAACATCCTGACCAGACCTGCTCCACCGCTGTGTCCAACACAGCCTCGTCCTCCAGTGTATTCACTAACTTCCATTTCTAAAAACTGTAACTGTTTAAATTTAAAAAGTTTCACAGCTATTGTGTTCCTAATTTTACTTCAAACTGTCAACTGCAACAACTGCATGTCAACATGTATTACATGAAAGTTTTGCTCCCTGGGGTTCCTGACCTACTCCATCAGACCCAGTTAAAGAGGTTCCTTCGAAGGTCTTTCAGCACTGGCAGCTGAAACTCGAGGACCTCAAGGAAAGATGATGTTTTTATTTCTATTTTACTTGTTACCACTAGGGAACGTTACATTCATACATTCTAATGCTTTGACTTAATATTTTCATAATATTAGTGTACTTATCACAGAGCTGGAGCAGTTGGCAGTCGACCAATGAATGAGGGAAGTTTGGAGGACATTTGTCTTATTTAAGTGTTTCTGTTTGTACACATGGTTTTAGATGACTGCACATCAGAGGCTCTGTCCGATTGTTCATATTTAGAAGAGAGGCGTTTTGCTTCAAACATTTGTCCTTCCTCTGAACCCTGTGTCTGTCAGTGATGAGACATTGTCTGAGAAACCAGGAAATGCAGGATCAGACTACAGTTTCCAGGCTCCAGACTAGTTTCCCACCCAGTTCCCACATCGTCCCACCCGGAGAGGAGAGCATTAAGCAGCTATCAGGATAATGAATTAAAACAAGCATCCGTCAAAGTCTGGAAGTCTCACTTTTGAACATTCAACAGAAAATATTGTTGTTTGTTGACTTTAGTCACTCGACTAAATGACGTTCCACTCAACACATGACAAAAAGACTTTTATTATTATGTTTTGTAGTGACTCTAGGGCAGGGGTCCCAACCTTTAATGAGCTTGGGGCCACTGTTGCCCCCCAGCCTCTGTGAAGGGCCAAAAACTAAAACTAAAAACGAGATAAAAAAATCAAAACAATTTTATGAATCACCACTTTTCTGGTACCACTATTTCTAGAAAGGATATTATGATATAATTCTGTATTTTTTTTCCATATCCTGGGATTGTTTGACTCTTCAGGTCAAGGCTGGGTTGGCGTGACAAAAAAGCCTTTCTTCTTTGCCTTTTTATTTCTACTTTTTCTGAACATCTATCAGTCTCTGACAGATCGTTGTCAACTTTCCAATATAAAAAGGGAAAAAAGGGAGGCAACAGGATCTGCAGTCTGTCCTGCTGTGTGAATACAGTTCATAATGACTCTAGTGTCCTTACAGTGAACTCTGTGTGTCTGAGACACAGTTCCGGCAATAGACAATGGAACATTGTGATTGGACAGCTGTGGCTTCATCATAGCAAGAACAGAGAGGACATGATGACTCTGACGTCATCAAGACAAAAGAATACTCCAAAATCACATACAGTCACGCATACTATTCTTTTGTTCCCGCTATAAGACCCCTGACTGGTGACAGGTAGCCTCCAGAAAGTACACAAAGCCATAGGTTTATCAAAAATAATAATAATACGAATAAAACATTAATGCAAACATATGATTTAAAGGACCCAAAACCATTATACTATCAGTCTTATACCCATAATATGTATATATACACATATGTATATACACTGCATTTATATATATGTATATGTATATATGTATGACAACAATTGGCCTTGTTCTGAAAAAGAAACCCTCTATATTAATCACACCAGCAGTTAAGCTAATATTGTTTAGCATGTTGTGTAGCTAAGCTAACAAAACATGTCGAGTGTTATTGGTTATAAACATACATTTTTGTTTAAAATGTTGATTAAAAAAAGATGTACACTGTTGTAATGAGTTACACTTTAACATATTAACATTTGTGTTTCAGTTATGTGTGTTATTGAACAAATAGGAGGAGTGTATTTTAATGACCACGTCACCTCTTCCATTTCTATCATTTTATTTTCCTCCACCCTGTGCTTTTTTTATTTCAACCTCTGACAGAGTTGTGCTTAAGTCAGTCATCTGTCATCCGTTTCTCTTCAGCAACTCTCTGTTGTCTCGATGCCAGAGTTTATGTTTCTGCATCACTGCATTTTGTCTTATCAATATTAACGTTATTGTCTGAGTCACTTTGGTCAGTTATTGCCAAGATAAATACACAGTAGAACTGAGAGAGAGCAAGAGGGGGGTGGGAACTGAATGTTTTTTGCCATTATTTTACTGTTTTAGCTGAATACTTGTACTGTGTGAACTAAAAGGCTAAGTTTCAGCTGACAAAATGAAACATTAGCTCATCAGGCCTGTTCCTTAACAATGATATTCTCAATATCCTCCATGACTCCTTTACCCCAGTTATAAGATCGTACTACAGTATGGCCAAATACTTTAACCATGTATACTTTGGACTTTTGTACTGCACTGGATGCAATAAATACAAAAATCAGACTGACACTTATAATCAGACCAAACCATCCAGTCACTGAACAGCTTGCCGGTTGCTCTTTGTCATCATATGCTATCTGTGTCTTATTGACTAATTTAAACAAACCCCCTCCCTCCCCCCCGCTCCCTCCATCGCTCCCTCCAGCCGCTCATCATCATCTCCTCATACTTGTCCTCCCTTGTTGTTAATGTTTTGATGGAGTAGAGGTAGATGCTACGTGAGTGCGTGAAAGACAACAGATTTAACCGGGTCTGCCCTTTAAATTCGATGACTTGAATCATCTCAGCACCACTGCTGTTTGTCTCTGAACTCAGTTTGCATGCGTTGTGACTAAACGCTGGATTAAAGCTCACTTTTAAAAACGTCAAACATTCAGAGAAATACGCTTTGGTCAAAGATCTCATAGACAACTTGGCTAACCACCAGACCTCCTGTGACGTGCTGTTTTTCTTGGCCCTTCCCTCACCAGTGGATCAAATCATGGCTGGGCTCCATCTCCCACCACCACAGAAAAGAAAGAGAAACACAGGGGAATGTGTGTCCCCAAAGGTCGTGACTTTTCTCATTACATCGTGATGACGCAGAAAACGGCACAGAGAGCGGTCGAGACAAACGGATGATGACAGTCAAAAGGAAAGGAGCAGGAACGTGACATAGACAGAACAGAAGAAGAGTTATGGAGATCATTAGTGAAGAAAACCTAAAGTTCAAGTAAAATTATGGAGTGAAGAGCAGTAAAATAATCCTCAAAGAGGATTCAATCATCTGGAGCATGTAGGAATCTGAGCCAAATGAAACACATGCAAGTGGCTAGAACTCAAAGCTGATTTCCACATAAAATAGTAGGAAATGGTTCCAACATGACGAGATCAAATATTGTGTTGTCAAGGCATCACATGATTATTTGCTGTTGAGAAATATGTTAAATAATTTTTCAATATACTGCTGGTGTTTATATCTCTATTTTAACTGTCAGCCCATTAGACCAATGAGTTGTGGGGGGGGGGGTCATTCTATCCTTTTTTCTTTATGCATACGTTCATATTTTTGTTTAAAAGTGCGTCTTTCATCGTGATTGTGGTTGTTTTGGTCTGCTTCTCTGCATATTTATATGTTCAAGTCTGTGTTTCATGTGTTGTGCATGCACACCTAGCTTTTTCCCTTGGCGGTAACGTGGTTTATTTTCACATCCGTGACACACGAGAGGTGACTGTGTCACTCCACATAGAGACTTCAATCTGTCTGTGAGGCAGCAACACAAAAAGCTGATTCAAGTTTACAACTTGAGCGCACCAGATGAACACCATGTGGCAGGGATTAATCTGAATATTCTGGAAAAAATTGTTTTTGACACTTAAAAACCGTGACACATTCAATGGTCGTCAACTTTAACGGATAGCCAGATGGAATTGCTGAGATTTAAACATTTTTCGTGACTGACCCCTTTATTCTTGGCTGTTAAAGCATCACTTTATGTCCTGATAACTAAGAAGCTAAAACATCAGACAATAACAACCTGTCAAATACTTGTCTGGTACGAGCGTCATTTGAAGGAGGCTCTGAGTGCCTGTGTAAGTGTAGTTGTTTAACACAGCTGCAAACCTCAAACACTCTCTCCTGCAAACTGGATGCACAATTTAGGACAGTAACACAGGCCTGAGACAAGGAGAGAGACGAAGGTGGAGAGTATGTGTACGTCTGTGTCTCCGTGAGATAAAACACCCGGCGGGTCAAAGATCATCCCACCCAGAGTCTGGTCCGAGGGCTGGCAGCCTGTGTGCCCTCACAGGGTCAGACAAACAGTCGGGTGTGTGTTCTTTTCCAGCCATCGATTGGTTAAATAAATGGACAGACTCCCTGCGGTGTTGTCCATTTAGAGAGAGACAAGTCCAGTATCTGAAAGGACACTGCCGTAGGGTGGCGAATGGGCACACACACACACACACGGGTTGACGTGACTAATCACACATGCAGCTGACACAGGCTGTTACTCATCTCACACCTGTTCATACAGACAAACACTTGTAAACACACACCACATCCCCCCGTGCAGTAATTTACATCAAGTGCACCAGAGTTTGTTGGGACAGGTACAGAACCTTCACCATCAAAGTACACAGTTTACAAACATACAGAGTTTCTGTCCTGACCAGTGAGTAGTCATGTGACAAATTTGAATTTGTTTCAGCAAATGTTTAACATTTCTAATCTACTGAGTAATGACGGTCTTTCAGGTGATTTTAAGCCACTTGTCAAACCTGTTTGTATTTAGTTGGATTAGGTTTTCATCTGGTGATTTGCACATAGTATGACAGTGCTATTTGTAATGTTTATGTTCTATATAAATTCTCTTTATTTAAATTTTGTATTCTCAGTACTTTAGTTTGTGTATTATCACTTGGTACTTGTACTTTAGTTTGTGTATTATCACTTGGTTCTTGGAGCACTGAGCACTGAGCACTTCATGACACTTTTAGAATACAGCAATATACAATGAGAAAATTTCATTCAAGGACTTAAATTTACTTCACTTAATTTTTCCTTGTTGCTTACCTCTCCTCTGTGGCCCACATTGATGAAAGTACACATGGGCTGGAAGGCACCGGTGCCACAGGCCAGGAGATGAGTTCGATTGTAGGGCTGCAGCAGGCGAACGAAGTTGGCACACTCCGACTGCAAAACACACACACGCGGACATACAGACATCCAGGGTCAATCTCTTAATAAAAACATGTACAGTAGTATCTTGATCAGTATTGATCAAGAATTTAAACGTCCGATCTAAGACACCTATACACACATCTTTTATAAATGAAAGGACAGAGTGAAACAGAAACTGTTATCCAAATGAATTGATACAAATTTTTATTATGTTTTATTGATGCCACATGGTTCTAATGAAGCGCAACAAAAGAGCTTTATTATGAGTAATGTGAGCAGTTGTTCAGTTCAGTGTCTCCTCACAGGAACTGTAACTCTGGAGTTTTGCCAGAAAGACGTGTTGATGTTGTACAACAAGCTTCATCACAGTCATGTCAAATAAACATTGACCAGATGTTCATTAAACGCCACAAAACGCCTGGTCCAAATGTAAATCTGTGACATGGAATTTGACTGAGTAAAAAGATTAACACTTTTTTTTCTCGTAATTGTCCCACTTTTTTCATTGTCACATTTTTGACTTTATTCTCTTAAAATTTTAACTTAGTTTACGACTAATTTATTTCCTAGATGTGGCCACAATATTACATCAGACCAAAAAATATCTGTGTTCTATGTCCAAGATGCCAACAAGTAGACCAATAGATGGGGAAAATAAATATTTACACGTCTCTGTTACAAGAGATTCCGTGGAAGCGGCAGAAGCGATCACTTCCTCTGTCTTTAAAAGCAGCAGCTGAGGAGGAAAGGACCGGACCACTGTCATGGTCTCAAGTTACCAAGGTCAAACTAATATAAGCATCTGGTGTCTCTGTGTGTTCCTGTGCTCATGCTGACAGTAAATTGATAGGCAGCGCATTGCTGTCGTTCATTCATTTGTGTCTTGTATTTAAGATGTTTCTAGAAGTCCTGTTTTATTTGAGTGTTTTGCTTCAGTTTTTTTAAATCACACGCCGACGCTCTGACACTGTTGATCATTTTCTCGAGGGCTTCAAGGGGCCACCGTCCTGATGTAAACCATGTCACTGCACTCCACTAAACAGTCTACATCCACTCTGGACTAATGTTTCTCAGTTCAGACAAAACCAGACCAACGACAAACTAAACAAGAGACTCGTTCACATTAAGAATGTGTTTAATAAATCTTACTTAGGGACCGGTCATAAATGGACACAGAAAAAAAGGGCCGATTTCTATTATAGAAGGCGGCAAAAATTTCACCTGGTTTTTGATGGTTTGTGGCTTGAAGCTCATTCTTAGGAACTCATCCTAAATAATTTAAATCGCCTTAAATCGAAACAGTAGAAATATGCTCCAGTCCATGGTTGACTTGAATCATTAGGATGGAGAACAAAGTAGGGTTCTTTGTTCTAAGAAGAGACGTATGTGTGAGTGAACAGAGGTTGACTAAAAAAAAAAACTTCATGTGTTTCCATTCTTCTTTTCTGGGAGTCGTCTCGGAGATTTGTGTGTGGCCGAGTCGAGCAAAGAGAGAAATAAGATGTTGAAATGAGAAAATTTATCTCTGTTCTTCCACCAAGGGATTGTGGGTTTCTTACATCTGTGTGGTCTGAAAGGAGATTAACTGGCAGCTGAAGTGAGCGGTGTTAAACAGAACATGAATTGGTTCAACGGTTGTGTTTCACTGACAGACATACTGTAAGTGGGAAGTGGAAAGAGATTTTATCGTCACATCATTCTTTCAGAATTAAAAGCAGGTTTGTTGAAAACAGAAACCCAACCGTAGTAATTTATTGGCTTTCTATTATCAAGGCCAGGTTGGCTGACCACACGCCCTGCTGTCCTCTCAAAGAGTTAAAGCTTTGAAGCTGACCACAAAAACCAGAGGTGGAGGTCAGGGACAGCATGCACGGTATTTCAACCAGAATAGAATTGCTGCGTTTGGTTTGAGAGGTATCTTTGTATCATTTGTTTAAGAAAACATGAATACTGCCAATGTGCTTCTCGTTCACTGTGGTTCTGAACAATGTGAGTGTGTGACTGTAGTGGTTGTAGAGCAGGAAGTAAAAGGAAACTCCTCCCACTCAGGTCAAACTACCATCCTTTTCTTACTATTGGAATAAACCAAGTTTAGAAAAACATTTTTATGATTTTTATGTGACATGAAGATATTATGAGGTCTGATTTGTCACATTCTCCCAAACTAGGATTGTTTACTATACTATTATATAGTATTACTATTAATAATGATTTTGCATTTTATTAGTCAGCTAACGACGCCTGTCCTTTAAACTGTTACAAGCAAAACAACAATGCATTGATTACCTCTAGTGAAGGGCTAAGAGAGGGTCAAAGATCATGCTGTTCTAAAACCTGAGATATTTAAGTATAAAAAGAACATTTTAGGTATACACAGAACCTCACATTTGACTCCTATGAATAGATTTTTTTTTCAGTCGACTTTAACTTCTAATACACTTTGTGCACAAAAACAGACCTTAATGTGTTGAAAATCACTCACTGGGACAAAGTGACTGTGGAGCCATGGAGTAGAAACAAATGTCTTTGTCGTGACTTGGAGAAAAATCTTCTAAGCAACAATGAAGCCTTTATTTTGAGAAACATGAGCAGCCACCATGCTTCAGGCTAAAATACATTTTATATCACATAGCTTCATTTGTTTATGGCAAGTGTCACAGCTTGGATACAACACATGTTGAATAACCTGGATGTAGGTCCAGAGAGGAAACTGACTGGAGGTTGTGGAAAACCTTTGTCATATTGTTTCGTCTGAAGTCACAAGTCTGTACATTTTAAACCTTTGGGCATTTCTGCATAAGAAATGGGAGCCTGATACGTACTTCGCAAAAACCAAGAATGTGTTTGTTCTGTTAAGGTGGGAAGAACATTCTAGCCAAGACATTTTCTACTTCAGCAGAAGTCAATTGTTGAACTCCTGGGAAGTCCCCGTTGGACCCTCTCTCTACAGAGAGCTCTCTGTTATTGCATGGTGTGTATCAGCCTTTAGATAATGACTTTTCTCTCCGCTAAATAACCAATCTGTTTAATTTTTCTGTTTCTTCAAAGCGTTAGAATGTTGCCTGAGTTCCTTAAGATAATAATTAATATGAATAATAAATTAAACTGATCTCATGTTACACAGCTAGTTTACTTTCATGACTGTAGTTTGTTTTTCTAGTACTGGGGAAAATTCAACACAGTAGTAAAACTAATGTGAAACTAACAGCAACCGCAGTGAAGCTCCAACTCTGACGATTGACCCGGACAGGGAGTGGCAGGTTTGGACCTTTCCAGTATAAACAGCCTGAGTTCAGTGGAGACGAGTCAGATTCTGTGTAACACTAACAGGAAATGTGCACAAGTACAGGACAGAGGAGTCAACAGGATCTCCTACGCAATCAAAGAGACACAGAGACATCAGTTCAAAGCTGCAGGGGTTTGACTGTCCAAGCCTTTGGTCTCTGCAGCTGGTAGCAACAAACAAATCAGTTTTCTGTGTAGTGCACTACCGAAAATATTCAGTCGTCAAAATCAAAAAAAAAAACAACCTCAAACCTCTCCAGTGTGTCAGAGATGATTTCCATCTTAAAACCAGTGAAATACAGTACGTAACCAAAGAAAATGTTTTATGGAAAGAAAAAAACCACAGTAACATCACTTTGCATCTTGGCAAGAAACCAACATTAACCAACATCTTGGCAGAAGAACAAAGAACGTATTGGTGCAAACAGAACACCCTTGGCCTTCTGCCTTTGCAGCAGCTTTTTCCCATTAATTATATCAAACAAAATCCATTCCTGAGCCGTGAAGACAGACTGCAGTGTCATCTAGAATCTGCTGCCCACACGGTACTGTTGTTTGGGCATTAGGTCATCCTCCGCAGTTCATCAGAACAGCTTCTAATGTCATACATCAGAGTCCATTATTTATACTGAAAATAGTGGTTAGCAGTGGTTAGCACGCCTGCCTTGGAAGTAGAAGGCAGGTAGTCCTGGGTTTGATTCCCAAAGGAGCTAAATACTTGGCGCCTGCCAGGGGCAGTGTTTTGCAGCAGAATTTCCAAAGTGTGGGATCAGTAAAGTTCAAATTATTATTATTATTATTACAATAATATTATTATTATGACAGTTATTTGCTGCAACTATTGGTTTGTTTAAATTGTGTTTATTTATTTATTTTTTAATTTATCTTACTTCTACTTTGATCTACTTTACCTCTTGTAATGGAGTTTCTTGTAATGATAATTTCCCTCAGGGGATCAGTAAAGTAAATTGTGATTCTGATATAAGAATTTATCCAAAAAATATTTAGTTTTGTAAAATACACAGATTGATTATTTCACATTTTGGTATTCAGTAATGTCACCCTCTAGTTTTTGTTTAGTTTTTTGCCAATGGTAAATGTTAAAGAAATGTCTGAGTATGTTGCAGTAATATATCTTACAGTCCACCAGCCACTGCTAAAATGCAAAGACGAAGACCATAAGTGGAGAGTAGAAAAGAGAACGATTTGTTCCAATGAACACAGTTATGAGAACAAACATTGTGAAGGAGAGGAAAGTGACCAAAATGTCTGGTTCCTGTCCTAACTGTTACTGCTGTGATTAACTCTTACAACTGTAGATCCAACACAAACAAATCAGACATCATTGTTTAAGAAAAGGCGACTGTGGGATAAGACGGTCTGTCAGGGTAGAAGAACAAGACGTTGAGTGATGAAGCAGAAAAATGTGTTAACAGGCAGAACAAGAGAGAACACGCTGGATTGAAACCTCCGAGAGCCTTCCTGCCCCTACTCCCCTCCCTGTCTGTGATTCATTTGCTTGAGACTTAATTAATGATGCTGAAGGTCACAAGGTCATGACTCTGGGAGGAAGCACTATCAGTAAAAACATGTTTGAGGTGGTCCTCGGTCGTCGGTAGAAGGAGTAGAGATGTGTACTTTCATCAGGGAGATAACAGAGTTGTGTTACAAATAACTGTCGTTTGACTTTGTTTGATTTTGGTCGAGAAGGGAATTCTTCATATTTGTTGTTGTTCTTTAGTTCTAATCAGATTTTAGTCACTGTTACTCTTTTGTGCACAGTATCATCAAGCTCATCAAGATCAAAGTGAAAAAATGTCAGGACTTTTTACCTTTTAACCTCCACCATTAAACTCAGCTTAGTTCAGCACAAGAAGCAGTCATTTATCTGACAAGAACTTACGACAACAGCAAACAACTGAAGTTCAGCTTGTTCAGCCTAAGTCGGCATCGACCAATCAAACTCTAGTCGCAAATCCTTAGTTAATCAACTGTTTTTGTTTCTTTTTTAATGAAGCGTTGTGACTCCTAACGTTTTTGATCATTACAGTAGCCTGAGGGTATTGGTATATGCGTGTACTCTGTTTTATAGTCTAGTAACTGCGACATCATCAGCAGGGACATATTCAAGGCATCTATGGAAACTTCAGTCGGCCCTCGCCCCCTACTTTTCAACCTTTTTGACCTTCCTGTCCGACTGTTGTTTACCATTGCTTATTACATTATTGGCTCAAATATTATGTGTGGAGTCTTGTTTCCACTCCTTTAATATGCTGTGTTTAGACTGACCTCCTTTGGTCAGATTGTTTATTGTGAACCCTGGAGTGTTTGGTCATTTAATTTACAATGAGATAGTTCTGTAGTTGAATTATAGTTGACTTTACCTGCTGAGAGCAACCCATTCAGATTTAAGCCATGTGGTGGCTGGATGTGACCTAAACACACATATGTGAGACTGCAGGGGTCTCAAACTGAACTGAGCCAGGGGGGACTCTACCGCCACCATCTGTCCCGGGGGGACACTACCGCCACCATCATCTCATTAGGAATTCACAACAAACAGTTATCCTTATTATACAGGAAGTAAAAAAAAACAAACTAATTACACTATTGAAATAAATTATAATTGACATTTTGGTGGATATTCCCATTAATTAAGAAAAATAAAAAGTCTTGCAAGTGATGAGTCCATCAGTTTAGGTGAGTCCATCAGTTTAGATGAGTCCATCAGTTTAGGTGAGTCCATCTCACCTGACATTTATCATTTTCTACCTTTCATGGTTATGGTTCTTTTTTCAAACTCTTCATCCTTCTATTCCATCCTCTCCCCTCTTCTTCTGAAGCTCCCTTCAGGGTCTTTGGGCTCAGGAGCAGAATGCTAAGTCAGCAGCTGTTGACACTCTCTTGGGCGCAGGTTCTATTTATTACATAATGTACTTTTTCAAAGCAGAAACACTTTCACCGTGATAGTATTAAATGTGAAGGCTTAAAAAAAACGTCTTTTTTGCTACACTTTTGTACGTGTTAATAATTGAAGTGGACACCGTCCACCCTGTCCCACCCCCTACTCTCTTGCCCCTCTTCCTCCACAGACCAGTAAAGCTCTGTCTTTACAGTGTTGCGTTGCTCTCCTCCAGTTCGTCTCTCCTTCACCTTGAACATTAAAGCTCCGGCCATTATATAATCTCCTAAGTGCTGTTATGGACCTTATTAGAGGCCGTGCTGAGTTTGGCAACTTCCTGTTCCTTTCTCTTTCATGTGCGAGAGCAGAGAGGAGACCAGGTGCCTCAGGGTAGGAAACTGACGAGTCAGCGCAACACTCATGTCGCTTAACTGATTAAGTGAGCCATTTACAATGTGATGCTGAAGGCACTTTCCATCATATGAAAAAAAAAAGAATCTTCTGCTCCTGTCCATAAATACCAGTGAATGTAGGCTGTTCCTGAAATGCATTCAGGTCGGAGTGTGTGTTTTGTTACTGCTCTTGTTTCCACTTACAAAAACATTGGTTTTTGTTATGTAACTGGTCAACCTAGTTGTAACATGTCAGCAGAAGAAGAAGACCTTTTTTTAAGATATTTCTCAAATGTTATGACAAAACATTGAAGTCTGTTCAATCAAAATAAAGAATTGAAAATTCTTTAAATTAAAACTACATTCACGTAAGTACAGTAGAACTAAATATTGAAGTTTAGTTTAGCAGAGATGTGAACTAATCCTATACTGTAAGTGACGCCATTGAAATTCAACAAAATTTGTTTTGAAACACGATACACAGACAAGTCACGGTCATAAAAGGTTCAGAATCCTACTATATTGTAAATAGATTTAATTTAAGCATAAAGTATAGTTTCAAAAGTCATAGTCTGCATATGTTTTCATTTTCTGAAACCCAGCTCACCTGCTCCTTCCCCGTCTCTATGCAGTTCTCCCTGGTGCCAGGTAGAGGAGGCCAGTTAATCTGCAGAGAATAAAAAAAGAACACAGAACAATGAGCATAAAGAAAGGGAATTATGGGATGATTTATAACCTCATAACACAAGGAATAAACCAATGAGACCAATTATACTACAAATGTAATTACAACACAGGCCGTTCATACACTCACAGCAAAATCAATCACCGCACGTGTCATTAAATCTGAATTATTCTCTCTGTGACTCAAAATAAAAATAATTAGAGGCAAATTGAGCAGAGCAGATTCCTCCCACATGGGAGTGAGCTTTGGCTGGTGGAACTGAAACTAGGATAAGGAGATGACAGATATATTTGTCACTGATGATCAACTAGCATTAATAATATCATGGGTGTAGCCCAGCAGGGTGGTGGTGAACTTCAGGAGTTGTGAAATAAGTCTTAGGTCTGCAGGA
>NC_024316.1:10754661-10819294 GCF_000523025.1 Cynoglossus semilaevis | reverse complement strand
TGAACCCTTTGGATTCGCCTCCTTCACTGTCAAACTTTTGTTTCTAGGTTTAGAAAATTCAATTTCCTCAGAAGATCAACATAAAGGAAACACCATTCATTCAGTAATATCAATTCCATTATAAAGACCGAAGGACTTCCTGGGAGGAAGAAAAAAACAAGTCCTTTAGTCTTTTCCACTTTTTAGGGAGCCACTGTGAAATAAACATGAAATAAACTCTTGGACCTGAAACAATGGATCTACTTTTCAGGCCACGTTCTACAAATGAGTAATGAAATCCCGCAGCCACCGTAGGCGAACGTCTTAGTTTGTTTCAATAACCAGGGGGCAGGAGTAATCCTGGAGTTTGTGGCCAAGCCCAGGAACAATAACCGCCTTTGTGTAAATAATTTTAACAAAATTTGTTTTAGTTCAGGGGGTGAAGCGAAACCAGAGAGGAAAACAAGTGTTCATCAGTTACTGCTTTACAGTCTGCTGCTTTAAAAGAATAAATGAGTGATTTATTTTATTTTGATCGTAACAAACACAATTAAAACCATCAGAGTGAAGAGAGTAAAATAATGAAATTCTCTTTTGTAAATAGCATTACATCTGGGTGGAGCTTTAAACAAATCTTTTGACAAATGTATTCTACTAACAAAATGTAGTCTCTCTATCCTTTCTCTCTTTTTAATTTTAATATAATAAACATTTCTCCGTATTTTATTACATTTTTGAAAACGAAAATGCTGTTATAAATTATTTGGTTTTGCGTATTTGATCCCTGGTCAGTGTGTGTTGTACATAGACTTACTGTCAAAATTAAATGTGACATATATGATTCCATTCATTCTTCACTCATCCTGGTTTAATATCTGTTCAATTTGAAAAAACAAAAGGCGCTCAGAGAGAACACTTTGATTTAGCTGCAACACGAAGCTGTGGTTTAAATGGAAGCGACTGTACGCTGTTTTTTTTTTTTTCAGTGGTTCAAGTTACCGTGACCACAAAACGTGTTTTGGTAAAGGGAACACAATTACAACAATTTCAGTCCCAAACATTAAAGATCAACCGTCTGGTGGCATCTGAATGTTCTGTAAAAACACACGCCATTCATCAGTGTCACAGCTCTGGGCAGATTGGTTCCATATTTCCTGCAGTTTTACTGGTTAGTCAAAAAGAAAAACACAGGAATAACAGAGAGGCAGTCATTTTACTGTCCTCGGGTGGAAAAGTACCAACATGAAAACTTTGGTCTGGTGAAATATTCTGACGTATCTGTTGCCTAAAACAGGTAAATAATGTAGAATAACCTGGCAGATAAAACGCGTTTCATTTTCTGTATTTCTAACATTAAAACCAAAACATTACTGAACATACAGTATATGTTCTAAACATCGACTGTATATTTTTACCCTTTATTTATGATTTATTATTTAATAATCAGTTGCAAATGAACACTTCATAAAAACAAAGAAAGAAAGAAAACAGAAATAATGTTTCTTTTTTAAATTTATCAAAAAATTTCTAAAATGGGAACTAAACCAAATTTGTGCTTGTTAGGCAATGCATTATGGAAAAAACAAAAGTAATTTTCTGTTGTGTTTTATTATTGCTAACTATAGGTTGTTGTTTTGCAAAGCTAGTAGTCAGAAATATTTAGTTGGCTTAGTATTGGTAACAATGAAAATGGTCAAAGATGCTAAGGGTTTTTGCCAAATTCCCACAGGGATTAAAAGAAACATCAAGCGTCAAGTCTTTTTTTTTTTTCGTGTGCCAGCCGTGGTACAACCTGGAATAAACCCAAATCCTTCAGGTCCATAACCAACCACTAGAATGAAACAAAGGAACCTCTCAAACATGTGAACAACCCAGTTGAATCACAAATGAAAGAGTGGGTTCTTTTAATGCTGTCAGTGTGGGAAAACAGCGTAATGATTTGACTGCTAAATATACCCAACACTGGCCATTCAAAAATTAATTCTGAAATAATTTGAAAAATACAACATGTTCATGTTGTCAGTACAGACAAACAGGTTGACCTTTGCTCTGGTGTCAGATGACTTTTGGTTTATTTTATAATGATTTGTCTCTAATTCCAGATGTGTTGCAGTTGGTGTTGGCCCCAATGCAAACCATGAGCAGTTTATTTCACTCTGGCCATGATTTCTTTGGACTTGTTCCCAACAATCGTCGTGTGTTAACAATTAGATCACACTCATTTTCTGTTTTAGCTCTGTCACCCAGCAGGTTTGTCCAGTGGTTCTTTTCTTTTGAGGAACATTAGTCCAAAGTTTATGAAGCAGCTGTTGCTCATGTACAAACAAAGTTTGTCAGTATTCCTTATAATCCGCTGGAATCTCCCAGCAGGGTTTTAAGGTTTGGGTTTTTTAATAAAGAATGTATGACAGTGGAGCTCCTGCCTTGTCTGTAGTAAAGCTGGTTGTCATGGCTACAGTAGCAGTTCATCTCTCATGTCCTGGATTGTTTTTAATTTGTTTCATTATTATTTTTGCCATTGAAGCGTTGCTGTATCTGATCTGTCTTGTAAATCTCTGGTTCACTGCAGGATCTCCAGAGTGTTTGGCACTGATAGAAGTACTGCAGACAATAAATCTGAAGCAGCTCACTGCAGATTATCAGTCAGTTTACCGTATCACGACCAATCAGTGGGAAAAGGAGGAGGTAGAGATGTTTTGAAGAAGAGGAGTGATGAGGAAGGAGACAAGGTGGTTCACTACGTAGTTATTTCCTTCTTGTCCAATTACAGTACTCTTCATCAAAATAAAGAAATCCTGTTTATGTCTGTATCATCATCTACTCCTAAACTGTTTTAAAGTCACAGGTGGACCTAGAGCCAGTCCTAGTGGTCATGACTCAGGGCCAATGAACGGTTTAGATATGAGGCTGATCTGAACCTTTTTGTCAAGATAATATACAGTCAAAGGTTGAGAGATGGAGCAAAGGGTGGATGTTGGTGATGGAGGTAAAAGAGAAAGACACCAAAGGAGATTCATAAACGTAGTAAGGAAGGACATGGAAATGGTTGTTGTAACAGCAGAGGAGGCACAGACTAGAATGTGTAGCTCAAAGAAATTAATTTATGTTGGAAAATATCTAGGGCTGTTTTATCTGACCTCTGAACAGCATTACCGCTAACATTTCTTGTGAGATAGATCCTCACATTAAAGGTGTAAAACTTTAGGTCTGTTTTATGACCACCTGCACTTGAACAGGTGTTCTGCAGGTAAAGACCTGTGAGGAAGCTGAAGAGAGTGGACGCCCACTGCTTCAGACCAAACATCTATAATAACATCACCTCATCCTTGGAGTTGACTGTTGTCATTGAAACCCATGAAGGACAGTAGTAACTTACACAAGATTTACACATGTTTAAAGCATTAAAAATGTTTTATTTGTATATTTTTTTATTACAGTTTTCTGTTACATCTCCAGTCGTGATGCAATGTCTGCAGTATGAAATTCAATGGTGGCTCAGTTTGGAGTCCCCGCATTTATGGGTGATTTATGACGAGTAGTGCTTTAACAGATGTTCTGCTAGGAGCTAACGCTGGAGAAACGTGTAGTATTCCCTGTCCTACAGTAGGTTGTATATCTTTGTGCAGCAGGCTCAAAACATTTGTATATGTATATATACAGCCTCTTTAATCAAAACAGAATTGTGTAGAACAGGCCAGTGTGAGGTCATCAGAGTACTGAGGACACTCACCTCCTTGGACTCACTGCTGCCAGGTCCCAGCATTAGGGAGTAGAGAACGTCTTTTCCTCCCAGGAAGAGTCGGTCGCGGTACTCGTCTAAGTAGACGGCGGTGATGGAGAGTTGACCGTGGTGACCGCTGAAGACGGATGACCTGTTGGTGGTCAGTAGGTCTGCAGAGAGAAGAAGAAGAGATATGAGCTGAGCATGGGGGATAAAAGAGACATTTGACAGAACTCTTCAGTTATAACCTTGGATTTGAGTGTTTACTGTGTTCAGTGACTTGATGATGTAGGTCATGTTCCAGTATTTGTGTTTAAGAGTAAAAACTAAAAGTGAGTGGAAGTGTGAATACTTTAGGGCAGCTGAATATTTACATCAATGAGACAGAGGATACACACATTACAGCCTGTAACACCTAACAGGTGATAGAGCAGCAGTGAGTCTTAACATCCCAGGATGCACCTGGCTTCTGATCTGGCATCAGCCTCACACTCCAGAGGTCAACGCATCAACTCTGCGGGAGAGTAAAGGATGGATATCTGACCAGATGTGGGTCGTCCGTCCTCTCTGTTCTCAGTCCAGTCCGACTCATCCATCACAGGCCCGGCCACCAGCCTGCTGATTCTCAGCCTCTCAGTTTTCCACAGCATCAGCATCTTCCACTTTATCACACCAACACCTCGTATTTCTAACTATCCTGTTTCCTCTTTTCACCACATCTCTTCTTCACCTCTCCCTCGCCTCCCCCACTCTCTCTACATTATTCGTCTCTTTCGAGGTCTGGGTAACAGGATGCTTAGACAAGTATGTGTGCGTGAGGAGATGTCGTTGGTGTTCTTCTCTCTGAGTGGAGGAATCTTGAGTGAATCGGTTTCCTGTCTATCTCTCGTCACTTGTCTGTTGCGTTGGTTTACCTTTCTCTCTTTCTCTCTCTCTCTCACTCACAACCAAACACACACACACACACACACACACAGTGAGATAATAACTCCAGTCACTTGCCACTCAGTGTGGGTATTTACTAAGTGAAGCCCCGGGGCCCCCTGTTCAAGGACACCTTGTCCATCACTGAGGCCTCGGACCCTACACTCTGCACATGTACACACTCACACAGAGAAACACACACATACTGGTGTTTCTGTGAGTATTTTAACAAACACAGGCTAAGGCACATGTCCGTGAGTTTTCACTAAAGAAAACAGACTTTAGTTTTTCAATCCCACGAAACAAGAGCCAGAAAAAAAAGATGAAATTTTAATGAGACGGCTTCTCTCCTCAGATCATTCTTCTGACCAATGCAGTTGAAGTTGTTGCACAGATGAGAAGAAGCTTTCAACACTGAATACATACATACAAACTCTATTCATTATTCTTTTATTACAGCAGACAAAGCAAAAAAAAAAAAAAAACACGGGACAAACTGGCAACTCTCCAGGTCCTCTGTCCACTGAGACAAGACAACATCCAGGCCCAGCGAATGTTGTAACAAAGTTCTTTTGGAGACAGTAAAAAGTGGGAACAGCTGGATAAGGAAGACGGGACATAAAAATTTCAAGCTGCTGGGAAGAAAAAAGCAATGAGACACGGCAGCAGGGAGACATCAGGGACCTACAGTGTAGAGAGAGGTAGTTAAGTAAAAAAAAAAGGGGTTGGAAAGAGAAGCCAGGCAGGCTGGAAGGAGTCAGGAAAATAATGAGAGTTTAGAAAGGCACGGCGTGAAGGCCACAGGACAGACACAGAGGGTAGAAATATCAGCCGGATTTACTGGGACTGGCACGACACGAGGAAAAGGACTAATGAGAAGATGGAGTGTAAAAGGCACTAAGCTGTGGATCACTGTGGAACTGTTTAAAATCTCTATATGTATTCATACTTTTAGTTTTAACTATGACACACATACAATATTCCTTCATATTTTAAGAACACATTGTAGTTGTAGTGTTGACGCTGAAGTCTGTGTAAACAATCTTCACCTGAAACCTCACACACACAAACCACTGGCAGATACACAGAAGTCTGTTTTTCTTTTTCCCCTGACAGTTTATCAGCTCCACACGTCGGCAGCAGTGACTTTCTGTCTCTACGAGTTCAACTCCTTCCACAACTCCTTCTTATTCCTGTAATGACCTGCAGCTGAGGGGAGAGTGATGAAGACTGACATGAATCTCTCTGTGTGTGTAGGGGTGTCGGTGTAGTGGTGTGTGTGCACGAGGGATAAGCAGAAGATTAGCAGAAGCAGAAGAGCAGAAGATTTTGCCAGCACGGATGTGTTTGTCTTCATGTTCACTGCACACCTCTGTGTTTTGACAGCAGAGAATGTTGTCGCCTTGTTATCAGCTTGAAGTAAACTGTGTTTGTTAGTCCTGGATCTGTGAGATTATAACCACAGGAAGAAGAAGCTGCAGTATAATATGACATTTTAACAACAAGCTGAAAAAGGCAAATACTCTTTAAGTTTACTTTTCTATACAGTACCATCATGTACAGCTGTTCTGGTCCATTCTGCAGTATTGTAGTTCTCCCTGCATTCTTTTCTCTTTTATTTCTCTCTAATTCCAATAACTTTTTGGTATCAACACCACACTGGGTTTATATTTTTGGTCCAAATTTACTGACAATATTGTTGGGAGAAATGTCAATGGTTTTCTTAAAATCTGTTTGCAAGTTAGTGTAGCACATCTAAACACCATCTAAGGATGTGTCATGTTTTATTTTATTATTATTCCACTTGCATATTCATAATCTTCAGTGTTGATCATGTGGAGACTGAGGGAGTGTAAGGGCTGAACAGTGTTGTTAGCGGGGACTGCACAGATTCATTGCTCCATTTAGTTCTTAGTTTAGTTCATATCTTTTTTGAACATTTAAACAACATTCTTAGACTGCTTTTCCAAATCAAGTATTTTTGAAACCACTCCCTGATGTCCTCCTCAACCTTTATACCAAATTGAAAAATTGAAAAAATATGCCTATAAAAAGAATCACAGATGCAGACAGGCTAACCTCTTCCATCTGTAGCTTGTTATCACTCTGCGGTGGAACCCACAGCCTCACCTCTCACCAACCTCTCCTACTGCTGTCTATCCATCTACACCTGCCTCTCATCTATCTGTTTAACTGCTCTCTCTCTCTCTCCTCTTCATCACGTCTCTTGTTTCTACCTCACCTCTGTTCCTCTCCTGGTTTTCTTTTTCATCTCTTGAAGTGACTTGTAAATCACTCTGAGGCTCTGTCCATGCTGCTGTCTCACAGTTCTGTCCCTGGTCTTAGTTTCTGAGCACTTGTGTTGGCACTGTGAGCATCTGTATCACTGACAGCATCCAGATAAAAACTCTCAACATCTGCCTCCAATGTGTCTGATTCCTACAAGTGCTTGAAACTGGCAAACAGCAGCCGTGCCAAACCAAAACGACAAGTGAGAAACGCATCTGGTTTCACTGTATGTGTCAAATCTCAGCAATCACATCGCATGGTTTTAAACCACTACAAAGATACGGGTGTCATCATGTACTCCTAGATCAGTACACATTATGAATGATGTGCTGAGTCAGGCCGGGACCTGCCCCGCTGCTGGTCACATCTAAGAGTCAAACATGTGGATTCCACACTGCTGCAAAATGACTATTTAATTGCGTGGCCCCTTTTCTAACCCGAGCATCAGCAAAATACAGTCAGTGTTGTGATTAGAGACAAAAGATGGTGATGACGGTGACGGCAGCAGAGTTTGGTTTTAGCTGCAGCAGAGGTACAATACAAAGTGGTTGGTTCAGCAACATATGTGTTTTCATTATGTTTAATGGTTCTGCTGGGTTAGGTCAGGGTTAATCTCTCTGTTGGGGTTTCTCCTGATTTTATTGTTTCTCTCTTCACAGACAACAGGGACTTTGGGACCGAGCGTCTGGTTTCTTCAAATTGAATATAAATGAGTGAGTACCACAACTACACGCCTTGACCCTGTTTCTATGAGCCTTAGTTGTTTGACCTGATGGAATAAAATTAGGTTGGAAAACTGTCATTTAGTGAAAATTAGAAGAGCTACTTATCATATCTAATCTTTATTTTACGTAAATGTCACATAACATGGAAATAAGGCTGTGCCTATGTTAAACTATAGAGGTAAAAATACTCAAATGACTCAAATACTTAATCAACACTATAAATAATAAATTTATATAATTATTAATCTGCATATCATCAGTAGAAAAGGTCAAACTTTGTATCTCCTAATACAGAAGCACCTGCTTTTTATTAGTGCCTCTTTCAATCTATTACTTTCTACCATTTTTCTGCTAACCTTTTACTGATGTACTTTTACTATTAAGGCTGGTTTGGTGAATACTGTACTGATGGCATCAGGGTTCAGTAGGTTTTTGATACAGAAACAGTGGATGGATGTTACATTTTCTATGTTTCCAAAGCTGTTGAACAGGTTTACAGTCATGTTGTTTACAGAACCATCCAGTTCAAAAGTCATGTTTCAAGTTAGTTGTTGAATTTGACATATGATCAATGGGAGAGCTGATTTAGTTTAGACATCGGTGACAAGTAACAAACTGCAGTGTTCCTACTTTAATGTTGCTGGAACTGTTGGTATGACTCCAGCGAGTGGCAGTTGATTGTTGTCATAATTGCGTTCCGGGGAAAGTCGGGATTTACTGCATTCTGCATTACCATATTTACCATGGACAAAACAATTTTTAAAATATGCATTAAACATAATAATTGGGATGAGGTACATAGACATTCATGAAATACTGTAAATACAGGTGCAGCAGTACAGATGCTTTCTTTTTTTTTTGTTTTTTAACGAAAAACTCCCTGTTTCCTGTTCCATACTTCATGACTGTCAAACAGATGTGCCGATATTAGACCTGTGTGCAGTAAATCATAAGCTAGGTCGATTTTACTCAGCCAATTGAACTACTGCAACATCTAATCAAATATCCAGTCAAAGTGAATCAGAGTCACTGAGGAAACAGCACTCCCTAAAGGAAGTTCAAAGGTCACAATAAAAATCTCCACTGTACAAATTGGCCACAGACTGAGTGTAAGCATGTTAAGCTGCAGACACACACTCGTACAGGCCATGGTATGAGTGGTGGGTGAGAACATCTGAAGCCTGTTAGACCCCTGTGACACACACACACGGACACAAATCTGCACATAAATCAATGAGACCCAGGTTTAGTCACACTTATTTCCAACTCTGACTGTGTCACTGTTGACTATTAACCTGCTACACAGGAACACACACACACACAGAGAGATGTTTCTCTATGGTTGTGTGGACCCTCAGAAATGTCTTTACCTAAATAGTTGAGACTGTCCCACCTTAACGTTCTGACCCTCAGAGGGACAAACTAAGCAAGTACACAGTTACACACACCCACACACACACAAACAAAAATACACATTCATTAGACTCATTACAGCCCCGACATATTTCCCAGGGTATCATTAGATCTCTGCTGTATATTGTTGCAGTGGACCAGGCATTCGTGGAATCTGCTGCATGCACAAATAGTCATTTCAGAGAGTGTCTCCTCCTCTCACCACTCCTCGTCCTCCTCCTCCTCCTCCTGCTCCTGCTCCTGATACCCTTCTTCCCCCCTGTCTCTGGGGTCTCATTTTCTCCTGTCTTCCCCTGTGAGCTGTGTGTTAAGGATTGTGCCTTGTGTCTTTCTGACATAAATCTTATCATTTGCAATTTCCTTAAAAGAAAATCATGTTGGACAGTTTGTTTTAGATTTGGCTCCTCGTGTCCATCCTCTAAAAGCAGGTGTATATGTGGGAAAACTCCGAAAAGGAGGAGGTATATATGTGTGTGTATATATATATATATATATATATATATATATATATATACACACACACATATATACATACATATATATGTAGTGTTTCGCTGAATACTGTGCTATTTTTGTTTTTCTCTGTTGAATAAAATGATTCATTTGACCCACTTAGAAGCACTTGTAAAACACCTGGTGTGGAGTATTTATATGTCTTAGAAACCCTGAAATATCCCAAATATGTACGTGTGTATTTTATTCGCCCTCATCCACTTGTAGTTTATTTGAACTTTTCTGCAGCTTCAAGCAGCTGCTCTTTTTCTCTGCACATTATGAAAGACAAGTGTGTGTTATTCTACAGAGAGTATTCTGTTCTTACTGTAAATATTATCATTACACATTGTCACTCACCCTACATACCAGGATAATTCTGTTTGGATTTAGTGTGAATGGAGCCGGTGGAGCTGGAGCACAGCTATCATGGAGGTTTCCTCAGTATCACTGTCAGAACACCAGATGAAAGTTTGTCTTTTATTTATTATTATTTCTGTTTTTCATCCATAAATTGACTTTATTATTTGACAGTATCTAATTAGACAATGTATGGATATTAATCATGATCATTCTTCAACTCAAAACAAAATGCCAAAAGCTGCTTTTTCAGCTTGAGGTTCACTGCACGTTCACACAGAACATGACACAGGTTCTTGTGGTGCAGCACACCTACAGTATAACTGATCTGATCAAGGAATCGTTTTTTTGGAAATATCATCAGATGTGCATTTCCATGATGTTCTCAAAGTCCTGTAGTAGGAATTACTAGAGAACAATTCCTTAAAGAGATCTCACTGTGGGGTTTTTGTGGTAAAAACAGAAGTGTGAAAAACACAACCGCTTCAACAAATGTTAAAAAAATGTTAAAAAAAAATTCTATCTGCAGTATTTCACTGCCTTGAACGCATTCACCTTCTGTACTTGTGCATCTGTGCTCTTTATAGAAATGCTTGCTCTTGCTCACACTGTTCCTATTTAGTCTTTGGATTTACAACAAAACCTGGAGCAGTTCTTTATTTTTTTTATTTTGCATAAACCTGGAGCATGTTTTTGAGGCTGTACAATTTATATATTTAAAATGCAGCACAAACATTTCTTGTGTATGTCCAACCGGTCAGGGTTTAACATGTAACAAACTTCACTGGTAACCCTGAGAGTTGCTGGTGTTGTTTTTGCTCCCTTGCTTTTTGCAGCTGTGCTAATTTGTATTTTTGCAGCGATAGTTTGACAAAAGTCACCCTGAGAACTCTCGTCCCTGTACATGCTTGTTTTTTGGTTATTAATTAGATTTTGAGATGATCAGATCTAGCACTAGCCTGGGCCTCAGTCGTAACACCACTCTGTTTGTAATTCCTGTTGGGTTTGAACAGAAACGTGTATTCTATGAAGACTAAACGTCTGTTTTTCTGTTGTTTTTTGACCAGACAGTGGTTTTCTCAGCAGAAAGGTTCCAGGCTGATAAGCCATGACAGTGTAAATCCAGGGATTTCCTTCTGTCTGTCTCTCTGTCTGTCTCTCTGTCTGTCTCTCTGTCTGTCTCTCTGTCTGTCTCTCTGTCTGTCCATCTGTCTGTCCATTTATTCATCAGTCGTTCCATCTTTAACTCGTTGAATGTCTGACGGTGGTGCAGTGTTGCTTTGCACACACACACACTAACACACTAACTTATCTAACACACACACACACACACACTAACTTGTCATCCTCTCAGGATGGCTTATCAAAGTTGCTGTTACCCAATCTTCCTCTTACTCGGCCAATCAAAACATGATAAGAATGTTACTACATCACCCTCGATCATCAGCGTTCACCCTCAGCGTCCTCTCCTTGCTCCTCCATTTCATCATTTTAACGCCTCCTCCTATTTACTTCCTTCTTGACTAGTTCTGTTCCATCTTTATTTCTAATACTTTTTAGTCATTTTTAATATATTACTCTCCATAAAAGCACACTTTCTTCTATAGAATAACTCTCCATTCTTTCACCTCACGGAAATATCATTTTTAACTCAATATTTAGATAGATTTAGATACTTTGCTCTTCAGATGGATGGATGGATGGATAACATAATAAAAATAGTCCAAAATCTCCTTCTTCTATTATTATATTTATCACCAGGATTATCTTTACTCTCTTATTCGTTTTTACAGTTTAACTCAGCAGTTCAGTCGTTCTGCCAACCCTCTGATGTCAAAAACACTTTAATGAAGGCAGTAAAGTGATTACAGGTTTTATCACCTTCAGTTGAATCAGCATAAAGTTTTATGACTTTAATAAAGACCATAAAGAACTGAAAATAGAAGTTAGAAAAGGACACGACTTGTCAACTCAACTTACACATTGCCACTCCTATCACCCAATGTGAACCCAGCACCAGTTAAAAACATTTTAAACATTTTAAAGTGTTTCCTTATTTTAAACAAGCACAAAGTATGAACCAGATGCTCGGCAGAAAACACTGATGAAGCACTTCAGTCCAGAGAGACATCTGTCCCACGAACACATTCATCTTCACCCAGTCTCTCGTCTGTCAACAGCCAAACCCACGGTGCAGCACTGCTATGACTTCACTGCCGTCACTTCAGCAGAGTGTTTATGTGTTTGTCAGCTGCTGTTGAATTGACACATCAGTCCACAGTGGAGCCATTGTGCCCAGTGCTTTATGGTCAGCAACTCTAGTGGAGCTAATTGATTGCTGATGGGTGGGAGCATTTGTCTTGGTGTGGGCGGAGCTTTTCTGTGTCTGACATGTCTCCAAACTGCACTGAAGAGGGGACTCTGCGCCCCTCGTCTGTTTTAGAATGGTTTTGACTGATTCTGTGCTAAAATGTTTAAAGGTAGGACAGAGTAGAGAACCAAGAAATCATTCTCCTAGGATTTGTTTCTCTTAGGAATATCTAGTTCTAAATATTATGATGTCAGTGTCTTCAGTTATAATAAAAAATAACTTTTTGACAGAAAGAGGAGTTGATCAGTGTTTCCTCCTCAGGCCATTTTGATGATTTAGGATCTGGTTCTGAATGTTGTAGATCAGTGGTTCTCAAACTGTGGTACACATACCACCAGTGGTACGCGAACGCTCTCTAGTGGTACGTGGGGAAAATTCATATTTTCACATTTACATTTTCAATTGAATAAATCTGAAACATACCATGCACAATTAGACAACATTTAAACATAAACATCTCTATAAACATTTCTAAACCTCTCTCCTGTGGTGGAAGCTAACAGTGAAGGCCTACGCTGCTGTATTCTAATGTTGGTCATCATGGTGGTACTCAGAGAGCTCAGTGATTTCTCAGCTGGTATGGAGTAGAAAAAGTCAGAGAACCACTGTTGTAGATTAAATGTCAGCGATTAAATACAGAGAACAAATGAATGACATGGTCACTGAAACTGTCAGTACTTGTGTTTAGTGTATTTTTTCTTTCTGATCCAACAGCCACGAGAAGCCAATCAACTGTATAATTTTATCTACAAATAATTATCATTTAAGTCTGAATATTGCACCAGCAGAACTCACAGATGACGTAATAAACCGTTCACTTCCAAAACTCTTCACAAATTGACACAAAGGTCAGAGAAACCAACGTATATGTTTCTGATGACTCCAGCAGATGGAGTTGCTTTGAGTTCCAGTGCGATGCAGATAATATACTCTGCAGATGTTTCAATTTTGGTTGGACGTGTTTGGACACCTTATGTCACTTTGACATCTTCTCGGCAGGTGTTTTTACGATGGCAACAAGAAAGGTGCTGTAGGTGTGTCTGTCCAGCCTGATTCTAGAGGCTAAAGAAATAAGAAGGTCCGGTAAACAGACAACAAACTCCAATGAAGATGAATTAATTTAAACAGACTGTTTTTCTGTTTTTTACTGTAATCGTACTAACAATGAACAAAGGTCGTCCAGTTTTCTGGCATTGATTTTTGTGAATTCTTCTCAAGTTATTTTGCCACAACAATAGATAATTAGACAAAGTATGCCAGTTTTAGATGGAGACAATGGGATTTCAGTGAGGGCCATTATGACTAAAGACTATTTGTTTTTCATCTTTGTTCTTTCAGCTTTAACTGATTAACAATTCAAGTCCTCTTCTGACTTTGGCATGGTTTGAAGTCTTTCAAGCTTTGATCAAACATAATGCCTAAGTCCTAAGGCTGTTTTTTAAAAGTAGAAAACGTAGACAAAAAGGTCACTGCAGTTGAACTTGTTTTGCCCTGCAGACTTCTGTGCGATCATGAATACACAAGAAGAAAAAAATAATAGTAGTTTACATGTGGCATATTTGCCAAAAACAAACATCGGCCCTTTGACCTGAACTGAGTGAAGTGTCTCAACAACATGATTGATTGCAGTGCGGTGCAGCCTTGTACTCTCCGTCCCTAATCAGGATGTTAATGGTGACCACATTGAATACATTAGTGGTTCATGTGGCTTCATGCAGCCTCACAGAGATGATAGTGTGGCCATCCTGCCTTGTCCCCTTTTGTTTTCCATTAAAGCATGATCGTACAGAGCAATAGATCAGACTGGAGCAGGGGAGGCAGGAGACAGAGGAGGAGAGGGAGGCCAGACCCCATGGGAGAGAGAGAGAGAGAGAGCGCTGCTCTGTGTCTTCAGTGTTCAGGGCGTGGTAGAGTGTAGAAAGTTTAGATAAATAGTTTTCAGGTCTTACACCCCCCTTGGTGAACGTCCACTGCTGTGATTTGTAACGCCCGTGTTAAAACAACTGCCATCGCTGTGAACCACAGGGGTTGGCTTTGGCACACAATCACACACACACAATCACACACACACACACACACACACTCTCTCTCAAAGCAGAGGACTATATGGTCTACACCACAGTGGTCCAGCTCCTGTATTTAAATCCATTTATCTCCTTCAAGCAACTTGACCTTCCCCTCTGGTATTTGCATCATCTGTAGGACCTGTTTTTTTTTTTTTCTTTTCAGTGAATCTCTCTCTCTCTCTCTCTCTCGTTCTTTTTTCACGTTGGGTCCTCTGTGCCTCCATCATTTGTTTTCGGTCTCCATTCACAGATCATTCATTCATTACCATTTTACGTTTCTTTCTCCACTGTCTTTTATAATTAATTGATGTTTCCGTTCTTTCATGGACGTCATGCTAGCTCCTTGTTCGGTCATTCATTTAATTATCAAGCATGAACAGCATTAAGTGCAGCGCTGACACTTTCTGCTTTTTTGTCAAATAGTGCCAACCATCTAAAGTAGTTCTGGCTTAGACTTTAAAAAATGATGTGAGAAATATTTTCACTTGGAATTCCTCTGGGTTCATCCTCTGGGTTAGTCCAACAGAAGTGCTGAAGGACATTCAAAGGTTATTTAATAAAGAATTCCTCTCTTCAGGAGGTACTACATATTTTAAACATAAAATAAATAGTTGTGGAACATGGGATCTCTCTTTTTTGGCAAAGACTGATACTGTGGTTGATGCTTCTTTTTAACTCAATTAATACTAAATCAGATGTATAAAATAGTCAATTATATCTAGTTAATTAATGAGTAATAGAATCAGTTTTGACCACATTTTAAGGCACAGGATCAATAATGGGCACTGACTATCTGGCAGTTCCACCATCCATCCAAATAGAGATTTGTCCTTTAAACATTATATAAGGTTCCAGTGACTTACAACAAAAAAAAAAAAAAAATACAGCTTGTTAGCATTTTGGGAAATTTACTAATATCTATTAGTCTATATCTATATTATTAAACATAGGCCACCCTATTAATCCTAACCTTATTAATATACACCGTACTTAATGATTACTACTACATTATAGAGATGATACAATTGCTCGTACCTTTATAATCATTGTTTTCTTTTTCTTTTCAAATTAAACCAATGCCAACTGCAGTGAGTATGCTACATATAATCCTTATATTTAAATATGTGGCTTTATTGTGTGATGGCCTGTTGGCATGTTTCCACTAAAACAACTGGTTCATTTTAGGTTTATTTAAAATCTACTTTGCCAAAAAAAAATGGTTAAACAAATTCCAAATAGTATAAGTTATTTAATCTTATTCACAAGCCGAAAAATAACAAAAGTCATAAGTGGAGATAAATATCAGCATGAGCGTTTTTTTATTAATCCATGAAAAAGAAACAATCAAGAGGAGATCTTATCTTTCCCAGTGTTTTGATTGGATCCCTGCAGCAGTACTGTTTCATGTTTCTCTCCTCTTTTATTTCTTTGTTCCTCTATAAACATCACAGGCTGCAGTTTTTACTTTCCTCCCAACAAAGGTACTGGCTTCCTCTCCATCTGTGCTCTGGGTGTGTGTGTGTGTGTGTGTTTATCCTTCAGAGCCTTTTTGCACTTTTCCGTCTCTCCAACACATTTAAAGTCAATATCTGCTCCCCAGGTGTCCACATCCTCCGTCTGAGTCTCTGTTCTGACCACTTTAGAGATACTGTTGACATTACACACACACACACACACACACACACACACGACACCTTCAGATGCACAGATGTCACAGACACACACGCAGTTGGCTTCAGACACGCAAACTGTCACGTTCATGCATGTGCATCCAAACATCACCAACACCCTCACACAAATGTGTCAGTGGACTAACATCTCACACACACACACACACACACACACACACCTGAACCTTTGACCCTAACGCCTTCATACAATACAGAACACAGTACCTGAGGCTGTAGACACCAAGCTGAATACAGTATATTTATGAATATATGTATACATATATATGAATTACATTAAATCAATATGATTTATATGTAAAGATATATAAATAAATATATATTATATATATAATAGCAGCATCTAAGCAGGCACTTTCAACTAAGTCCCTGTATGTATTTGTTAAAATGTATGGACCGCTGTAAATATATGACTTTGTTTCTAAAATATATTTTGTAGCCAGAGAAGAAAGACTTATATTTTAAAGCTGAACCAGGACCGACATTTCCTTTTCTTCTAAAACCTTTTTTCGATAGTTGTTCATTTACTATAAATTGAAAACGTTGGCCTGGGGGTTCGATTCTCCCAGTGCTAAACGCTAAGAGCTTACACAAACATGTGAAATATAAACACATGTCAGACATTTTTATAAAAGTAAAACCTGCACAGCTCCTCACTCACTTCCAGTATTTCTTGGAGCCAAAGTGAATTTGAAAAAAAAAAGGTCTTATCTAACCGGCCAGTTGGCTCACTTACTAAGCCTTAATGCTGCACTCTTTTGTTCCTTCGTCTTTCTTTTCTCTCACTGGATTTTTGATAAGTCCACAGGCCTTGGAGTACTTAGAGTGAACACAGGAAAAGTCGGACCAAAGGAGTGGGCTGTGTGGGGGAGTGGTGTAGAGAAAATCTAATGAAAGATAATTTTAAAAATAATAATTTAAAAAAGAAGTTAAGGAATAAAAGATTCCCTCCTTTCATCTTTGCAGGACTCCTAGTGACAGATGACTCTGCTCCTCCTTAGAACAATTAACACCCATCTACATGTGTGTGTGTGTGTGTGTCTGGGCAACTCCGACTGAGAAACAAACTCATTAATTCTTTAGGCACAGTAAGCAACAACAAACAGAGCCAGTCATTCTGAGAATTAATGCGATCTGATCAAAAAGGGTCTCAGTTGGGAATGTTTGTGCTGTTGAGTGTGTGTCATCCTGCTGCTCAATTTGACAAAAAGTAATCCCTAAGTCATGTGCGTGTGTGTGTGTGTGTGTCAACAAACAGACATACAAACTCAAAACCGGTGAATAAGAAATGGAGGCCAATTAAAGGCAGCTGGAAAACAAATGACAGACATGCAAAGGCAGAGAGATGCAGTGTGGTGTTAGTGTGGTGCAATGGAAGGGAGACAAGACAACAGAACAACAAAAAAAGAGACAGATAGAAAAGAAGAGAGGAGAAAAGAGCAAGGCAGAAGAGGAGTGGAAGAGAGGTGATAAAGTGGACAAAAGGAGTAGAGAAGAAAAGAGAGAAAAGGAGGAGAGGAGTGAGGAACCCTAATCTCTCCTAGGTAAAATGGTCCTCTTCCTGTTCAACTTCTAGCCACTAATTGATTGAAATGAGATAATAGCAGCTTTTCCTGTCACCAAATTACTTCCACTTCCTCCTGGGAATACAAACACCCTGCAGGCTTCAAAGGGTGAGGATGAAATGGGGGGGGGGGTTTGAAGGAACAGTCAAACAGATGTGAGAGAGAGAGAGAGAGAATGTTGATGTAGGTGTGAACTCAGACTGATCAGTGACCAGATTAGACATGTTAGAGAAGTTATGACAAGATTTAGCCAGAGATTGAATGGCTGTTAGCAGATAATTAGGCTCCAATCAAGCAGTCATTTATGTAAAGGAGGACGAAATGCTGCAATCACACGCGGAGTCATGCAGGCAGGATGTAAGCAGCTACATCATCACATAAAGACGGCCTTGTACTCACAGTTTCTTCCCACACTTTGACTTAATGCTGTTGTTTATTGCTCTTTGTAAAAATGTGGGAGGTTTAAAAGACAATTTGACTAGTAAAACTGTGAGAGAGAAACTTGGTTTCTTCTTTTTCCACCTCCTGCAGGCGTTACTTTATTTACGGTAAATTACAAAAAAAATCCTCCAAGTCAGTTTCCTAATGTGAATGTTTCCAAACATTACCTTCTGAGAACAGAACCAACATCCAGTAAAACCCAGAAAAGCCCAAAAGGCTTGTAATTTCAAGACAAGGCCATGAGCATTAGAATGCTTCGCCCTCTTGTGGGCTGGCAGGGTAATGTGCTGTCTGCAGAGGCATGCACACATAGACAGGGTGATTTTAACAGACATGTTAAAATAACCAGAAAAACCAGGTTTATGAAGTAGCATAAAAAAAGTAGCAACAAATGTTAAATTCAAAATGTATATGGTGTTGTTTTAGTCTTGGGGAATACTCAGCAAACTTTAACCTACATGTGAGTATATAATATTTTTTATTTTTGTATATAGTTAGAAACCATTTTAGGAGAAGTTGTTATTCATTTGTGACAGAAACAAGCGCATCTTTCCATCAACGTCACTCATCCATAATCTACCAGCATGTGGACTAAAAGAACATGGAATTTAACCCTTAACTCTCAGTAACTAACCAAACTACTTCACTTTTCTTTTACTAATCCTCTGCCGTACCACAGAAATAAGACATACATTCACGATTAACAGAATTTTTTTTTCACTTTTTTCTATTTCTTTCAACAAACAGCATAAAGATAATAATCCCCTTTGGACGACATGTCTGTGTATCTTGGTTTATATTTTGGCCTGTGGTGACACAAAGCTCACATCGTGTCACAAAAGGATCAGGTTTGGGGAGAACCAATGTGCTCCGTAAATTTTCCCACAAGATTTTGTATGTAGAGAGGAAAGTTGTTATAATGCTAATGCTAAAGAAGGTGAAAGGTCCCACCAGAGACACCACATTTAATCCTCTTTGGTGCAAACTGATGTGATGAGACCCCAAACACCAGACCTCAGTGTCAGACAGATGGCCCCGACTGACAACTAATCAACATTCTCGTCTTTAAAGTCCCCTGAGAATGAATAACAAATACAGACAAATGTGTTATCGTTTGTCCCCATTAGCCCTTGTTGTCACCGAACAGTCTAAAGTTGTCCTCTCTGTCATTGTCCAGTGTGACTTCTTTATCAGTTTCCCTCTCTGCAGCAACATTTCCAGTCATGTCAACAGGAAGAGCACTGAAGCTACGTATGTGTTTTCTCCCAAAAAACATACAGAACAGGAGGAAATCCTGTGTGATATCTTTGATGATTGTACACCAGAGCAACAAAACAATGAGAGCCAACACTCAGGCAGCAGCTCTTAAACACACACACACACACATACACTGCCTCACAAACCTGCGTGAGTCATTGCCAGCAGAAGGGTTTGATAAGAGCGGGCGTGTGAACAGACCAGAGAACATACCTCACATATGTCATCTTCAGATTGGAAAGATGTGATAACACGTCAGCCTATGGCTAGCATTATTTTAAATTCAATTAAAAAAGAAAAGCACAAGCCAAATTCAGTCCCATCACATGTTCATCCATTTATCTGAAGGACAGAATTATAAATGTTGACATCATTAACACTAACAACATTAAACCTTATGCAACATCCTTTCCTAAAGTGTGGTTTTCTCTGCTAATAAACGTTTTAATGAGACTTTTGCACCACAGCGTGTCCAACCACAGAGACATGGAACCCCAGCCAGAATCTCCTCCAGCACTGACACCCTGCCTGGTGGGGCAAAATCTGTTAAATGTGCATTAACCCCCCACCCCTAAACAGTAGCCAAATCAACAACCCTGGACCACCAAGGGGCAGACACGCTGTCTGAGAAACAATGCCCAAAAAATAGAATAGTTTACATGGTGAAAGTCCAGAATATTAAAAAAAAATCTGACTTTTTGTCAAAGACAAAATAATAGATAGATACACAGATGTCATTGTTGGTAATTACCTTTATAAGACAGTCTCAGTCTGGGAACATTTAACTTGGTCGTGGAGACGCAGGCGACGAGTAGCGCAGCGAGGAACATGTGTAGAAAAGCAGCAAATTCCTTCATTTTGACAAAGAATAAATGTATCTGCCTTTAATTGAAAGCTTGCAGAATAAATAATCAAAATGTGTCGCCGACAGGCAGACGCATTATTCCGGGCGAAAATAGCAGGAGTGAATGAGGGGAACTCTCCTCTCTGTGCCAGTGTCGGTCAGTGCGTTCTCAGGTAGTTCCTCTGTGCGTAAAACTGTTCTCAGCCGAACCACTACCAACAGCTGTCCAACAGGAGTGTGTGTGTGTGTGTGTGTGTGTGTGTGTGTGTGTGTGTGGGATAGAGAGAGAGAGGGAGAGAGAGAGAGAGACCACGCCTTTACAGCAGGAGGAGAGTGTGCGCTTCCACTGATCTGTTGGAGACGCGCTCTCTCACAGATGAAGATCAGTTTATTGTGTGAAACTACTGTGATAATGAAGTTCACTCGTCAGCCTTAAAGTCACTTTTCATCAAAGCCTCAGAAATGTTATACTGCACGTGATTTTTTTTTTTATTCTGGATGAAGACAGATAACAGGTTTCACTCCAAAAATGCCGTAAAAACTGCGCTCAGACTGATTTATATTTATGTCTAAATTAAGTCATAAAGATCGAAACGGCTGAGAGCAATATTACGATTATCAACAATACGAACAAGGAGAAGAAGACAACGGAGACAAATGTCATTATTACCTTTAAGGAAATAGTTTATTTTAACGGTCACTGGATTAGTGTATTCTCCAAAATGTTCAATACATATTGAATCCTTAGTTACAATAAAATATCTCCGTATTGTTCGCACGTTATTGGGAACACCTGCAGGTTAAGGCAGATATCACATGTCAATAATAATCTATCCATCCATCCATCCATCCATCCATCCATCCATCCATCCATCCATCCATCCATCCATCCATCCCTCCATCCATCTGTGCATCCCTTCAGTCCATCTCCCTGTGTCTCCCAGCTGTGAGCTGCAGACATACTTGGCCTTTCCTAACCTCTCAGTACAATAGGACGCCACCGGGACGTGCTCTGTAGTTTAATTAAGTCGCCGGCTACCCTCTTAACACCCACCCGCTCTTCTGCATCTATTCACAACCAAGTCCACGAGTGAACACGAGGGTCACGGCAGGGTGAGGGCGAGACATTCAAGGTATCAGTGCTGCTTTTGGAAACACCGGTTTGCAACAGAGGAGGAGACACTCTCATTAAAGTTTTCATGAGAACGCACAGGAAGAGGCAGAGGGTCAAGAGTGTTGTGGGGAATTCTGGGTACTTGAGATGACAGTTCGTCATGTTGTTCTGCACAAGGGATCTGTGTGCTCCAGAGATTCTGCTGCTTCGTGTTTTGAGAAGGTTTCATATAGACGATCAGAGCAGAGATTTAAGGTCATTCTTAACACACTTAAGACCAGACCCTTAAGATCAATGAACCGTATATATAAAATATCCTCTTCATTCCTACAACCATTATCTAGTACTTACAGTATTATAAAATATTATAATATACTACATCTAAGTTACAATTACACTGTCAGTGAGTTCTTTTGAGAATCCTTTTTGATAATAAACATCATAAAAGTATTTAGAACATGTCAGTGTCTCAACATGTTCCACTACCAGAACGTCAGGACTATTATCCATGGCATCATCTGTGGTTCTCTCTGTGCCTGCTCATCTTCTAGGCCAACAGGCAAAATAGCTGCTTTCTATTGACACCATACACAATAGACAGTAATGTTAAACCCTACCTGGAGCCAAGAGGCTGGGGTTATTTATATATATATATATAGCATGAGCCCAAAACATAAGTGCCCAAGCCCTGAATTCATTCATTTGAAAAACAGCATCCAGCTGTATCCTGCTTGTAATTTAGTTTTTCCTGTTTATTTTTAAAGCAACTACAAATCTAAGACATGGAATGCTCCATTAACCACACAAAGGAGGAAGGAGAGGAGATGAATAAACCAGGGACGTTCCCTTTGCTTTGATTTACTCTTCCCATTTTTGGAAATTTCCCCATGAAACTCCCTTCTTGATCACAGACACAGTAACATCTGCTCACACTAGAGCTTTCTGTTAGAGACCCCTGAAAAGTCTCTCTGTGCCTTTTCTTTTACCTCTTGAACACAGTAATCCAGCCTTAAACGATGGACAGACATGTTCCAAAATGTCGACTGTTTATGAATTGGAGTCTACTCTGTGATTGAAGCTCCTCCAAGACCTGAGCTGTGCTGCTGGCTGTCAGTGTAGATGAAACATAAGAGCTCTTAACAGCATCTTGACATTGTGTCACATTGACAAATCAGACTGTTGCTCCTTGAGCAGTGATTGGAAATGGCAGAGCAGAAGTTCATAAATGTACAATGTGGGAGGTCGAGAAGAGGGAGTGGATGATGGAGAACAATTTTTGAGGCCCAAGGTGAAGGGACAGCTGCAGTGTACGTGCCTGGAGGCACATGAATCTTTCATCCTTGTTGGGCCACAAGAGAAGAAACTCAGAAAATAGAGATGACATGAACAGGGACAAAGACGAAGACAAAGGAAGTCAGGAAAGTCGTAGGAGAGAACAAGGGAGGCTAGATGAAGGTCAAGAAACAAGTCAGATGTCAGTGGTTCGTGTTTTGTTTTTGATAAACATTAACAATGGGATTTATTGTCCTTGGAGTCATCACTGTTGCTACTTCTAACCATTTTCATATCCTCCTTCACCATGTTCACGTATCACCTGTACTCAGGAGTCTGCTCTCCTAATCTCCTAATTTATTTTCCTTTATATCCATTATTGGTCTTCAGCGCACGTCTAAACCCTCATTGGTACTTTTCTAATTTTAACTCTAATCTGTTCAACCTGAGCAGTTTCTCTGTTTTAAAGATTATATTTATTGAAATATAATGATCTCCTAGTTTCAATTGACCCTCAACTCATTATTTCTAAAATCTGGGCCTGTTTAGTTGAACTCAACGCTAATATACTAGGAATTGAAGAAAGACACATACGATCTTTAACAGCTCTGAGTCTCTCTATTTTTTTTTAGTTTTATTGCCATTTGCTGCTGCCTAGAGGAAGATTTTTTTTTTATTGTTGTGGGACACAATGGTTGGGTATCAATGGATTAATGAATGAATGAAATGTCTAGGGTCATGAATGAAATTTATCAGCAGTGGCATGTTTATAAGAAAGTCCTCAGCTTTCCACTTTTATATCCATCTACAGTAACTCCTATTTGAAATTTTAACCAACAGCAGAAAATCCTACTCCTACTGCTGTATTTTTAAATAATAAATTGAATAAATCAATGCCACTAGCAATTGAACTGAATTAAATTCCTTACATTTTCCAAGATTTATTTCAGTCATGTCACGTGGGAAAACTGCTTTAAACATTTTGACTTGTCACGGTAGGAAAACCAGTGGCTCAACATCAACAATACCAGTGGCTGAGTTCCATCTAGATGTATCAGTGTCCCGTTATGAACGATACCAGGACCTGGGTATTGAAGCAGCCATGACACATTTTATTATTTACACCTGTGTTTCTCCTATAGGCCTGTGCAAATATTTGACCAGAAATCAAATTCAATAATTTTGTGCTGATCATGTGAAATATTTTTGTCACAAAGAATGTAGTACCAGCATTACCGAGTACATTCTAATTTTATGGTAGTGTTAACCAAATTACTAAAGAAAACAAGGTATTTATTGCAACACTACATACTGTAAGTGGAGGTGAGCGCTCTTTCTATATGAGTCTGTTTTTCCTGTCACGATCTTCACATGTCAAAACCTTGTTTATATATATATATGTATATATGTACAGTCTATATTATCCAGATAAATTTGCAGGTTTTTGCGAGTGTTTAAGAAGTACACCAGTTGTCTTAGTTGCATCCCACGCAGTGACAAATCATATTCACCTCAACTTTATTTCCATTGACTCTTTCTCTTTCTCTGTATTCTCTCATAATATACAGGACGCATATCACAGTTGGTACAAGGCCACAAGTCTGTGATTAGATTCATAGATTTGATGATGTTTTATCAATAGAATGAAGAATAATTTGACAGATAGTCCACAGACTTATCCTTCATGGCAGTTAACATACACCATTCCTCTGTGACATCTGTGTTTATGACACTGATACAGTTAAAATGGCGTATAAAGTGAGAGAAGTGGAAGCTTTTCAACCACTTGTTAACACTTGAATATCGAATTAACAGCCATGATTCACTGCAGCTAAATATTAAAACTGCCAACTACACTGAGATATTTCTCCCCCACCCATATTTAAATGAAAACATTTATTTTTAACTGCAAAGTTTGTTTGGAATTTTTTTAAATCATTGAATCTCATCATGTGTTTCTCTTTCCTTGTATCATTTTGCCTGTAATCAGATGATAAATTATGGTTGTGTTGCAGATAAGCTGCTAAAGTCTATACAGTTACATGGCGGTATAAGCCACTAATGCATGTCTGGCAACAGTAGTATAAAATTCAAAAAAATAAATACAAGATGTTGTTTATCCTCCATATAAATTCTGAAATGTTAAATTTGGTGAATATTTTACTTTAGTGTCTTCTGTTTGAGTTTTGGCCCAGATCTATATAATTTCTTCATCATGTCGGCTAGTCAGAGCAGCGTGGACAGATCTGTGGGAGTGATGATGAAGGAAGAGAAGGAGCCGAGAGTGATTCCTTTTTAATATTCTACCAGAGAATTCATGTTACAGTGCACAGAGGTCTGTGAAGGAAAAATGATACACGCAGGACCAAAGGCTTCCACCCTTTACTTCCTCCCTCTACGTGCCTTAATTCGCTGTTCTGGATGGGTCATAAAATTTAATATATCCCAACACGAGCAAAGATGTCATCATTTTTCTCTCTGCCTTCCAAGTGGAAGAAAAGTTACAGGAAAACTTGACCTTGTTTCAGAGGAAAGTCAGCGCTGCAGCTTCTACTGCCGTACTGTGCACCTCTGTGCTCCAAAATAATATATTTATTTATTTGTTTTGTATTCATTTAATTCTCTCCTTTTCTTCCAAAACACTGTTTGGCTGAAAGACATTTAAATTTTGGCCATCAGCCAAAAGGTGATTAATTGTGCTTTTAGCTCTAACAAAGATGTTGGAACTCTTTTCCTTGGCATGAATATGATTTGTTGTAGCTTCAAGACATGGGTGTGAAAGAGGCAACAAAGAAGTTCTGGCAGAATGTTGTGGAATTTCCAGAGGGGCAAACATGACTTGGTCCAAACTGTTTATGGCTTCTCACTCTCAGTATTAAGAACCTAGTTGGACAATAGAAGGAATACTTTCACCAACACGTAGTCGTTGGACGGAGCAGACCACGATGACTTAAGGGGTGTTTTCCGCACGTCTCTACAGTCACTCTGGATTAGTGGACCACGTGTTTAAGAAGATCCAGGGAGACAAGAAACTGTCCAGTGGTTCAATCTAAGATCCTTGTGAGTTTGCCAAGTTTCATAGACGTTCAGTCAATTATCTTTTGTTTACAGGACAACAGTCAGGCATCTCTCACGTCACATTCACACACTGATCGTTTCTATTGGCAATTGGACTCTGTCAAGGCTGCTTTTTGTCAGGGGTTTTAAACTTATGAGACAAAATCATTTCTCTTTTCAGTGAAGTGGTGGAGCAGTGTGGTTACATTGGTAGAAAAATACTAGAGATGGAGCTACCAGGTAGGGGAAAAAGAGGAAGGCCAAAGAGGAGATTTATGGATGCAGTGAGGGAGGACATGCAGATAGTTGGAGACAGAGGAGAAGATACAGAGAACAGGGAGAGATGGAAATCAGTGATTTGCTGGGGCAACCCCTGAAAAAGGGACAAGCCGAAAGGAAAAGAAGCAGTGAAGTGGTGGAGCAGTATCGGGTTCAGCAAACAGGGAATTCAATCTGTGCTTTTTTGCAGAGGACATGCTCCTCTTGATGTCATTATTAAACAATGACCTCAGGATTATGCTGTGATGGTACGTAGCCAAGTCTAAAATGACTGGGGTGACATCAGTGAGTGATGTAAAAATGGAGCTGAAGATTGACAGATAGATCTGAGGAGCATTGTTAGAAATGTTAAGAGTTGGATGAAAGGTCTGGAATGACTCATTGTAACTGACTCATCTATGGTCAAGAGCCACGATGGAACAGAAATAAATGATACTTCCAGTTGTAAATACAAAAAGTTTCTGGATTAAATAACCAGCCGTATGGACCAGTGTGGACTCAGCACAGCTCCTGCTCCGTCCCACTGAGAGAAGCCAGTTGTGGTTGTAGAGGGCATGTGGTGCAGATTCTTCTTAGACCCCCTCCTAGGGAGGTGTTCTGGGAATGTCTATACAGGAAAGGATCCCGGAGGGAAAACTCAGGGTTTGGAACGATGGGACTCAGTTTACCCAATATGGAGTCAACAGGCTTCTTGGTAAATGACCACACATCACTTTAGTTCCAAGATAAAGATCACTTTAAAACGTTGGATCTCAATCTTGTTTACAGCAAACCAGGAACAATCATCTGCCCTGGTGCCTCTCTCCTCCCAAGAGTCGTCCACTTTTAGGCACAGAGAGAGAAAGAGTGAGAGAGAGGGAGGGAGAGAGAAAGTGTGTGTAGACCTTGTTTAACTTCTGTTTTGGTTTCATGAAATACATGTTATTAGTTAAACACTATACGCCATGTTACATAAATAGTTTTTATGACAAGGTAAAATCCAGGACCTTTGAAAAGTTTATTAAGGATATTGATAAAAAAAAAACACTTATTTGGATTCAACAGCTCCTGGTGTCTGCAGTGGCAGCAAATCAATGGAAATTAAATATGTTTGATGGAAGAAATATTACAAATAAATGTGGTGTGAAATTGTGTGACTAAATGGGTGTGAATTGGTGAATGGAATGCGGTAGAATAGCCCCTGTGCCCCACTGTGTGTCAGCACACCCCTGCTTAGACCACTGACCCTTTGACCGGGACCTGGAGACAGAGGAAGACAAAGGTAACGGTCTGGTCTGTGAAAATGGATTTTTCTTCTTTAGAATCTTTTCAGAGTTTTGAATCATAGACATCCAGACAGTGATGTTATGGTGGTTGGTATGGATTTATGGTTCAATATTTGGATATGATGGTGATTGAAAGGCGATGTCTGACAGGCTGATATGTTTAGTTTGAAAAGATGGGGAGACGGGAGAAGTAGGAAATAATGAGATGTGATTTTGCATTGGAATGAAAATTCTTGTAACTTCTGCTGGTTGAAATACTTGAGTGAAACAGAGAGGGTATTCAGATACAAAGGTAAAACTTTTTTTTACATATCTGGTCCTTTCTGGACATGGTTTGGTTTTTGTGGCAATCTGTTGGACACACATTGTCATCAAGTCATCAGTCTTGCTGTTCAGACTAGATTTCAGTCTGAAGTGTGAAGTGAAGAGTGTTAGGAAGTGTTACAGCAGTTTTCATATGTGTATTTGGGTCGAAAAAAAAAAAAAAAGAAATGAGCAAAATAATTTACCTAATGACATCAGGGACTTTCCACCAACGCCTGTTATTTCACTGTCAATGATTGAATACAAATAGAGAATTGATGACAAGGTGGGAGGATGATGATTAAATGTTAATATCCTGAGTGAACACAAACACACACACATATCATGCTTTGCCTGAAGGACTTTTTTGTTCCCCAACCCTTACTTTTGACTGATTAGAGTGTGACCCCAGTATGATCTTTTTCTCTTATTCTCATTTGTGCACCCACACACATTCACTCACACACACACACACACACACATTCACACACACACACACACACACACACACACACACACATGACTCTTGCCTCCCATGATTAAGCTGTGACCCTGCCACTGACCAGCAGACACTAAACACTCCCAGACCTGGACAGGACTGACAGACTGGAGCGAACACATGGGGACTTCCCTGAAGCTGCGATACAGACCAAGTCTAAGCAGCAGAAGGAAGTCATTTAAACTTCCTTCTGCTCAAACAACGGCCATATTTCAACTTACTTCTGTGGAAGTGGAGGGGTGGGGTGAGGAGAGGGAGGGGCAGAGAGAATAAGTCTGACCCATTTATATTCTGACTGCCAGTTTTTATTTCGCAGTGATTTCATAACTTTTGTAATTTCTTAATTTCATCATTAGAATCCCACATTTAATATAAATAATAATATATAATAATATAAAATTAAATCAGTAGGCTTTGCTTCTCTATGCCTTTGGGATTTCAGAGATTAGAAAATAAATAAATAAAATTCCGAAAACTTTAAAAAATGATCTGCTTCCTCTTCTTACAGAAGTCGCCTTTGCAAAAAGTCTTTCATTGTGTGAATACAGACAAAAAAGAAAATGTGATTTGGATATATATTGAACCAGTCAAAAAACACTGGGACTTCATTTATTCACTACATATGTTTTGCACAAACCCAGCCATTAAATAAATGTGATTTTGGTGTTGACTATTTGGAGATTCAAACCATTAAAAAAGCTTAAAATGTTGACCCTCAAATCTTTATTGTTTACAGATGTAACATCTCTCACGTATGACTCCCCACAATCCAACTGGGTTGAGGCCAAAGGCTGGAGGAAAATAACCCAAAGTTGCAAAATCTTCTTCACTGATATCCTGCCAAACACCTGCACACACACACACACACACATTAAGTGTGTGTGTGTGTGGTTTTTTTTTTTTTTTTCAAAGTGATCAATACACACAGCTGACCTATATAGTATCTCTCCACTTGAGGACAAAGTATTCTTATTTGGATAAAATACAAAAAGACACACACACACACGAGGTAAACCTGCGCAGTCAGTTAAAGTTTCCTTCTGGGCTGAATCCCAGCTGTACAACCTCTCCTGTCTTCACTTTCCTCCCTGTCCTCTAAATTATCCACCTCTCTCTCTCTCTCTCCCTCTCCCCTCGACAACCTCTCCGTTGGTTTTCAGTCAAATGCATAAAACATCCAGTGAGCAGAAAACCTACCAGTGACAGCCTTATCAACACGTTTTATAGTTTAAGGGAGTGGTGCTCCTACCAACATTCCATCAAACATTCCTTAAACCGTGGAGCTAATGTTTACTGAATTGCACAACAGACATAGTGTTGGTGTTTTGACAAAGTTGGATTCAGACCCAAAACTTTGGTGGTGGAGTTACATTTGTGGAGGTGCACGGCTGGATGATCCAGTTATTTCAAAAATGTTGTCGTGATTCAAGGCAAACCCATCCCTGCTTGGCTTGATTTTTAACTTGATCCCATTCAACACCAATGTCTCCAGTTGTCTAAACTGCAACTTTGATTAATGCAGTGGTACTTTCTTCTTTGTGCTTCAACGGGGAAAAACACTGATTTGTAATTGCATTTGTATTGCGCGTACAGATAGAACACGCTAACACCACACAGTGGTGCTATTGTCTGCACCTGGATGCGAACTGGTGACCTTCCTGCTGTGACGTAACTTTGGTCAACATTATACCCACTGGCCCATAATACTTGACAGTAACTGACGAATAACGTTGAATTATTACAGGCGTGTACTGTGTGTAGTTTTGTTAAGGTGTATTGAAAACACTGTGTGTAGTTTTGTTAAGGTGTATTACGACCCTTGGTAGTCGTAGCAAATGCTATGAACCAGATTTCATGTGGTCCACCGCATCAAAAGAGGAAAATCACAGATAAAATGATCTCCAGCTCTTGGTCTGGTTCTAATGAGACACATGTTTTCTGTCACACATAAACATGTGTTTACCAGGCTTTAATCAAAGTAGCTCGATGAGCGCACGCACCTCTTACTGTGAGGGACTTTTCCTGCATGTTGCTACACGTTCCTACACGTAACACAAATCACACTATACACACATCTCCTAGTTTCAGTTTTAATAGAAAAAAGGGGTGATTTACTGGATAGATACCATTTCCAACGTCTTTGACGTTCTCAGATAACCAGAGAGAGAGGCCGGATATTCAATGGCTCTTGTCTTTTTGTGTGGTTTTATGTCCTGAGCTGCTGGGACTGTTGTACGATCCTCCTGTTCACGATGATATTGATTTAATCAGAGACAGATTTGGACAGTCACAAAGACACTGTCCTGCAGAAATATTATGGTCTTGATAGTACATTAAGACTGTCTTAATTTGAAAAACATCCCTTTTTTTTTTCTTTTTTTTTTTTGCATATTTCTGCGGTTCAACTAATGGTTAAAACTAATGCTTTAACTAATGGTATAATTGTTGAGTTTTCTTGCCGCCTCATATACAAACACATTCTCTCTCTCTCTCTCTCTCTCTCTCTCCCCCTCCCTCCCTCCATGATCTCCTATCACTGTTTGCCATCTCCTGAAGCAGAGGAGACTTAAGCAATAATCGTTAAGTTAAAACAAACAGCCTGGTCGTGTGTCCACTCCTTCAGGACAATGTGATGATTGTTGTGTGGTTCCTACATCACGCCAAGGTCAAGACCTCGCAACGGAGGTCCTGATCCCTTAATGTGGCCGATCAGTACGACGGTGTCATTAACACACACACACACATGCACACAGACATTGGCCATGGTCTGACCTCTTGACCTACAGATCATGGTGTCAGATGTTTATTTGTTGATTCCCTCAATACTTGAGTACATCCATCATCAGTGTCACAGTGGAGGTTGAAGGTGTGTTTATGCGTTGCTGTGTGACTGTATAACGTTACTGCTGCTGAATGATGCTGTGTTCTAGCTCTTAGGTGGAATAAACCTGCTGAAGTAGGTGGTCAAGGTGCATGTAAGAATTTTTCTCAACGAACTGTGACCTTGTAGGTGGTCAAGGTGCATGTAAGAATGTTTCTCAACGAACTGTGACCTATCAGGAAAAATATGATTGAAGGAGAAATCAAGGCAGTAGAACTAAGTCAATCATGTCTGGACAATTAATGTTTTTTTATGCCTATCACAGATGTTGTAATCAAAGGAGGAAATGGGTCAGAGGTTCAATCCCATGCTCTGGTGCTCTATGTGTCTCATTTGTCCCAGGGCAAGAAATTTAACTAATGTCTTGATTTCTCCTTGATAATCCCAGGAAGAGGTCATTGAAATACCCCAAAGAAAAATGCTCCAAGGAGTTTTTTAGATGGGGATGTTGGAGGAAAAATCTTCAATACAATAATATAGACTCAATAACAGTTGACAGCTGTGACAGTGCAAAAGGTCAGAGCTGTTTGTCATGAATCTGACTTACTACAGTCTTGGAATGACAGATTTGCAGATTTGTCACATTTAAACTTCAGACTGTTTCAAATATAAATAAAACATCATCACAGGAGATATGTTAAAAACAAGATCAGAAATAATTAGTAGAACGTTTAGGGTTCCCCTGCTGGTTAAACCGTGTCTTTAGCCTCACTTTTCCTTTAGTAAATGACTGAATGAACCCTAAAATTACCGTTTATAACCAAAATTGTACTTTGATAATTCCATTCTTGTGTATTTGGTGTATAAACCTATTCAAACTGTGCGTCTCTGGCGTCAGTTCTCTGTTCTTAATGTGCAGTGATGTCACCTGCTCAGCTACGCTATACATTTCTGGCCGCCTGGAAATCAGGTTTTCCAAAACTAACAAGTAAAGTGGGCTGACTATGATAATATTTTGCTGGGTTGCATATCCCATTTTTCAATCGCAGCCACATTTCAAACACGACACACAGCAGAGCAGGAGGTTCCTGGCCAACGAAATCAAACCTCACTCAGCATATTGACAAAAGAAAATATTCAATTCAGATCAAAACTTCTCCGTTTCAATTAAAGACAAGCTAAAGCTAAAGAAATTGTCATGTATAAATATATTTTGCATTAAAGTGAATTTCTCTCGGCTCCATGCTGCCGCTGTCTCAGTCCACACTTTGACGTTTGTTACTGGACTGTGTTATTCACTATAAACCTCAATACGCTGTGACCTTTAAAAACTTTAAACAGCTTAAAAAAAGAAGGAAAAAAGGTTCCAAATGTAGAATTTATGACACACTAAATTACTTTCCATCATTTCCATCAGTGTCAGGACTTAACCAAATAATCCGTGAGCCTGTAAAACTAGTAGACCGGTGTTTGGTTTATTTGTGTCTTCTGGTGTGAAGAAGGTTAACCTTTCTTCAAGGACATTAATGGCAACAGCTGTGTAAGCTCCTGTGTTCTGTGTGTTTGTCTGTGGATGGATTTATGAGCTGTAGACTTGGTAGGTCCACCAATCAGTGCAGACTTTTTATTATTACTTAGAGTATTCAGTACTCAACTGTGTCAGAAGCTGAGTATATTTTACCACGTATTATATATCATAGTATATTTAGTGGATATTCTACTTGTGTTTGTCAGTAACCTGCACTTCATGTTAGGATTTCCCCTATTCTGTAAATATTCATAAAAACAATTTTATTAAAAGCAAATCCAAATTTCTGACAAAAGTGCCTCAGAGATTCCTGTTTTTATTTTGTTTGTTTGTTTTTTTCATTTTTAGAGAAACATCCCCAAAAGGCTGGCATTTAATCGTCCAATGTTACAAGATGTCGGCTCAAAATAAAGAAAAAAGAGCCGAGCAATAAATGGCGATGAAAGTCAAAAGTTGCGATCACAAACCCGTGAAGGAAAGAGGTTAGCAACGATGATCTAATTTAGGAAATGTAGTTCCCCTTCTTCATGTTCCACTACAGCCTGACCCTCTACTCAGTCTCTAAGCAAATCTTCCCTAAATATCTTTCTGCATCACCGATGCTCATTGGAGCTCCTCACTTTTTTACTTTCCACCCAAACTCCCACAATGCCTTTCTTTGTGGCACACCGAGCTGAGCCTGACCATTTCTGTTTGTAAATCCTCCTGCTGTGTAGCTAAACACACCGATGTCGCCGTGTTTCCAGCCAGGTTTGACATGTTTGGCTCTAATTCCTCGTAACATGGATTTAGTTTTAATGATACAATCGTCTTCCTGTGGAAAAATGCACAGGTCACGGCTGCAGAGGTGGAATCAAACATCTGTTTACGTAAAAGTGAAAGTTCAGCCGAGCCACAGCTGTAGCTGAACACAGAGCCCCACAGCTGGCAGTGTTCTGCTGAGAAACGTCACCGTGTACACATGGTTGGCTTTGATCACAGCTCACGGTTCACACCTGTACGTGACACCCTAGTGTAATAAAGTTCAACACTGGCAAAATGAAACATAACTGTGTTTCATTAACAAATACAGTGAGACAGATTCTGACAAACTCACATTAACTCCTGATTGGTTCTTTTCCTGGAAATCCTCTCACCCATCAAGACAAAATCTAATCGATCCATCAGACCGTGACTCATCCATGTGCCTGGCACGTTTGACTGTAGGCATTTATGGAGAAATAAGCCTGAGGTAAACTTTGGCTCAGCAGAATATGAACCAGGATGTGAACTAAAGGAAAGCTTTCACAGCTTTGGAAAAAGGAGAAAGGCACATTTATGCACCGTGTACTGAAATCATCATCTGTCACGTCAGCATATGAAAAGTGACGTGTACATTTGTTTTGGCTGATCATCCGGTAATTTCTGTTAACTCAGTTAATTTTGGATTTTTTTTCCTCATCTTTTCAATATTTTATTTTAATATTTTTTGTTTTTGTGTTTCATTATAAAATATACTGTATATTTACTATGCAGAGTTTATTCGATGGGAAGTGTGTAGAAATCTGAGTAGCATTTTATTTTATTTTAAGTGTCAAATGCAAATGACACATTAGATTTATCACATTCTTCTTCTTTGTACTTTTACCTCACATAGAAATAATCTCAACTTTACTGCACAACTTTGTTGCTATTTAAAAAGAGAAACCCTTTTGACCAAGTTAAAGTGAATCCAGGAAGTTTTTCTACCCAAAGACGTTTTCTAGCTCACGCGGCAAATTTCTCACACGGATGTGGCGGCGGCGGTGTTGTTGTGCAGTGTCTGGCAAACAGAACACCACAGGCACATGACGATGTTTTATTAGACACACAGGGAGACTTGAATACATTTCAGCGCTGACAATATTTTCTTTTGAAGAAAGAAAGGCCACACACTTTTTTTTACTCTGACCTGTTGCTTTCTGTGTGAAGCTAACCTCATACATAAACCTGTTATTATCAAACCTCATATCTGCATGTGGTGCACATCTGTTGACAAGAGAGGAAGTACCTTAGGTCTGTTATAAAAAAAGTGGGAATTGTTATGCAGTTTTTTATGTAGGAATGTAGGTTTTTGCTTGAATTTAAGACTATTGCCGTCAGTGGGTGAAGATGCAGCGTGCTAACTAATGCTAACTAATGCTAACTGGTCATCTATCTGCTATCACTCTGTTTTAATGTCACAGTGATTTGTTTCCAGAGTCCAAAAGTTTATCTCCTTATCTTCTGAAGCCTCTTCTTAATTTTCACCACAACCTCTTCTTCTTTCTTCATCACCACCATCCTCCGTCTGACCCCGGTCCCCCGCTCCTCTGCTGCCTCTTTCCTTTCATCACAGCTCTGGTTCTCTGTCAGCAGTGTCTTCTCCATTTCCTTCCTTCCTCTCTACGTCTGTCTTCTCTTTTCCTCCCTTCTCTCTTTGATCTCACCTCAAGTTTTTTCATTTAGTTTGTCTCAGTGTTCCCTCTTCACTTGTCAGATAATCAGGATCAGGATGAATGCGTATATTTTGACTCATAAGGTCATAAATATATACTCTAGCATTGAAAACCCTTGGACACTCCACCAGTTCATCACACACATATAGACATCCATTCACACTTCTATTAATCCGTCAATACTACAGTACTAGAAGGAAAAACACACATACATGTGTTTTTCTCAAAAAAAACTTCTCAAAAAAAAAAATATCCTTAGTGACGTGTTTACGATAGTGTAATTTTATTACACTTTGGCACGGTAATGAAACTTTAAACATTAAAAAAAGTAAGCGTTGTTGAACACTGTTTTACAAACATTTCTTGGAGGAAAACTTTTCCATTATTTTATTAATCAAGTATTGACAAAATAAAGTATCAGGTGGTCAGCACTGGGGATCCTGGGAGGGAAGCGTTGCCTTTGATTCTTTCAATCTGACCTTTATGTCTAGATGTGTATTTATTTTTTGCCAATTTCCAGTCTGTAGAAGATGTGATCAACCAACGTGTGAAGGAATATAAAGTTTTTACTGCTGTAGCCCAATCATCCCATGAACTGGTGTAGTCAAAGTCGTTCATTAGGTATTGAAGCCATGGGCACCTGATGCAGATCCCTGTTGAAGGCAGTTGTAGTAATTGTGTGTAATTCGTGTAAAAATGAACCCTTCTTTTTAGTTTTTTAGTATTTTTTCTGTTTTATCTCACATTTGTGATCTTTCTGCTCCATGTGTTACCAATCTAATGGAGTATTCAGATATATTTCACGTGCATGTGATTGAGTGTTGGAGAGAGTGCTCCAGTGTACGTCTGTGTGCGTGGTGAGTGCTTTCTCTCACACATTTAACCCTGTGAAACCGAGACGTTACAACAGAAAAACACTCACATTATGAGAACACAAACCCTCTGTGATTTACAATGGCTGTCCGGTCCAATTACCGTTTCCATATCAGCATTTCACCTTCTTCTATCCCAGTCTCTCTCTCTCGCTCTCTCTCTCTCTCTCACACACACACACTCTCTCTCTCTCACTCACACTCACACACATGCAAATGCCTCTCAAACTTTACTGCCCCTCTCGTGCACCTGAGAGGTCTGGGTCAGGGGGTTTATGGTCTGGAGTAAGGCAGGGCTGGTGAGGGGTACAGCGGAGGTGAAGAACATGAAAAAAAGGTGAACGAGGATAAAACAGTGGACGGCAGTAAACCTGAGTATTGAGCGAGGACATCTTAAAGGATAGATGTAGAGAGGTATTCCTTTAGACAACTCAAGTACGGAAATAGGAAATAGGAGCTTAAAAGCAAACCTTGTATCTGGAGTATACAGGCTTTTCAATTGTTTCCCCTCTCAGACACTTTTAATGGGTCGAAACCTGCTCCGAAAGTTCTGGACCAGAAATATGAGTTTGAACTTTGTACCTGAACTTTAATTCTAACTGATAAACACAGAGAAATATTTACAGACAATTATGGGAGTATGAAATGGAAAACAGATTTTAATCAGACAAGCTTTGACCTGTTCCTCGGTGGTACAAAGATATCGACTTCTTGCCATATCAGCTGACTTTCAGTCTTGACATCACTGTGTCTCTGTCACTGGATGTCAACAACACTTGAACCGCAGGTAGAATACCTAAAGTCAATGGACTTAGAGTTGAATCTTTGGAAAGAGAGCACTCTGGGATTAAGGTGGATATCAGTCCTCAATAATGACTATTTCTGACATTATAGTTAAAATCGACCTTAAATGGAAACATGTCTAAACTGATCTGGTTCAATATGGTTTTGTTCCTGTTCAAAAACTGAAAGAATAATTAAAAGGTTCTCAGACGAGGCACATGGTGACCTGGTGTCAGTGACATCAGAATTAGTGAATTTTGACTAACTAAGATAACTAAGAATTCTCAGATGGTTAAAGGTTTTAGACCCACTTGGGGAATATGGGTGGAACATTTTTAAATGATAAATTTGAATAAAGTTTGATGTCGATCATGCTCTAACATAGTTTTATTACAAATACCATACAAAAAGATAATATCACAACGGCTGTTCAAATTCACACTGCAGCACCTTTGCCTTGAACCTGATGAGAGTAAGTCATTATACAGCATGAAAAACCTTTTGATGGCAGCCCACGGAGCTTCTCCTCTGCCCTAATTGGTGGTTTTGAACTTCCATAAACACACGTGAAGTTGTTTTAATGGTTGTTTTTAAGAAAACAAGCCTTACTGTTATATTTAATGACGATGGTTTTATCCATGCAGACACGACTGGCAGGTTTTTAATGACCAGCCTGAGCTGCATAAACATGAATGTGTCTTTAATGGTGAGTTTTAACTGCGTAAATATGGGTTTGTTTTCACTGCGGTTCTGACACTCGGTGGTTCTGCCACTCCTGATGAAGCACAGACTTTCCTTTTAATCCCTCACAGCCTCAGCCTCACCTTGAAGTCTGACTTTTATGGGGTAGCAAACATAACTCACGCCCACCGACTCGTAATGTTCCCTTCTAGTGAATGAAGTTCCTTTAATCCCTCTTTAGAAGGTGGTGTGATGAAGAGGAGCTGCTTCACTCTTGTCTTTGTGCACTAACACACACACAAACACACGGCACCAGAACCCAGAGGCAGCTGTGAACGCTGCTCATAATTATGGCAACTACTTCATCAGTGTCAGTGCTCGTGTTAAGCTCTTTGTGTGGATCAGTGGAAAGAGGAGAGGATGTACAGTGATCAGAGTATCATGTTTGATTATTGTGGCCATGGAATCTTGATTAAATCTTGCACCAATCATATTACTAACTTCGGAATAGCTGTCTTGTAGTACTTTAGCTAACTTTTAGTGGTTTGGCTCTTTTTTTGTTCTAGCTCTCTCGAATATTTTTCTGTAGTATCCCTTTTTTAAAAGGATATTTCCCACACGTGTTTTCCAGACTTCTACTATTTTTACACTCTAAATAAGGTTTGCTCCGCAGTAAAGCGCTCCACGTTTGCGCACTCACTCCTCAACTGATGCACATTAACTAGTCCATCTGAGGGGTTTGGATCCTGCATCAACTACTTCAGGTGCTAAGCTATAAAAACTACTATGTCATGCTGATGACATGACAATTTGTATGTGTCAGTTTATTGTGCAAAATCAACACGCCCTTGAAAATCCCTTTTAGGATAATGTTGTTTTCCTCCCAGTCTATAACAGTACTATTAGTCTAACTTTTTGAGTATTAAAGTTTGGATATTAACCTGATTGTATCAGCAATGTCAAGTCTTTTGATCCGGGCCAGAGGAGGCTAGTTATTGCCGCATAAAATTTTCAGAAACAACTTAAGAAATTGTCACTAATGATAACAAATATTTGATATATTCTCTTTACTGCAGGAACTTCCAGTGCAGCTAAAAAAAATTATAATTATTTCATCATAATATCACATCAAATCAGCTAACAATTCCTAAAGCAGGTGTTTCCTCCAATACTCTTTGACACAGACACACACGTCATACAAACCCAAACACACCGTTTGTTCAGTTCATTCCACAGGGTAAAATAGTGCAGTGGTAGGTCTGCAGACTCCCTGGGGGCTCACAGATTAGCCTTGACCAAAGCCACTAATCCCCCCACCCTCGCTCACACACACATACTTGTCTCCCCATTGTTGTGAGGACACAAAACCATCAGCTTTCCCTGTTATTAACCTTTGCAACTTAATGCTCAATCCTGGCCATTAAACTGTCTGTTTATCCAACTCCTCCATCATCGCTGCCTCTGCGCTGCATATGATCTTTCACTTTTCGATAACATTCCATTTATAACAGAGGTTTCTTTGTTGTGTCGTCTTCAAAGTGAAACATTTTTTAAAGGACTTTCAAGTTCAGAATCACTGAATCGATGAACAAGTGCCAGAAAAATGCCTCAGAATCAACACATTCTTGTGACCCTGAACTTGAAAGATATTATTCCCGCCTGCATTTAAAAAGATCCTTTAAGGTCCTTCAGGTTTCGGGAGTGGGGGTAGATTCAGTGAAGCACCCGAATATTTGAGCCTTTCAGTATCTGGGAAACTGGCAGTGAGCAAACACAAATGTTCAAACTCCAGGGAACAGGACACAGACAGGAGGAAACAACAGAGGCTGAGAAGACAGAACAGGGACAGAACGCATTCACGGGAGTCCAGAAAATAAGACCCAGATGATACACATTAGTATGAGGCAAAGCAGGTAAATGCACAAAATAAGAAAACAAAAACAAGATGATCAGTTACCCTGACATGAAAAAAACATAAGATAGTAAAGCAGAGAGGGAAAATAGTTGAACTATATTAAGATTCTTATATTTTTTTCTTCAGCTTCTCTTTGTTCTGTGATCAATTTAGCCCTCTGTTGTTTTCTGTTATAGATCTATGGCAGATCTGTTAGTATTTGAATAATTTAAATCACTGTATTATACTCTACTGATATTTAAAAACTTGTTAGATCTGATTAAAAACTTGATCAGTTTCCAAGCTCTCTGGCCTTGACTCTTGCCTTGACCAAAAAGGCAAAATAAAACTAGAAAAAGTAGAAAATGTTCCAAATAATTCTACGTTACCTGGTCTGTGTGGTTACTAATGCACTACGTTATTCAAAAACTAAATAAAAAAAAATCCCTAAATGTTTCACATTTTTAACACCCTAGCCCAATAGAAGTAGTTGTCTTTGCAGCAGCTCAATTATTAGCATCATCTAAGATTCAAACCTGCAACCATTTTTTTAAACATGCACAACATCCGATCAGTCGCCGCCTGCAACTTCACTAAAACTATAAAACTAACTATTTGATGGTGGTTTCACAGCGGCTAAGCTAATGAAGAGGAGGTCACAAGGTCAAAGGTTAAAACCACACTGGCTCCTACTGGGAGATTCAGTTTCCTAGAGTGTGTGTGTGTGTATCTGTGTGTGTGTATGTGTTAACCACCACCATTTCAATATCCTGTGTTCTGTTGACTAGGAGACATTTGCTTCCTCTCTTGTTCATCTAGAAGCTTCTCCCCTAACCCTGCTGGTCTTTTACTGCTGCTTTCTTTGATGGGTTTACATGAACTTTATTCACTCTTTCTCACTTCCTCATCATTATTTACATTCCCTTTAAGTCTTTCTGAGTAGCCCCACTTGTCCACTCTCAAAGTTTCTGATGTCTTTTATTAAACTGAAGAGTCCAGTGCCAACCTAGCAGGTTACAGTTTCCACTCAAAGGAGGACGAGGAGAGAGAGAGAGAACGAGAGTGAACTGGAGCCACTTTTAAAGGATTATTGGTGTTAGCTCCTAAAGAAAAACAGGGATTCCAATCCAATTTGAAAGGATTACCTTTGTGCCCCCCAGACATTGGACAATGGCCAAAAAGAAGAACGAAAGCTTGGCCCGTGGGTTAAACTCTACTAACAAGAATTTCAGGGCCTACTCACAAGAAGAGCTTCAGGATTATCACCACGTTACACCTCTTCACTGGCCTCTAGGTGGTCTGTGATGCCAGGTTTCCTCTCACACAGTTTCTTAAATATGAAACATGACAAGAGTTGGTTTGAATCACAGAGTCAGTCGGTGTGCTGTACATACAGGAGGCCCACGATGGTGTATTCAGTGGATGGGGTTGACTGTGGTTATAGCCTGAACAAGTCAAGAAGCTATAACAGAAAGGGAGGAATATAGAGGTAAGACTAAGTCAAGAAGCTATAACAGAAAGGGAGAGAAAAGGGAGGAATATAGAGGTAAGACGGGTGACAAAGGAGATTATAAGGACATTTGGGGGACATTCAGTATTTATGGTCTGGTCAGTATGGTCGGTCTGGAGTAAACAATTAGTTTTTACCTGAGGGATGTGATTTGGTGCGTTTTCAATTATTCTTTAAACTGTTTCCGTTTACTCCTAATGTAAAACTTAACTCATCAAATTCAATATTTCAGATTTGGTCTATGGCCTTAGTAGGTACTGTAATAAAATCACACCTTGATTTAAATCATATGTATGAAGGGGTTAAAAAAAGAAAGTGTGAGAAGAGACAGGAAGTCATCGTTTGATTTTCAAGTTGATGTTTAGACATGTTCAAAACAGACTTCTCTGGATGGACTCATGAGAATACAAATAAGTGTTGTGTATACATGTCTGTGTGTTATTACATGTTAAAATACAGCTAAACAGATGTAAATCTATACATTTCAAACTTGACTTGTCACTTTTTTGTCAGTGTGTTACGATTTGTAAATACATTTATTCCACCTGTACAATGTATTCATTATATTAAGTTTCCATATCAATTTATACTATTATTGAGTCTTGCTCTTCTGTTGGACTAGATGAAAAAGTACTGAAGAAGGTTGCATATGAAGCTGTGATCTTCTGCAAACAGATGCTGACTGTTAACATGACAGGATGTGTGCAGTGCAGACTAACCACAGAACGCTGTGAAGCTGTCTCTTTGCCCAAAAAGGAGAAGTAGAATGCCAGGTGAAGGACATCCAGTATACGGTTTGAGCACTGAGGTGTTCCCCTAACAGAGAAAGTTTCTTGACACAGTGTATCAGCCCAATCAAAGGACTGAATATATTTGTAAAAAGTAAGAAGTAATAATTAACAAGTACTTCCCAATAATAATTCTTATAAACCAAAGCTTAGAAAAAAGCAGAGTAAAGTAAACAAATCAAGTATTGATACTGACAGAGGGTCCTGACGTAACCACAGCATACAGTGTACTGTGTACAGTATAAAGAATGGAGTGTACTGTGTACAGTATAAAGAATACAGTGTACTGTGCACAGTATAAAGAATGGAGTGTCCTGTGTACAGTATAAAGAATGGAGTGTACTGCTCCTCTCTCATCACCTCCACCACTGACTCTTCTCACCAACCGTGTGTTTTTAACATGCTCTTTCCTGACGAGTGACAAATCTCTTTGCCAAAGAGGTAATCCATCAAGTCTACACACACACACACACACACACACACACAGCTCTCTACCGTGTGTCATGGAGATTGAATATCACAGTAGCATCAGATAATCCAAACTCATTCTCATTCTGTTTTCCTGTACCAACCTGCAGCCGACACACGGATCACAGCGGGAATGCGTGTTAAAAATGATTCAGACCAGTGTGTGTGTGAACTACACTGTGGGGCGAGGGACACACACACACACACATAAGTTGGAGTGGAGCTGTGTGATTCGGTGCGCCCAGCTTGACGCCTGTTGTCTCAGTGAGGTTTCCCATGACTCAGCTCTGACAGCAGACTCAGAAGAAACGCACCCTCACATTTGGACGTTGGGCTGATCCGTGAGCTTCACACTGTTCAGACTGACAGGCTAGCTGCACAGAACACAGATGGGAATTCTGGGAAATACTCCTTTCCTGTCCTTTTTTTTTTTTTTTTTGGTTTCTTTTGTTATCCATCATTTTTTTGTACACGTGTAGTGTTTATGATCGCAATATAATATGCTGTGAAACGCAGAGTTGAACGAATGAACCAGAACATGGTTTGGGTTTTTTTAACCAGGTCATGGTTTTTCCTATTACAACAGGAGCCAAAAGGCGAAAGAGATTTAAGAATCATTTACAGCTGATTGGACAGGACAGAAGACACATTAAATGTAAGAGACAGGTGTACTGCCCACCACAGATTTCTAATTTTTAGATTTCAGTTCTTCAAGAGTATTGGACTTTTTAATTTATAGAACCTGAGTTTCTCTCAAGGCTTGACATGTAAATCTGTGCGAACGCAAGTTCATTTTCCCACAGACTCTGTCTTCAGTCATTATTCAGGATCAACAGCTTCAGGTTAAACATCGTGATAACATTACATTTTTCACTCGTCTCCCTCAACTTGCGGAGTCATTCCTGCGGTTGATGCATTTGTCCCAAAGACCCTGGAAAAACAGATTCCAAGGCTGGCATGTGACTTTCTGAGTTCAGCTGGTATTGACTTTTAAGCTCTTACTAACATTTATATAGGAAACAGAAGAAAAGGCCAGAAACCTCCCCGGGTGTTTATTTGTATTTGAGGAGCGGGACAGTCTCAGCGCTTTTTAAGACAGAGAAAAGCTGTTCCACCATCATCCTCCATCCTCTGTACGTTTCTCTTGTTTTAACTCTCAGTGAAAACACTGAAGCAGTCACGTATGTTGTACTGCACCAAAGTCCACTCTACTGCGTTACGCCCACAGGTGTGTCTGACCGTGATTTGTAGCATGTGTTTCAACCAAGTGACTATTTTCAACATTAATCACACTTTCCTGAAACACGATAATCCTTCCCTGGGCATGTGGCTGTGTCCAGAGGGGACATTTATTAAGGCTGCGGAGACAGTTTTGTGAGGTTGTAGTCGTGCACACCAAATCAGTGATTAGTTCAGCTGATTAACAGGGCAGAAGACATTAATGTCAGACATTTGAACGTTCTTTTAGGGAACAGGAACTTCTGACCTAAATCTGTCACACACTCTTGTCATGTTTTTATTTGAATTCTGAACTCAAACACCTATCGAAACAACAGCATACTCATTGTTTCTCAGTTTGTTGTGTGCATTGGTTGGACTTATTAAGTCATGCAATGGCAAAGACAGTAAGTAATGGAATTAATTGAGCAAAATCATTTTAAAAGAAAAAACATTTCAACCAAATGAGCAGAAACTATTTGCATGTGTTTAAATATAATTCCAGATTTTTCTTTAAATATACAAAATATATGGACAGTCGTGGTTTTTGTTTGAAATCCAGTTGTTTCTCCTCATTACCATTGTGTTGTTGTAAAGGAAGTACTGCTACATCATGAACAATTGAAATAAAATATGAATAAAATCTAAATAGAATACTGTACTGAGAAGTAGTGACCGTATACAAGTATGTATAAAACACACTTGTCTTCAGGCTGGTTTTCTGTTAAGTTTGGAAAAAAAGCATTCATGGAATGTTGAACGTGGAAGTCCCTGTGGGAATTATACAAACCAGGGTTCCCTGGTCGCTGATCCTTAACACTGTTCTTCCACGCCATTTCACCTTCTCTGATTTATCACCACATGATTTAACTTTCCAAAGAAGAGGCAGAGGACAGCAGAGGGACTGTGGGACAGGACAGAGTGAAATAGAATAAAATAGAATAGAATAATCCCTATGACCATTTCTAAAAAGACAATTTACAATAATAATAATAATAATAATAATAATAATAATAATGATAGGATTTGAAGAGAGGAGCAGAAAAATAAAGAGAAAGGGAGCAAAAGTTTGTATTGTGTAAATGGAACTTGGACTTGATCATCTTTACTGTCAGAACAGCAAAAAAATATTTTGAGAGGTAAATTTGAGTAATACGTTTTGTGGTAAAACAACACAGCTGAAAAAACAGGTTTAAATGCACACAGTTTACAGAAATGTAGCAGGAACAAAGATAGTGAATTGAGTTGAAAGTGGGAAAAAAATCTAGAGAAGACAGAACAGATGAACGCAGACGGAAAGGATAAGAAAGAAAAAGCGTGGACAGCTCTGGGGGAATAGCAGCCATTTCTGAGGTGATAAATGTTGTTTTGACACGTGTGTCTCCACAGGCCCACAGGTCACAGTTTAACAGAAGAAACAAAGGTCACTTTAAGACCTGGGTCAGGTCCAGTATGATCCCCAACCTGACTGACAGCACTGGAATTTAATTTGATTTCATGTTTCAGTGAGCATTATAATACAGTAATAAAAAATAGTGAATTTGTATAAAGTTGCGACGAAAGTTGAAACAGTTTTGTGGAATCCTCACAATATTAAACAATAGCTGTAACTACAGTACACGCATCAGCCTTCTTTATGACTGTGCTAATTAACTGCTAAGCGTGGTTGCATTGTAGAGCAACACACACACCCATACACACAGCGCAGACACAATCTGGAACCAATTACTCCTTACCTGCAGGCTGCATGCTGTGTTTAGACACGGGTAATCAACACTAGGCTTTATGAGAAAAGAGTGCAGGAGACTACAGAGGCTGGGGAGAAAAGCTGCAGTTATTAAGGTCTGATGTGAATGACCTGCAGGAAACTGACAGCCACGCAAACTGCAAAGTGGTAATTCATCACACACTTGCATTCAGACTGTAATTCACCAGGACACAGTACAGTCCTGTGATGGAAGGTAAGACAGAAGAAGACGGAGGTTGGTGTAATTGAGTTAAATCTTCACCAACAGATTTCTAAAGGGTCCTAATTTTTGGATTGTTGAATCTTGTGAGATCATCCCTTTAAAAAAACCTCAGTGCTGTTTTTTTTTATCCCATCATAATGACAAACAGGTATCACCTTGAAGTGACTGTGTCTGGGGAGTGCCTGCCTACTCCTTATGCGCTCCTTAGTTTGGACATCGAAGTAAGTCTTTTCTAATCAGTCAAAATCCCTGGCATCGCAAAAAAGTGTATTATGGTAATCCTGCCCTCTGTATGTACCCTCTATCAGGAAACACCATTTTGATTTACTCAAATACGACTCCTGGACCACTCTCATACCAATATTATATCAATACCAACCAAATATCAACCCAGCACAGCTGCTCATTTAGCAAAGCGCTAATACAAGCTAAATTAGCTTATTTAGCTTAACCTGGGTTTCGAGATTCTATTTTGAAATAGTGCCTTATAGGTTTGTAAATTAAACTAATGACACTCAAATGTACCACCGCCCACATACTGCTGAGACAGTACCATGTGTATCTGTCTGATTTAGCTGATTTTTACGCATTAAGACCCAGTTCTGAGGTTGGCTCTTAGGCTAGGTGAAAGTTTACTGGATCAAGTTAAGGTGGGGGAGGCTGGTAATAAATAATGTCAAAGTCATGAAAACTATAGAGAAGAGCGAACATGTCTTTGTGTCTGTTGGGGGGGGTGTGCATGATTTGGTTAGTTTTATGTCTGGATTTGCTACGACAAACATGGTCATATATCTGTCAGCACTTTTCAATTCTCATCCCTTGGTTGACTCCACTAAGCTCTCTCTCTCCCTCTCTCCCTCTCTCTCTCTCTCTCCCTCTCTCTCTCTCTCTCTCTCTCTCTCTCCTTCTCCTTCTCTTTCTCTCTCTCCACATACAAATAAGGGAGCAGATGCACAAATACATGTTGGAATTTTTTTTTGGGAGGAAATTTGATGCAAAAATAAACTCATTGCCAAAAAAACAGCAAAAACACATAAGAATGCAGTACCTAGCAGTGCTAAGAATTGATAGGAATACCAGTGTACAAAGTACTCATAGGAATCATTCAAGATAAATAAGCTGTGGTCCATTTAAAGCTGTGAACGTTTCCCTGTGTCGATACGAGGCCTAGATTTGATGAGCGTAGTTGATATTCCCTGTACGCGTGGAGTACACTTGAAACTGCATTTCTAAGATCTCGTTGGCCCTCAAAAGGTTCACAGGCAGAAACCCATTGTGCGGGCATCCGACTGGGGTGAGTGGGTGAGGAAGGAGCCATGCTGTGTATCCGGGAGTAGAATCTGAGAATTTAAGTGTTATCAGGAGGGAATCATCACAAAGGCGCTGGGGCCCACTGCTCAGAGTGGCTGCAGGGACACATCACTGGTGCAAAAACGGGGTATTGGGGGGAGAGGGGGACTAAGAAATAGAAAACTTAGTTGTACTGCATGTTTACTGCAGTTCAACTGTGTACAGGTTTTACTGACTTTGATAATCATAATCATCAAAAACAATATATATATATAGGTTCAGCTGTTTGTTCGATGGGTGTTTTATATATATATATATATATATATATATATATATATTTGCTTGAAGAAATTATTTCAGCAGCCAAAATGTCTCACTTAAAAGGTTCTATTTGTAGAAGGTATGCATCACTGCTTGTAAACACAGTGCGTGTGCTGTAGCTCAACTTGCCTTCCTTATGGGGGTGCTGTAAGCACAAATTGTATGCTTTTGACTATTGTTTAGGTCCACGGGTCATTTATGATGCAGTGGTTTGTTTACAGCTCTGATGACATTGATACAGTAAAACAGTCAAACTGAGTGATCTCACATTTGTAAAAAAAAAAAAATGTAGGTCACCCCTGAGAATGTATGAGTTGTGAGATTGTTTGTCTAAATTCAAAATTAAAGGTTGATATTTTTTTGTGCTGGGGGGCTGTTAATCTACCTTTAAATATGTTCAAAGGAGGAGAGATTTGAAAAATAATTAATATAAAAACAAATGTTTCAATTGAGAGTAACTCTCTCTCTCTCTCTCTCTCTCTCTCTCTCTCTCTCTGTCTCTCGTCCTCGTCTATTCGTATTTTACCCCATCAGGTCTCATCTAATCACTAAAGTATCAAAGGGGGCGACCTCATCACCCCAATGCCATGGTAACACCCTGCAGCCGTGCACCCTGGGTCCCAAGGATCCTGGGAAGGTGGAGGAATGCGGAATGTGATTGGTCTGTGAGTATGAGTGGACGCTCAGGATGGGAGCAGAGAAACCTTAGGAAGGATGGATTAAATGACACTCACACTCACACACACACACATTCAAGAACACAAACACTCACACTCACACACACACACACATTCAAGAACACAGTAACAGCGGTGAACCCACCCTGGCAAACGCACAACATGTTACTTCTGAAACCCGTCGTATTAGATGACTAAACGCATGACCTTAAGCTACAGACTGACATTAAACACAACCATGTGATACCTGCTGGACTGCACTATCAGAGCTTCATTCACTTTGTCCTTTCCAGGCTGCGGGGCAGATGTATGAGATGATGGCGGTGAAAGGTGCTGAAAGCCCTGGTTGTATTCGTTCACACAATGTCAGCGTTAGAATATGTTAAACAGTTTAAAGTTCACTCGCTTTTACTGCAGCTTTACTGCCACTTCTGAAATGCATAGCCAGGTGTAATGTGTTTAGCAGGGTAAATCAAGCTGACTCCACATATTTGACCTTGCTGATGAATAGGGTCTGCATCAGGTTCTGGTTAAAGATAAACACACGGCAGCAAAATGTGCAGTTATAAATCACATTTTTTTAGAATGCCCAGTCAGGCTGACACTGAGAGAAACACTGGAGTTTAAATATTTAGTTTTGACTGAGAGTACGAAGCGTCAGCTGTGCAGGAGAGTAAATCAGAGATCCGCTGACAAGTGTGTGAGTCTTCTGGACAACGGTGTCCAAACCAGGGCTGTCTCTGTAGCAAACAGAATAAAGTCCAACCCACTAGACGCAGGTCATTAGGAGTATATGGCCTTCCAAGAAATGCAACAAAAACAGAAGTTTGTCTTTTTGAAATTCAAATGAAATATACGACAGCGTATTTGGACCACATCGAGTATACGAAAAATGAATAAAATTATATGGTTTGACTTGTAAATTTATGAGAATAGACCAGAAAAAGTTGTAATTCTACAAAATATTAAGCCATAAATCTACAAGAATAAAGTTGTGCTTTTATGAGTGTAGATTTGATTTGATTTTTTAATTTCATGACTTTTTTCTCATGTTAAGACGTTTTTATCAAAGAATCTTGTAATTTTATTTATTTATTATTCTCTATGTGGCCATAATACTTGTCATAGATTTATGAGTTCTAGATGGTTTAGATCTAACTTATCTTACTAAAGTTTCCCAAAGACTGGGTCGCGACCCTCAGGTGGGTCGAAAGAGATTTCTTTGCTGGGGGGGTCGTCTTGCATCATGTTTCCCGGAGTTTACGAATAATGTCTATTGACTTGGGTTACCAAGATTTGTGACTTTTAAAATATGGGTCCCCAGAAAAAACGTTTGGGAAACTTTGGGTGAGGTTCACCACTTTGTACTAAAACTCTACTGGACACATCCTCAGTGCAAAATAAATTACCCAGGCGTGTCAATATCTATAAATACCATATTGTAAAGGTTTCATGGAGTCAGTGGACATCGCTTAAAAATCTGCAAAGTTGCAATCATGAGTCGTAATAATGTTTTCTAAAGCCACACAGTCTATCCTGAGATTTTCACTCGGAGTGACCAGGATGGGATCAGAAATGAGAACGTGAGAGGGACAGTTAAGGTGGAGCAGTTTGGAGATAACGTTATAGAGATGAAGGAAGCCCGGCACACATGGAGAGGGCAGTACTTCCAATCAGGTGTCAGTTAGCAGGAGTGATCAATGGTGCCAGCAGAATGAAGTAAAAACAATGAAGGTCCAAAATGAATCAAACATCTGTGGGATGTAGAACTACATGTTTTATTGAGATCTTGTTGAGATTTGGTTCACTTGACTGAACAGTGGAGCCTTAATGCCAGGTGACAAACACAAATTTGTTTGTGACAATCATGAAATGTTTACTGGTATTGAAATGAAGTATCCAATGAGCACTACATCATTTGTGCCGTTGGAATGAGCAGTGAGGTATTGTTTTGTGCACACAACAATTAAAAATTAAAAAAATGTGAAAAGACAACAACAAACAGTAAACAGTGGAAAAAATACATTATAAACAAAAAGCATAAGAACTTAATGGTTCTACTGGCAAAGATGGAGATATTAATCAACAACATACAGGTTCAATACACAGTAAATAGCTCAACAATAAATCAATCAAAATACTGTATTCCTAATTGTACTTGTTTAGAAATAAGTCATTTTAAACACGTTTTTCCTTCAATAATGAAACAGTAAATGTAAATTATTTCAATGTGACAGTAAAAACATACAAAACCAAAATAAATAATTTTGCATCAGTACCATGAATCCCTTTGGGTTCAAGTTAACAGATTAAAAGTTTCAGGAAAACTAATAAATAGTAAAACATGTTGTGCTGCATGTTTACTGCAGTTCGACTGTCAATTTTACTGACTGACTTAAGAACTGGAAATTTAGTTTTACTACAGTTTGTGTTCTTCACATTATTATCATTTTCCTGTTAACAAACTCGTGAAAAGAAACACAGTTTCCTGTTAACAAACTCGTGAAAAGAAGTCTTATAAAAACACAAAACACAAGTCATTTAATACAATATTTTATATCAAATACAAGTCATTTAATACAATATTTTATATGTTTTATATGTTATATGTGTTATATATTATATGTGTTTTATGTCATTCTACTATTAGTAGATTAGTGGCTCATTAACACTGTGCTATTCTTACTTTGTTCAGACACCACCGTATGTCAAGGCTATATAGCATTTTCTGCTTTTGCAGTTCTTTGAAATGATCAGATATTCAGTGCAGTATTCAGTCAATGTCACACAAACTCACACAGCCCTTTTTGAATGAAAAGCCAGGAAATAGTGGCCTTGTGAATTTCTCATTGAAGGTGTAAATATGGCTCAGTTGTCCTGGTGTAACACTGTAAAAACTCAGTAAACCATTGTCATAGTCCAGAAACACTCCTATTCTGGGGCAGGGCTCAGTTTCAATGGTTACACTGGTGTTTCCGTGCCTGGCAGTGTAGTTTTTGTGAGAGCAGCTTAGACTCCAAGATATTTTACTGCAGATCAGGCTGCCAAAGTGGCTCATGTCTCTGCCCACTTTTTCATATGCTAATGCAATGGCAACCTGTCCTGTCCACTCCATCTCCCAGTAGCAGAGGCCTGTTAGACCTTGATTAGGCATTTCTGGTCTTTCACAAAACACCTGAGTCCATCTCACCATGTCTTTGTTAACAGAAGCGGTACCTCGGGCAGCTTTCTTTGACAAATCTATTGTTTTTACTTTTCTGCCATTTTCAAATGCAAACTTTCTGTGTGCGGTCTTCTCGTCAAAGGTCAAATAAACTTCATCTGTAAGAGAGATAACAGAAAGTCAACTAAATCAGTAGCATATATTCAACTTAACCAAGAGGAAGACGATGTTGTTGAGCTCTGTGAAGGTGTTGACCTGAATAATTTTTCATCAAATTAAAACAGTCGGTTTCTTACATTTCTTTATTCCTGACCTCAGGCGATTAGGACCACAGCGTTCCAAACTGCACAAATCAGAAAATAATTAAACATAAAATTTAAAAAAATGACAGATAACAGAAGGTGAAACATTTAGTTGGGTTTTCTTATACAACATTCCAGTAACTACCATTTACTATAACTAAACAAGTGAAAAATGTTTCAGTTTGTAGTTGAGTAGCCATGGTGCAGTTTTCACCCTCCTTGAGTTAGCTCTACAAACCTTGGGCCTGCCCTGTCCCCTACTTTTGGAACCATAGGGTGGACAGTGAGATACTTTGATTCACAAATATGTGGAGATGGTCCACACTTCTACTTAAGGTGCATGTGATGTGAAGGCAGCATCTAATAATAACACAGACAACTATCAACACATGTGGTGATAGTCACATACCAAAGTGTCTTCAGTTTCATTTGTGGATCCTCAGTTATGTCCTGTAGTCTCTTCGACTCGATGTCTCCTGGGTGGTTGTAGCTGAGATCCAGCATCTTCAGGTCTGCAGCTTTTCTGAACTCCAGAGCTGAAGCTATGTAACCACAGCCTTTCTCTGTCACCTGACAGCCAGCCAAACTAAACACACACAGTTAGCCAACACACTGCAGTCGGTTGTACACTACCTATATATATATATACAGTGATCCCTTGCTATAACGCGGTTTACTTTTCACGGTTTCGCTACTTCACGGATTTGCATCGTGCATTGTGACTGCAGTCGGTTGTACACTATATATATATATATATATATATATATATATATATATATATTCATATATATATATATATATATATATATATATAATTCCAATATTTACTTACTTGAGACTCTTGAGTTTGCAATGCACACTCTTCAGGCCTTCAGCAAGCTGCTCCACCCCTGAATCCAGCAGATCGTTATGACTCAGATCCAGCTTTGTGAGATTTGAGGATGCAGAGCAGAGCACTGAGAGGTTTAGACCTTTACAGGACTCCTCCGAGAGCTCACACCAACTCAACCTGTAAAATGACACATTTTGAGGAAACAATTATAAAACAGACCTACTGTATGCAGCAGCCTGGTGTGTGTCCAAGGTGATGTCAACGTCCCAGGTGTTGACATCACTTGTGGCTTGTGATCACAACTTTCCTGCCCTTGGAATAGAGTTAGTCACCACTCTTCATTCTGCTATAACAACCCTCTTTTCAGGTCTTTAGCCACTCTACTGACCACTAAATATTGTATGTGAGAATCCAACAACAATACATCTCATCTACTTACCGGGCAGTTTTTGATACTTTGACCACTGGCAACATTCCCAGGAAAACCTTCTCTGACTTCAGGTATTTCTTCAGATCGAACACATCAAGTTTTTCATCCGACATCAGTAAAACAAAATTCAAAGCTGACCACTGAGCTTTAGAGAAACTTTCAAATGGTAGGGTGTTTGACTGCAGGTACTTTTTCACTTCTTGTACAAGAGAGTGATCATTCAGCTCATTTAAACAGTGGAATAGATTGAGGTTCTTTTCAGGATCATTCATTTCTTCATTGATTTTACTTTTGATGTACTCAATTGTTTCAAGGTTTGCCTCCTTGCTGTTTTCCGTCTTCTTCAGAATATCCTGCAGCAAAGTTTGATTGGTTTCCACAGACAGACCAAGTAGGAAACGGAGGAACAGATCCCTGTCTCCATTTTCACTGGCTAAAGTCTTGTCCACTGCTGTCTTGTAAAATTCTGGTTCAGACAAATCCACTGCCTCCATTTGAAGCAGATTTTTTCCCTCATTGTTGAACGTTTGAATCACGTGTAAAGCTGCTAAAAACTCCTGAATGCTTAGGTGGACAAAGCAGTAAAAATTTGTGATCCATTCACAACCTTCACGTTTGACTTGAGTAAGCAAGCCAGAGAAAACTGCAGCTTTTCCTTCAACAATATTCTTTGGCAAACTGTCCTCTGTGAAGAGGAAGTTTCCCTTCTCTAGTTCGTCAAAGGCCACCTTTGCCAGTGATAGGATTGTCTTCTTGTTCCTCTCATTCCAAATCGACTCTGCCCCCAAGATGTCACTTGTCTCTTCTTTGGTATATTTTATATTAGCCTGTCTACATTGCAGCAACAAAAAGCAAATGTACATGTCAGTCAAAGTCTTGGGCATGCCCTCTTCTTGGTTTCGTTGCACGAAATCCTCCAGAACCTTCGCAGTGATCCAGCAAAAGACTGGGATGTGACACATGATGTGAACGCTTCTTGATTTCCTAACATGTTCCAGGATTTGATTAACCAGATCTTCTTTATTGAATCTCTTCTTGAAGTACTCTTCCTTCTGCTCATCATTAAATCCTCGCACTTCTGTAACACGGTGAACTACACCAGAATAGTATTGGAAGCAGCTGGTCGGGTCGTTATCCAGACTTGAGCTTTAGGAAGCAGGTTTCCTTTGATAAGGTTTACCAGAAGAACATTTACTGTGGTTTTCTGTTTTACATCCGTCAAATGTTTGCTCTCACGGAAATTAAGGTCAAGCCGGCATTCATCAAGACCATCCAGAACAACCAGAACTTGGTACTGGTCATAGTTAGTTATTTCTGATCTCTTCATAGCAGGAAACAACCGATGAATAAGTTCCTGGAAACTGTGTTCCTCTTCCTTTATAAGATTTAGTTCCCGGAAAGAGAGTGGAAATATGAAATTGATGCTTTTATTGGCTGTACCATCAGCCCAGTCCAGGATGAACTTCATTGAAGCAAATGTTTTCCCAATCCCTGCCATTCCTAATGTGAAAACATTTCTGGGTGGTAAACTCTCATCAGGTGCAGGTTGGAAGATGTGCAAACACTTGATCGGAATTTCTTCCTGCCCTGATTTAAATTTTGCCTCCTGAATCTGTCTCGACTCATGCTGAACATTGACCTTTCCCCTTTCTCCCCTGATGATGTAGAGATCTGTGTAAATACTTTTCAAAGAAGCAGAGGTTTCCTGCTTATCCAGGCCTTCAGATACAAAGGTAAACTGCTTCTTTAGCTGGTTTTTAAGATTCCTCTGACTCGCTCCATCAGGCTTTTCTGTAAAAAAAAAACAAAAAAAAAACAGAATTAACGTAAGTAAATGACGATCAGCCTCAACCAACTACACCAGGTGACCTCTAACCCTTGAATAAATCTCATTCATGATTCATTTATTCTTTTTCTATCGCCTTTTGCGGGCTCAAGGGTCTTTGGAGCCAATCCTTACAGTCAACAGGCCAGGGCGGTGTGCACTCACCAGTTTATCACAGAGTCACATATAGAGACAAACAACCAGTCTCTCTCACATTTATACCCCAATTCAATTGAGTGTCCAATCAACCTGATCACTAATCTGTAGTTGTGGATTGTGGGGCAAAACTGGAGTACCAGGAGAAAACTGATGCGGGGGAGAACACGGGGAGAACATAGACCGAACTGTGAAGTAGTGATCGTATTATTGTAGTGGCAAGTGTGCTGACCACATCTTCACAGTACATATTTATGTGCATGAGGTCTAATCAAAGATAGGCAGACTCGCTGACTAAAGAGCAATCAGTCTTTCAGCACATTCTGCTAGTTTTTCCAAATTATCATATCTATATGTAACACACTCGTATGCGTACTCTGATGGTGCAAAACTGACCTAAATATTCGTAAGGAAGCCATCATCTACGTCAACATTTCAAACACTATAACCAGTGCAGGTGTAAATATTTACAGGAACTGGTTGGTTTACCTCGAATTTCTGTCACTCTCTGAAACATATCTTCAGGCAGCCATTCAAGAGATGACTGATCAGAGGTGATCCACAGCTTGGCAGAGGGAAGCAGGTTTCCTTTGATTAGGTTTGTCAGTAGGACATCTACTGTGGCCTTCTGTCTGACATCTGTCACAGTGTCAGCTCCATTAAAGTCCAAAGGAAGTCCCCGAGAGTTCAGTCCATCCAAGATGATTATGATTTTGAAAATTTCTAAATTAGAAATCACTGATTTTCTCATTTCCTCAAATACATTTTGAAGAACTTCGTCTAAACTCATTGTTTTGTTTTTTAATTCACAGAGTTTAGAAACTTTAAGTGGAAAAATAAGTTCTTTATCTTGAGGTTTGTTAAGGAAAGGAATCCTCTTGAAGAATGACCCTGTTCCAGCTTTAGCCCATTCTTGAATGAATTTGTCCACATGGAAGGTTTTTCCAATGTCTGGTTTTTCAATCGTCAGCACAGTCCGGATTTTTTTCGTATTGTTCTCTTTGAAGATCTCTGTAATGTTGCTCACTCTTGACACTTTTTCAGCCTCATAATCACTGCCCTCTCTTATTACATGTTCTATGTTTGGAGGGTAAAGATTTTTAGGTACAGAGGGTTTGTTTTTAAACCTCGCCTTAAGATCTGACATCAGCTGCTCTTGACGTGTGGACGTCTCTGAATAAAGACAAAAACAGTGTTTTCCACATTCAATTAGTTTTATAAAATAATAAACACATTAAGGTAATGAAAATGTGATACTAGCAACACGTCTTACCTCGACATAGAGTCACTTTGTCAATATAGTTTGGTGGAATCTTCACATCTGAAGTTTGAGAGATGATCCATAATCGAGCTGAATGGAGCAATGTCCCTTTGATGAGGCTTGTTAGCAGCACACCCACTGAGGCTTTATCATCAAGGTCAGATAAATCGTTGTTCTTTTGGAAATCCAGATCCAAGTTATGTTTTTCAAACTCATCAAGGACAAAGGCTATTTTGTAGTCTTCATAGTTGGAAACATCTGACACTTTTAAATCATGGAAGTGATCATCAAGAAGATCCTTCAGGCTCTGTTCCTTGTGTTTGCTTGATTCCAGTTGACTTAAATTAAACTGCACTATTAAGTCAATGTCTTTGTTGGAGTTTCCATTTGCCCAGTCAACCATCATCTTCTGAGTGTTAAATGTTTTACCGATGCGAGCCACACCACTTGTGAGCACAGTGCGGACATCATTCAGAGGTTTAAACAGATTGCCAAAGTTTCCCAAAGGTTTTCCTTCTTTGTTGTTGACATCAGCAGCAGTTATGTGTATGAGCTCCGTCTCTGACTTCTTCTGACATTCAGCTTCATGTTTTTTCAGGATTCGTTTCTTCAGGGGCTCTTTGAGCACTTTTATTCCTAATTAGAAAAAAAATAAGTATGAGAAGACCAGTATCACTGGTTATGCAAACAATGTGAAGTCAGCTAAAAGGAAATATAAATTTGAGTACTTGAATCTTTGTTTCCTGAGTTGGTAGAGTTGCCACTGGACCCACTGGAGCTAACATCATTGTTTAATGGTGAGTCTGTTCCTTGACTGTTAGACCAGGTTCATTTTTGCAGAAATTATGTTGCATTAGTTTAAATCTATAGCCTTATCTGCTTTCATATTACTTTACATTTAAATTCTACCAGTACATGAAACACCAACACATTCCTAACTTGTTGTTGCAGTGTTCAGGTTGGTGGGATTGATCACTCTTCATGGACACATCACTGTTTGAAGGTGAACCTGGTCTTCCTCTGTTATGTTTTCTTTGGTGTAATAAAAAACACTGATGTCTGATAAAGGTTATATTTCTGATTTCCAAAGGGCAAATGCTAGCCTTTAAAACCAACCTCATTACATTTGTCCCTCCAGCAGGATCAAACTATAGTTCAGAACACTAAAATAATCTTTATAGAAAATTGAGCACAGATTATAAAAAAAAATCACCTGCATATTCATCTACTTCAACATTTCAAACACTATAAACAGTGCAGGTGTAAATATTTACAGGAACTGGTTGGTTTACCTCGAATTTCTGTCACTCTCTGAAACATATCTTCAGGCAGCCATTCAAGAGATGACTGATCAGAGGTGATCCACAGCTTGGCAGAGGGAAGCAGGTTTCCTTTGATTAGGTTTGTCAGTAGGACATCTACTGTGGCCTTCTGTCTGACATCTGTCACAGTGTCAGCTCCATTAAAGTCCAAAGGAAGTCCCCGAGAGTTCAGTCCATCCAAGATGATTATGATTTTGAAAATTTCTAAATTAGAAATCACTGATTTTCTCATTTCCTCAAATACATTTTGAAGAACTTCGTCTAAACTCATTGTTTTGTTTTTTAATTCACAGAGTTTAGAAACTTTAAGTGGAAAAATAAGTTCTTTATCTTGAGATTTGTTAAGGAAATTAATCCACCTGAAGAATGACCCTGTTCCAGCTTTAGCCCATTCTTGAATGAATTTGTCCACATGGAAGGTTTTTCCAATGTCTGGTTCTTCAGTCGTCAGCACAGTCCGGATTTTTTTCTTTTTGTTCTCTTTGAAGATCTCTGTAATGTTGCTCACTCTTGACACTTTTTCAGCCTCATAATCACTGCCCTCTCTTATTACATGTTCTATGTTTGGAGGGTAAAGATTTTTAGGTACAGAGGGTTTGTTTTTAAACCTCGCCTTAAGATCTGACATCAGCTGCTCTTGACGTGTGGACGTCTCTGAATAAAGACAAAAACAGTGTTTTCCACATTCAATTAGTTTTATAAAATAATAAACACATTAAGGTAATGAAAATGTGATACTAGCAACACGTCTTACCTCGACATAGAGTCACTTTGTCAATATAGTTTGGTGGAATCTTCACATCTGAAGTTTGAGAGATGATCCATAATCGAGCTGAATGGAGCAATGTCCCTTTGATGAGGCTTGTTAGCAGCACACCCACTGAGGCTTTATCATCAAGGTCAGATAAATCGTTGTTCTTTTGAAAATCCAGATCCAAGTTATGTTTTTCAAACTCATCAAGGACAAAGGCTATTTTGTAGTCTTCATAGTTGGAAACATCTGACACTTTTAAATCATGGAAGTGATCATCAAGAAGATCCTTCAGGCTCTGTTCCTTGTGTTTGCTTGATTCCAGTTGACTTAAATTAAACTGCACTATTAAGTCAATGTCTTTGTTGGAGTTTCCATTTGCCCAGTCAACCATCATCTTCTGAGTGTTAAATGTTGAAGAATGACCCTGTTCCAGCTTTAGCCCATTCTTGAATGAATTTGTCCACATGGAAGGTTTTTCCAATGTCTGGTTTTTCAATCGTCAGCACAGTCCGGATTTTTTTCGTATTGTTCTCTTTGAAGATCTCTGTAATGTTGCTCACTCTTGACACTTTTTCAGCCTCATAATCACTGCCCTCTCTTATTACATGTTCTATGTTTGGAGGGTAAAGATTTTTAGGTACAGAGGGTTTGTTTTTAAACCTCGCCTTAAGATCTGACATCAGCTGCTCTTGACGTGTGGACGTCTCTGAATAAAGACAAAAACAGTGTTTTCCACATTCAATTAGTTTTATAAAATAATAAACACATTAAGGTAATGAAAATGTGATACTAGCAACACGTCTTACCTCGACATAGAGTCACTTTGTCAATATAGTTTGGTGGAATCTTCACATCTGAAGTTTGAGAGATGATCCATAATCGAGCTGAATGGAGCAATGTCCCTTTGATGAGGCTTGTTAGCAGCACACCCACTGAGGCTTTATCATCAAGGTCAGATAAATCGTTGTTCTTTTGGAAATCCAGATCCAAGTTATGTTTTTCAAACTCATCAAGGACAAAGGCTATTTTGTAGTCTTCATAGTTGGAAACATCTGACACTTTTAAATCATGGAAGTGATCATCAAGAAGATCCTTCAGGCTCTGTTCCTTGTGTTTGCTTGATTCCAGTTGACTTAAATTAAACTGCACTATTAAGTCAATGTCTTTGTTGGAGTTTCCATTTGCCCAGTCAACCATCATCTTCTGAGTGTTAAATGTTTTACCGATGCGAGCCACACCACTTGTGAGCACGGTGCGGACATCATTCAGAGGTTTAAACAGATTGCCAAAGTTTCCCAAAGGTTTTCCTTCTTTGTTGTTGACATCAGCAGCAGTTATGTGTATGAGCTCTGTCTCTAAATTTTTCTGACCATCAGTTTTATGTTTTTTCAGGATTCGTTTCTTCAGGGGCTCTTTGAGCACTTTTATTCCTAATTAGAAAAAAAGTAGTATGAGAAGACCAGTATCACTGGTTATGCAAACAATGTGAAGTCAGCTAAAAGGAAATATAAATTTGAGTACTTGAATCTTTGTTTCCTGAGTTGGTAGAGTTGCCACTGGACCCACTGGAGCTAACATCATTGTTTAATGGTGAGTCTGTTCCTTGACTGTTAGACCAGGTTAATTTTTGCAGAAATGAAGTTTCATTAGTTTAAATGTCTGTGTAGTTTAGCCTTATCTGCTTTCATATTTCTTTATATTTAAATTCTACCAGGACATAAAACAGCAACACAGTCCTACCTTGTTTCTGCTGTGTTAAAGTTGGTGGGATTGCCCATGGATTGATCACGCTTCATGGACACATCACTGTTTGAAGGTGAGCCTGGTCTTCCTCTGTTATGCCAGTTATGACAAACAGGTTGTAAAAAAGGAGCTCCATATTGAAGTTTAGTTAGAACAGTTGTTAAACAATAGCTGTTTCCCTTTTAAATAAAACTTTAAATTTGGCAATCATTTAATTTTTGCATTTACAGTCACTTATACAAGTCAAAGGTCGGCTGAGGTCAATGGGATTGTCCGTGGATTTGTCACTCTTCATAGAAAATGACATACTGTATATGGTTGTGGGTGACTATTGTATGTGAAGTCAGTTTCAATTTCCAATATGTTTATTCTAGAAAACGTTTTATATTTTATACACATATTTGTGTCAGGCTAGTTTCTGACTTGCCCAAGTATTGTAGCTCAAGAAACACCAACACAGTCCTACCTTGTTTTTTCAGTGTTAAAGTTGATGGGTTTGCCCATGGATTGATCACTCCTCATGGACAACACGTCACTGTTTGAAGGTGAGCCTGGTCTTCCTCTGTTAGGCCAGGTTCAAGACACACGTGGCAGAAATGAAGTTGTTGTTAGTTTGTATGTTATTACCTTCATCTACTTTCATGTTAGTATATGTTTAAATGCTACCATTTCACTAATGTTGTATGTACAGACAGCTGATACCTTGGACTTCATTTTGCATACAAGTACAAAAAACACCAACACAGTCCTACCTTATTTCTTCAGTGTTAAAGTTGATGGGTTTGCCCATGGATTGATCACTCTTCATGGACAACACGTCACTGTTTGAAGGTGAGCCTGGTCTTCCTCTGTTAGGCCAGTTATGACAAACAGGTTGTAAAAAAGGAGCTCCTTTACATTTTTGTACACACCGTTTGTCCTTGCAATGATTTTCATCTTGTCCCAGAATATGAGTATTAATGAATATGAGGAAAAGTTGGCACAAGTCATGCAGTACAGGAACATGCACACGCAGGCACACACACACACAAAGACATATTGGACAAGACATCGAAGGACTTTACAAGGGTTAAACAATAGCTGTTTTCCTATATACAAAAAACTTTAAATTTGGCAATCATTTAATTTTTGCATTTACAGTCACTGTCTTGAATTTTTAATCATATTTTATACAAGTCGGCTGAGGTTGATGGGATTGTCCGTGGATTTGTCACTCTTCATAGAAAATGACATACTGTATATGGTTGTGGGTGACTATTGTATGTGAAGTCAGTTTCAATTTCCAATATGTTTATTCTAGAAAACGTTTTATATTTTATACACATATTTGTGTCAGGCTAGTTTCTGACTTGCCCAAGTATTGTAGCTCAAGAAACACCAACACAGTCCTACCTTGTTTCTTCAGTGTTAAAGTTGATGGGTTTGCCCATGGATTGATCACTCCTCATGGACAACACATCACTGTTTGAAGGTGAACCTGGTCTTCCTCTGTTAGGCCAGGTAAGACACATGTTTCAGAAATGAAGTTGTGTTGTTTCATATTCGTATATCTTTAAATTCTACAGTCTCCCTATTGCTGTACACACAGACAGCTGTGTCTTGGACTGTATATCATATTATATACAAGTACAGTAAACACAGGCTAGTTTCTGACTTGGCCAAGAATCGTACAAATTGGAGTCGTGTATTTTAAAATGTGTTTAATAACTTACAAATGTGTTTTTTAATTATGATTTGCTTTTTTTTCGAGTGAAAACTTAGAACACACATTTATCTTAAAAAGATAAGATAAATGTGTGTTTTCCCAATGTAAATTAGTAAGAATTAGTGTTACTTGTCTCAAGTTTCTTTTGAATATTTCACATTTTTTCAATGTATTAGCTTACATGTACAGACACCAGTTTTCAGTATACTAAACTTTCACTTTTACTTTACGTACTGTACTGCACCTGTGTATTGTGTTCACTTACGTTTCAAATGATGACGCCATGATTTTTCTCAGAGGAAGTTGAAGCTATTACTGTCCAACGAGGCTGAAGCCTATAATCTATTTTATTCCTCTTTCATTTTTTAGGCTACACATCTTTTGCACCAGGTTCCAATTCAATTAAGTACTTGCTTGGTAAACGTTCCTTGGCAGATGCTAATGCATTTGAAGACAGCACCAACTGCTGGCTTGGTACTGGTTCTGGGCTCTGTGTTTGATATAAATAAAAAAAGCATTAGTGTTATTAGTTATGTGTAATCACTTAGTTGACATGATTGTGATAAAAAAAAATCAGCTAAATTAAACTATAAAATAAAACAATAGAATTATTGTAAGATATTACACCAGCAACGAATAATATTATGAATAACGTCACTATACTATTCTTCACGTCACATGACCAAAACTTTTTTTTGGTACTGTAGGTTCAAGACAAGGTTGTTAACGTGCTAATAGTGTTGTAATAATAATAGCAAAAACATGGTAACAAGATTGATGATGAAAAGTACGTCGCTCTCTGTCATTTACAATCGTTCAGACTGTCTTTAAGGGCGTCGTCTCTGTGACCGGACGCGTGGAGGAAAACAGGCTCAAAAATCAAACCGACAAATAGGAAGTGCAATAGAATTGAAAATTTGAGATGCAGTAAAAAGTATTAATCTCACCAGTGCTAAATTTGTAGAGGAGTTCTTGTTGTAAACGAGTTGTTCAAGCGCCGCATTCTGGTGCCTTCACCGAGATCTAAAAATACTTTTGGTTTCGATTTAAGGCAATAGTGATGCGAATTGCAGGCGCGCAGTAGACAGAGCACACAAATGTGAAGGTGCATACACATGTAAATCAATTTATTAGAAAAATAGTGTAAAATTGTGTATGAAATGAATTATTCATGTACAACCAGTCTCTTAATATACGTTTACTGTGAAACAGAGAAACAGAAGAATCACACAATGTTTCTCTCTTTCTGTGTGTGTGCTGCGCTTTCTGTGTCTGTAAATGAATGGCCAGAAAATCTGCCAAACTTACCTTTCAGCAGCTTCATATCAAATCAGTGTGTAGTCATAGTCAATCCTCTGGGATGAAAAGCAGCATGTTGAACCTAAAACTTTATTATTATTGTTGTTGTTGTTGTTGTTGTTATTATTATTATCTACAGGGTTAGGGTTTTTCATTTCCCTTCATACTTTTATTTTAACACCCTAATAATATTCAGCATGTGTGTGAGAGTGTGTTTATTATTATTATTATTATTATTATTATCATCTACAGGGTTTCATTTCCCGTCATACTTTTATTTTAACACCCTAATAATATTCAGCATGAAATTTCAAGGATATAATAGAGAGTGTGTGAGTGAGTGTGTGTGTGTGTGTGTGTGACTTTATTGCCTTTGCACTTTGTACACATGGTCAGCACCTGTTCACTGCTCTACTCAATCGTTTTCCATTACTGATGCAGTTCCCTGAACCAACGTTAGCCTTAAATACTTTTGAATGTTTGCCAAATGACCATGAGAAAATAAATACAAAATACTATAAAATGTAGAAAGTTGGTAGTTGAAAAAGGAACTGGCCCAGGTGTCTTTTATTTCCAGACAAGAACATGTCACATGTTTGAATGTTAACGTTTCCTCGTAAAAGAGGAAACACATTTGCATTTGAATTCACACGCTTAGACGTGAGGGGAACAAACTACCTGGACAGTTTCACTGCCAACATGCTGACAGCACTGAGCCGATCAGTTGGTAGTTGAAAAAGGAACTGGCCCAGAACTGGCCCAGAGCAGAGCCCTCTGATCGGCTCAGTGACCCTCTGTAGTCCTGTGATTCATGGTGCTGTGTGATATTTTACTGCTCCTGCAGTGACACTGAGGTGAGAGCGGAGTTTAGAGGATTAAAAGTGACGAATGGACTGGGATTAAAGGGAGGAAGACCCGGCTTTTGGTCAAAATTATATTTCTGAGTGTGAACTGTTCACTTCTCAAAAGGTTAAAAACACCACAAACATTAATTGGAGGGCTGCTCCGGTCGATCAGTGTTTATCAAGAACCTTTTTTATTTGAAAGTTAAATCTGTAACTTGATAATGCAACTGATCAATAAAGTCAAAAGGAGATTTTTTTTTATTGTAAAACTGTATGTATTAGCATTAAGTAATGTGGAAATTAGTATATGATAAGAAGATCTATTTTTTCACACAGTAGGGAAAATCACCAACAGTTCACCGTGCCTTCTTCTATCTTCACGAAGTTTGTTAAATTTTTTTGGCTCATCATTTCTTTATCCTCTTTATTGTTTTTTTTTTCTTTTATTTCAGAAGTTAGTCTTCTGATAGAGTTGTCGAAATCAAGCCTGCCTGCCTCTCTCTCTCTCTCTCTCTCTCTCTCTCGCTCTCTCTCTCTCTCTCTCTCTCTCTCGCTCTCTCTCTCTCTCTCTCTCTCTCTCTCGCTCTCTCATGTTTTCATGGTACAGTTGATCATCTGTCACGGCACACTCATGTGACGCTGCCCAGTGGTTTAGAATCACTCACCTGGTGTATACAGTCCACGGGGGGTTACAGCGCACACAGTATCAGGTGTGTGTATGTGTGTGTTGTTTGTGTTAAATCCCATGTGTCTGCAGGAGGTTACTGTTTCCACTAGAAGATTTTAACCCTTGAACTGCTGAGGAAAGTATCTTTCCTTTAAAGCGAATGGCACCAGCCCACAGTGAGAACCACTCACTAATATACACATGTGGGAAAACTAACAGCCAGTGTTTGGCTGCCACAATGACTTATAAGAACATAGTAAATGATTATTTGCTCTAAACCCGTTATATGACCTTTGACCCCTCCAGTGGCAAAAAGTTGTTCAGTTCTCTGCTGTAGAAGTCACATCATTATGGTTGTCGGTACAATTTATCTTCTTCTCCTCCCTTGGTTTATCTCATCCCTTTCTTCTTAACCGTCCTTTCACCTTTACACTTTGCCTCCAAAATGCTTCTTCATCATTTTCTTTCCAAATCCCAACAGCTACTCTGAGCGTGAGTTCCACAAAGAGAGGTAATAAGAGTGATGAATCCCCAGGAGGAGATGGTACAACCTGTGTTTCTTTTTAAATCTAAGCCTCGTTATATTTAACAGTTCATGTTATTTACTGCATCTGCTTGGTTTTAGTGTGATGGATGCCACAGGTGGATTGTGGGGAGTGGGGGAGTGGGTGGATAGGGTGATTGAAGAGCAACGTTAGGCAGTTGGTTCAAGGCTTTGACAGCTGAAGTGAAGATATAGTGGTTAAGATTTGGAATTATTGCCTGTTAAAAAGGGTGATAATTCAGTGCAACGGTGGATCAGTGAGCAGAAGTACTGGGTGTTTGAAACTTTCCTCTGTACTTTCTGGCACTTTCAGAAAAGGATGAAGAAAGTGACTGGTGATTTTTATGGTAGAGGTTTGTAGAGCGTGTGACTTCACTATTTTCATTTAATACAGAATACAATAAATATCTTGTGTATTTGATTATGTAGGGCATCAGCACCTAGTAGTAGTTGTAGTTATCTTGAAACACATTTTCAAATTACTGACAACTTTAACTCATTCACCTTCTGCCCCGCCTTCCTCTCTATCCCCATTAACAAATTTGTCCACTTATCGTTATCTACCCTTAGGTATACAGTCAAAA
>NC_024316.1:10728797-10754631 GCF_000523025.1 Cynoglossus semilaevis | reverse complement strand
TGTCACTAAAGTCAAACGTTAAGTCTAAACAAACAAACTACCACTGCCAAGCAGGGTCGCCAATCTGCAATAACCATCACCAGCTGAAACCAGTTTAACTGCCGGCAAGAAGAGAAGAAACTAATCTGAGTGAAACGAATACAGGACAGAATGTTCTTATGATCCTCACAGCTTTTTCTAACCTCCTTCTGTTTCCCCTCTGTTATCTCACTGTTCGGTCCTAACCTTCAACCATATGTCTTCAGCAAATGTAGAAGAGCCTCAGTGACCTGTCGACTAGATAAATAATCACATCTGCCCATAACTGTGCTTAATCCTTAGAAAATACCTCCAGATCCACAAATCCTTACATTTTTATGGGCTTATCTGTGTTTTCACAATTTTACAAGACTGGAGGTGGATATACTGGTGCTGAAAGATCAACTCAATCTACTCTCTCAAATACACCTTTACTACAGCATCACTGTCACCACATACTCTTACAGGGTATTTACACTCTAAAAGGAAATGTCAGGTTTTTTTGGAGTGGGGTAAAAGTTTTCATTTACTTCCCTGGTCTAACATGTATCACAGGTACAACTGTCAGAAGAGTTTGTTTAATTTGAGTTAGAGTTGTGAACACCTAGCAATTTGTTAATGCAATATTTCCTCAGAATTGTGTGATATCTGACATGCTGGGGTCTGAGATACTGAGATAAGACAAGTGAAGACTGTGTTAAAAGCTCTTCATACTGTGAATTACAGTGGAGGGTGTGAGGAATGGCTGAACCTGTTACTTAACACTAATGGACTCATCCATTATTGTTAAGGTGAGACAGTGTGTGTGTGTGAGAGAGAGAGATAGAGCACACAATTGAATTTCTGAGGAGAACACAGACACACATCAATGTTGGAGAGCATTCATTTTCAAAGATATTTGTAGCAGGCATATTCCAACTGATGTCAGAAGGTGTAACTTTGTAGTTTTACATAATCCAACAAAAACTCATACTCCAATGTGATGGTGTAGTTGATGATAAAATGATATGGAGTTATTGTAATATGTTTGTAAATTTAAAATGTATTTGTATATATCCTTGTGACATTAACAGTGTTTTGTCTTGACAGTCTACACATTGACAGAGGCTGCTCTGAAGCAAACACAAATCAAAACCATGTTGTCATAATGGGAACTTTGGACCCGGGTGAGTAAAAACCTTAGCAGTCAAACTGTTTTGACCTCAATTAACCACAATTACAGATTGGTCATACATTAGCTGATGGTTTGAGTGTGTCAGCCACAAACTCATATACATGCATACATTATATATGTGTGTGTATATGTATATGTATATGTATATGTATATGTATATATATATGTATATGTATATGTATATGTATATGTGGATTGCATGTGGCAGCACAGAGAGCAAACCAGGCTGTAGTTGCGTCTGCTCTAACACTGCGGTTCTCACGCACGAGCAACCATCCGTAATCGTCTCCAGAAAGTTTGTGAGTGATGCGGTACGTGAGGAGAAAAGTATAAGTATTTGTTTGTGTGCATGAGTGAATATAAATCTGGGTTCAAGTTCAATTCAGAATCATTTTAGTTCTAGATTTTTTTTTTTGTCTCTGTCCTTCATGCAGACTAGTCCTTTTCAGCGCAGAAAATAACTCTTATTGACAGCTTAATGTGATCAGGTTTTGTCTATTTACAACTTTTCACTGCTTCTCTTTATGTTATCTTCTAGAACATAAATTCCCAATTTTTTTTAACCATATTTTAGATGTTTTTGGCTTATGTATCTTAAAGCTCACTTCTACTTACCCTTCTAGCCAACCTGAGACAGAAGTTTCTTGTGAAACTTTATTTGGATGTGAGTTGAATAACAAATATGGATTTAGGTATTCCTGACAACAAACACTATTAGTGCTCTCAAAAGTCACTCTAGTTGGATTGTAAATCACAATTTCCACACAAGACTGTTTTGCAGTACCTTTGACCCTCTTGCCAGGGTTAGCCCTCACAACTCCAGCCCTGTTTTGTCTAAACCTTTGACCTCTGACCTTCAGCCTGAGGTCATGTCCATCAGGAGCAGCAGCAAAGGGATCGCTGCTGTGATTAAAAGCTCCTACAAAGTAAAGATGAACAAGTTCCAGGTTGTACAGATGTTTCTTTATAATTAATTAGCCTCTCCCAAAGGGTGGTCTGGGAACTTAAAAGGCCCTGTAAGGCCACAGGGGTCTCTGTCAAAATTAGAAAAATCGTGTTGTTGTTACCGATATAATGAGACCAACAGCGAGACACTTGAAAATTGAAATTTTTAAAAAAAGTTATACAGAGTAGGATTCAGGAACATCTGGTGGTGATAGTACACATTGTAATTTTTAGTGTGTAGAGCACAACGCTGGCTATTAAAATGTGAAAGTTCTCTTTGTCTACAGTGGGCTAACATATTCACCGAGTCCTACATGTGGCCTTGGTAGAGAATGTCTGAGGTAAATATAGAAATACCTGGATGATTAAAACCAGCCATTTGTAGCTATGTTTATTGAAAGTAATCTTTATTTTGCTACAGTCCCTTTAACGCTTATAATTTAGGTAATGCTGTCATCTAGTGGTCTTGTAAACAAAGTGTCGAAGATAGATAGACGTTTGAATAAAGGTAAAAGGCTAAAATCACATTTCACATTTTCAGATGACCATCTTCATTAGCTGTTGTCTAATGTTGTTGCAATTTATATAGTCATGATTATTTAGTCACAGTGACAATATTTTTATTACAATACAATGTCGAAAAGACAGCAGCGAAAAGAGAACCAACTACTGTATTAATGTAAATTCACCATAAGGTGGTAGTAATGTCACAAAGAAGTGATAAAAACCCAGCAGCTGTATTTCCGGTCCAATCTTGTTCGTCATAACTTCTGGTGGAAATAACCGGCATCCTATCAGCTGTGTGGTAAACCAGTTGTGGATACAGACATTGAAAGGGGAAACAACAGGAAAAGATGACTGAATCTCAGAACAAAGATAAATATATATATATATATATTAATTTTAGAGTTTGACGTTTTACAGGTACATTGTGTAACGTCTGACTGAAGTCTTTCGAATGCCCTAACTGTTTTTCATTAATGAATAATTAAAACAAGTCAGTTGTGATTAATTGTTTATTGTTCTATGTCCTTGTCCTTAGTTTTGTATAAGACGTGTGGTTTCGTGATCATTTTTTTTACATACAACCACAAGAGTCAAACACTGTTCTGGTCTAAGCCTGTAATAATAATAATAATCAAAACGTTCAAACGGCATCTAAAGTAACCAGTCTTGGTGTGATTTCTGTGAAGGAGGTCTTCTCTTGGAAGATCAGAGGCAGATAAAATGACTTGCCACAGTAGTTTGATGACATCACATGTTGCTTTTGTGCCTCAAAACTCACAACAACGCTAACATAAAAATCACTCTTCACTGTAAATAAGAAAATGAAACAACAAACGTTAGGGAACAATAGAGAAGTGAGAAATATAACCATTAGTATAGCAACAGACCACTGTGATATGAAGTACGAATCTTGGACATTCAAAAATTCTCTGAGAACTTTCAAGATGTTTGCACGTGTATTCTGTATGTACTAAAAACTCTGTTTAAAGTACATACAATTAGTGACATGCGTAAAAAAAAAGGTGCTTTAAAAATACCCTAAACTCTACCCTCAAATCACAGAAATGTTAAAATGTCAATTTAAGGTTTCGTTCAGGTAAAAGACTGTGTGGTCGTATTATACTTAATTCTTAGATGAACAGCTTCGTTTGAGTGTAAAAATTAGGATGTTTGTTTTGTTAATATGAATAACTTTTGCACAGGTTTTGCGCGTGCGCCTAAAGTGTGACGCAGCGATATTCAATCCGGAAGTAAACACAACTCTGAACCTGTAGCTGAAAAGACAAGATGGTGTACGTGTCCAACGGTAAGTCGTTTGTATCTTTTTTGTATATTACCTCGTTTTAGAAAGAAAAATGCATTTTTGTAGAGCGATATCAACTAACTATTTGAGAATAATCTACACCAGCAGAAAAAAGACGAAATCCGTTCTGTTTAGCTATGTAGCATGTTAGCTTTTCTAGTTTCGATTGTTATACGTAAAATAGAAAATTATGTACAAGAGCTGGGTTTGTAGTCTAGGATATATATTAAATCAATCCACAGTGACTAACAGTTATTGGTTACTCGTGTAAAATTGCATTTTCTATACCCTTAAACTTAAAATGTAATTGGACCCCTTTTCTTTACAATGCAAATCGTCGGTTCTGTAATCCATTTATTCTTGCCATATAATACCTAGCCTTACCTGATTGTTATCTTGGTGTCTTTCTGTTGTACGTAAGTAAAGGTAAATACAGATTGGAGTGAAGCATGATTTGAATGTGTGTCACGCTTACACAAAAGTGAGCTGTGTAAATAATGGCGACATGTTTTTTCTAATTTGCTTTGTGTTTGCCACCAGCTAATTATCAGCAGTCTCATTAATGTCTCAGGCCAGGTCCTGGACAACAGGTACCAGTCACCGTGGCGATTCTCTCTACTGGTCGATCTGTTCTGGGGAGCAGTGGAATTTATTGGGCTGTTGTAAGTAATTTATTTCTACAGTCGATTTGTTTTCAAACCTAATTTGCTAATGTGTGCTCAGTAATGGTAAAACTGTTTATTTTAGATATAGATTTTTTTGTCAATCAGCAGCTGATTTGATATTTCTTACATGTATTATGCAACTTAATACTGTAAATAATAATGTTTTTCATCACCACCTTTATCTCCTTGTATGTCTCTATATATAGTTTCAAAACGTTGATTCACCCAGACTTGACAAAGGAAGGAAACAGTGGTACATCCCACTACACTGATGGCAGAGGGTAGGTTTCTGAGACAGTTGAGAAAGAGAGTGTTGTTGGTAAGAGTAAAGATTAGTGGATGGACAGTGGAATTATTGGATATAGTGTGCAGGTAAAATGTGTTAAAAATGTAATATATGTATATATATATTGTACGTGTATATATATGTACACATCACAATATAGATTTATGTGAAAACAATTGATGTTGCTGTCTAAGAGGTGAATGCAATTTTTTTTCCCTTGCCGTTTAGGTTTACAAACATATATAGCCAAAGAAAATATTTTTTATGTCAGCGTTTCCTCCTGTATTCATAAGTAATGCTGTTTTTACAGTCCTCCAGGTCCTCCTGGAGGCAGAAGGCGGATTGGAAGGATAACTCACGGTGGAGGTCCTGGTGCCCCACCAATGGGTGGAGGGGGATGAGGAAGGTAATTAAAATATTATATTGATAACCTTTTTTAATCCCATCTATTTCAACGTCTATCACAGAGGAAAGTATTTGATGTTAACTGAGAAATTAAAAGTTCTGATGCAGTATTTAAGAGTTAATTTTGCATTTCTTAATTCTCTCCAGGTAAATGCCTACACATCTAGTGTAGGCGTGAGGCTCAGCAGCTTTGTTTGATGACAACTGTTGGCACAAGAATGCTGAAGCCTCTCTTCATTGGCTGCCACTGCCAAGAGCAGTTTCTTGATGCCCTTCTGGGAATTCCTGCACGCAGGGGCCAGAATGGCTGATATAGCAGCTAGCTGCGTCCTTTCCTCCCCTTTACCCATTACATCCACCCACAATAGTTTTTCCAGAAATGTTTATTGTTGAAATCTTTAGTCAGCTCTAGTCATGGTAACTCACTAATTTACACCATCTTGTTGTAAGTTCATTTCTTTTTTGTAACCTGCTTAAATACAAAGTGAACTGTTAAAACCTGATACATCAGAGTCTTTTTTGCTTTAGTTACTGTATGTATTTGAACTGTTGAAATGCATTAGTTTTGATTCCAGGTATGACAGATTTATTCAGGTGCAGTTAAATTTACATTTAAGATAATATTTGCAAAACAAACAAAAGACTAGCAAGTCTTTCTAACAAATCTTGTTTAGACAATCCTGTTAACCAGAAGTCATTTTTAGATGCCAAATCATCCTTGCCATGTATTACTCTTACAAATGTTTCTAGACACATGAATACATTCAGGACATAATTCCAGTCTGTTACAGAAAACATGCTGTACTTTACTACTTGTTGTCCATGAGTTTTCAGTTCACATTTAATGAATTTAAGCTTCGTATCACCAGACGAAAGCTGCTCTCTCACGCAGCATTCGGACACCAAATCGCTGCCACTCCCTCTGATGGATCCACATTTCCTGGGTTGTGTCCAGACATGCCAGCACTGCTCCGCCCTTCCAGGATATTAACCGAGGGTCCATGTCCTGTGAGAAATTAGCATCAAAACATTATTAGTATAGATAAGCAGAGCATGGCTAAATTCTATCTATTTCTTCCTTATTGCCATTTACACATAATAGCGCTATTTTCTCCCTTAGGGTATTAAAATATCCAAGTTACCTTTGGCCGTGTTATTACTTCCACGTTGTCAACTAGTCTCCTAAAGGACGGGGGCATCTTGTTGATGATGCGGTGCAGCAGAAACTCCTGAGCACTGTGGAACATGAGCCCACCTCCCACCACCAGGATGGAACTGTACATTTTCCTCTTGATTTCATCAGATGCTGTAAATTAATATATATATATTTAATCTAGACTTTTCTCCAACTTTTTTTCAAACTAAGTAGTTACTAAAGTCTTTCATTTGGTCCTTTGTTGTGATTGGTTCTTACCACAGCAGTCGATGCTGTGTAGGATGGCTTTATCCAGGCCCAGTGCTTTACTTTCAAACTGACTCATGATTGCAGTCTTCCTGGAGAGATGCGCAGAGAACGGCTCATCTGCTTCTGCAGTGCCCATCAGACACTCCCCCTGTGCAGGCCCGAGCTCTAACTCCCCTCCTCCGCTGCCTATCATTCCGCAGCCCCTGGGCAGGTCAGATAGGTCCCCTATGCCTCCTTGACTGCTCATCTCACCTTCCAAAGCGCCACCTGGTCTTGCCTTTCGTTCAGCAGCAGATTTTGAGGACTACAGCAAAAGAACAGTAACCTACAAGTGTCCATTTCTGGGAAAAAGGTAAAAGAAAACTGTGGGAAAAAAATCTATGAGTATGTGTCTTTGTGTTACCTGGTCCTGTTTGCTCTGTGTAGTCAGCAGGTAGTGCTCATCATGGGGATCCTCAGAGTCCCCTTGGGAACGGTACTGGAGTGACGTCATTTTCTCACCTACGATACCAAAAGTGGTCGGGTAGAAAAGTCCCATTGGTGCCTAATGCAGGTATGACCAAATACATATCAAAGAAAATAAAGAGGATTAGAAAAATCAAAAGGTGTGTGTGTGTGTATATATATATATATATATATATATATATATATATATATATATATATATAAACTGTACAAAGAATTACAGCTGCATCCCCAATCACTACAGTTTGAATTGTGTACCTGCAATTTTTCGTCTCCTAATCGAACCTGATAGAGCAGAGCTGGAGAGTCTGGAAAACGAGTTTGGAATTCATGATCTTGTAGCCCTGATATGTCCTGTTAAAAAAGAAGGAACCCAGACTCAGAAGGTTGTCATTACTCCAAAGTTCACATTTCCCTCTCTCAATCTTGAGAACTCAAAAACAGACCTGGTCCAGGTGGCAGAAGGTCTCTTTTAAGTGTTGTAGTAGCTGACAGTCCAGTCTCTTGGAAAGCTGACATTCTCTATAAGGAAAACCAGCCCTCTGCAGGAGCCAGAAGAAAGTACGTGTAACATCTGTGCCCCCGTATGCCAAACACAACCTTTGTAGTACAGCAGATACAGTAGATATTCAGAATCAAATGTAAAACCTCAAATGTTTATGTTGACATTAAAAATCCAAGCATGGACTTAGGGCGAACCTGGAGTTGCGGTGGGAAACGCCGTCTTCTACACAGCACAGACTGGTCTTCTGGTCTCCTACATCTACAACACAAGCACTACTTAAGCCACTGCCAAACGTTGCACACACTGACTCCTGGTGTACAATAATAGCTGGGAACACACAAGACAGAAGTTAGATCCATGTTTGAGGGAAAAACCACACTGATGGATTTGAATCTGAATGGGTTGCAGTCAGGTTGTATATATAGTTGTGAGTGAGAAATACCTGAGAAGCCCATATTGAGCAGCAGCATGTTGACTAATGCTTTAATATGCTGTCTATTGTAGATGTCAGGAACCAATAAGATACATCTGTAATACTGGCAGAATTGAAAAGAGATGTATTTAATGTATATAGTTTGCTTTAATCCAGATTTTAAAAATAACCATGTATTCTTTCATTAACATAACTATTCGTTCTATTGTAAGGACACTGAAAAGGCATCATGTAAATGTTCTGAACCATTACCTTTAAATCTTTGAGTGGGATCTCAAGGTGCTTTTGAATAACATGACTCCAAATTGTCTCCAGGTCAGCCAGGACAGCAGTCAGTGAGCCTCCAGGACCTGAGTGAAGGTTGAGCTGTCCCCGGACAACAGGCCAGTGGATGTTATAACAATCAGAGGGGTTCACATAAAGAGCCTGCACGATGGAAAGAGGTCAGAAATTAATGAGACAAAATTCATCAGAACTACAGTATTTGTGTGTCCGTTATAATTTAGACAAATGCTCTCACCTCCTCCCCCACCAAATAAGGGGGATGGTGGGCTGTGTTGGTCCACTTCACCCTCGAGCTGCTGTCAAGTACTGCAGGGCGAATCTGGCAATTGTACGATCTGGCCTACACACACACAAATGGGTTTTTCTAAATACCTTGATCCTATATTCTTATGGATCATACACTGCTACTTTCTATTACAGCAGTGGCTGGCACCACCTTTCCTAGTGTTTGTCCAACATACACACCTGTTCAGCTGACACTGGCGTCCTTCGTACCCCATTTGACATCTTCTTGGACCAAATGGCCTGGTCGACCATTTTCAGTCCATTCTGTCTCTGTTCTTTACTCTCGGGTTTCTGGGGAAAAGCACAACAAAGCCCTGAGATTATAATATGACGTTTGTAATTTGGCCATAAATGTAGCTGTGATTTTTAGTTGGGTGGTGACGTACATTAAGACCGTCTCTCAGCAGCCAAGAATCTTCATGTCTGGGCTGTCCACTTTGCTTGTGCCTGCGTGCTATCACGTGGGCAACTGTCACGGGAAGTGTGTCTGTTGCTCGACCAATACGAAGTGTCCTCGAACCAGGGTTGATAACAATTACAAAATTACTCTGGATTTGCTGTGAAGGTAAAAAAAAAACGATTCTCGTTTTCTTATATTTAACCAAAGGTCTTGTTTAAACAATGCTACTAAAACAACCTGATAAAGTTACTTGGAACAAAATTAGCCTAAACCAGCAACCCTGTAATTTATAAAGGTTATTCTGATAAGTCACTAACTATATCTTGTTTATTTTGTTACAAAGTACACCAACGACACACCCCAATCACATGTATCACATTTTGTACAAAACTAAGCTTCCTTCCACAAGTAAAGTGTACATTTGGGACAAATTGCAGAATTTCGAAATGAGCGAACTGTATTAAATCATCTGAAAACGGATTATTATACAGCGGAAAAACTTGACGGATGTTCACCTCCTGTTGAGGCTCCGGGATTGATGGAGGAGCGATCGGTCTTTTCACCCCGCGCTGCTGCTCCTTGTCTTTTTCCTTGTCTTTCTCCTTTTCTTTTTCCTTCCCGTTGTCCTGCTCTTTCTCCGCCTGAGTCATGACCAATTTTTAAACTCCAAAAGACAAAACTCTTTAAAATGCCTTTGTTCACAACTTCCGAAAGGATAGAAAACTAGGATCTATGAACCGAAATAGAATAAGAAACTGTTGTTTGCATGGCGGTCAGTACTTCCGTGTTTGATCACGTGATAGACTTTCTTCTTCTTCTATCAAAGATTTGCGGTGGTTGCGACTGCCATACCAAGCATTGCCGCTATCCAGAGGTAGTCAGAGGTAGCTACAATGTAATATTTTGATACTGTATGTCACTTGAATTAATAGATGAAAATGTAAATACAAGTACACATGTTACACAAGTAAGGGCTCATTTTATTTGGATACGGAGTTTCTTGGCGGTGTATACAGGAAATAGCTGACATAAGTGTATTATTTCTCTATCATTTGAGAGAACTTGGCACGTTTCCAAATGAAAATGTTTACAGGTTAAAACATATGTATATTTGCATTTACCAATTTCCATGACAAAGCTTGATCAGAAAGTGGCTAACCAAAAGTAGCTAACTTTTTGCTAGTTATAGAAAGATATAGCAAAAAAAAAACCCCATCAAAAACAAAACTACAACTTAAATGTCATGTCTTTGACTGGCATTTGTAATGGAATGACTCTCTGTATACACAATTCAACATTTTATTGAACAGTAACAATATGTGTCCACTTATTGGCTTGTAAAGACATTATTTTCATGACGACATTCATAGAATTGTCACATTTGTCAATGTAATACGCTGCAAATGTTTTTCAACAGCGTCGTTAAACTTTTCTACACTGTGTTTACTCAATGTTATTTCAGATCCAAAGTTCAAGCATGGTAGCTTGTTAGCCTGCCTGTTGTTGTGAAGATTTATACATAGTTTCTTCAGATCTTTCATCAAGCAAAAGGACCTGCATGCTCTGAGTTCCAGTGGTAAAGTATTAGGTCTCTTCCTGTGCTTTTTGTCAAACTGCACCACCCAGAACTTTGCAAGGTCACTCTTCCCCTTTGCATGACTGGCCACCATATTGAGGATCATTGGGTAAAGGTCATAGGCTGCAGCTGGGATATGGGGTTCTGGGAAACTGCTGCATGAAGGGGAGCAGCTCTGCTTAGAAGATTCCTAAAAGAAAAAGACATATATTTAACAAAATATCCTGTTTTATTATAAGCTACAGAATCATTTAATATCAATATTTTAGTTATAGTCGACAGGAGGTCATATTGTCATTTTTATTAAGCATAAATTTGTAAAATACACTGTGTATAAGTACTGTATATATTTTTGTTTGTCTGCAGCAATATCGCCGCCTACGTTTTGTGATTTGTCTCTCCTGTGAAGATGATTGCAACCTCTGTATGTGGAACTCCTTTGCTGTGCACAGCAGACGGTAGGTGGCAAAATGCAACTCAAAATCAGTCATTTTGAGTTGCATGATTTCTCATTTTGAGAAAAGAGAAATCATGTCTACTGTGCTATTCCTAAAATTGTTCATTGTAAGTCTTTATTTTGATCCAGGTTTGAAAAGGAACGCCAGGTGGAAACATTCTACCAACCAAAAAAGAAATCCACTAATAATTTCTCAAAATGAACTTTAGTCACATGGATAAAAATACATAAAAGTGCTCAGTCTTTACAGTACCTTAGGGCAGACAATAAGAACACGATGTGCAGCACTGGCCTGCTCTGCCAACCAGCGCATTAGCCCCAACTCCCCAATCTTTTGTTGCTGCCACATGTCTATAGCAACACTGCAGCCACCGTGCCACTGCAGGAACTCGGCCAGGGCCACCACGGCCTGCTGGAAGGACGGATTCTCAGCAGGGTACACGACCAGGACAGGGACAGGAACCACATCAGCTGGAGCTACTCTTTTAAAACCCAAGCACATGGCAAAGTTGTCTCCACAGCATTTATCTGTAGAATATCAAGACATAAGCATTTACAACATCAGATACACACATATTGTACATTATCTAAAGGAATTGACACAAGTTTAGGAAAACATTGTTATGAGCCAAAACCTGATAGGTTAAAGCATTCAGGGGATTTTTTTGTTTGTATATTTTTGTCTTTTGCTTTATTCTCCTGTCACTCTCAATCTAAATATTCAAACCTGCAGCACAACAAACTTCTTTTGTAAGTACAAAAATCTTTAATAATGATGGTTTTAAAATGAGAACCAGCTCAAGCTGGTGTGGATTTACATGTTAAGTAGCAGGAGATGATGATCAAAAACGCCATGACTCCTACAAGAGCACTTGTTGTCATCACATCTGCAAAAACAAGTATAGTTGACATAATACAGCATATAAGTTTAAATCTGCAGTAATCCAGTTACTATACCTTATTTACAAGTATAACAGTGCAAAAGGAAACTGAAAACTTACAAGGGGTGGGGGTCTCCAATGCAACAGCTATATAAAAAAGGAATGTTAAATACCATATTAGAAATGAAATGAAAAATAAAATGAAATCTAGAAATGAATGAACATTTCACACTGATTTCTGTTATTTCTCACCTGTAGGATCTTGAAATATCACTAATTTAACGGTAGCTGAAAAACATGGAGCTCACAGTTTACATAGTCATAGTTATATGGTAACTCAGATGATATTAGGCCTCATGCAGTTGAAGAAAAAACCTACGCTCTACAGGCTCGTCCACTGTTATATTTGCTGATTTTACAGCCCAGGGAGGCCATTGTGGATGCAAGGGAACGTTGTTGGCTTGAATGAGGTAGAATCCAGGTTTTGCTGGTTGCAAAGTATAGAACCACTTCTAAAAAAGAAAAGTTATGAAAGTGAAAACAATAGCCATTTACAAAAATTGTGTTCAATAATTGATGGGATTTGATCCAGTAGACCTGTTTAGGACCAGTGGTGTTTTCCCTTAAAAGTGGCGTGTATCTGCAGAGAATTGGTAATTTCCCTTCTATGTGGATCATCGTGCCTGTCAGATGATGGATACTGGCTGGAAAGACAGTGAAATGATAGGGTTTATTACAGTAAAGCCCAAGATAAACTTTAATTAATTTGATCTTTCAATTTGGCATCTTTTGTTTAAAGCTATAAATGTTAGCTTTCTTATGACTGCAATATCTGTGTAGTCAAGTCAAAGGACTTGGTTCTCACTGAACATAATCAAATGCCTTTATATGAGCTGTCCAAATAAATCCAATGTGATTTATCTAGCCCCTCTGCAAGACCCTCTGGTCTGCAAGTATGTTTTATGTACTGCTACTTTACGGTTCACCATTATTCCCGCTACCTCTGTCTTATTTATGTACTTAAGCGTGTTTCTACACAGAAAACATTTTATTTAGAGGATGTCACTCTTCTCTTATCCCAATATTTAGTAAATAACATTTTCTCTTCTCACAGGCTCATTATGCAGGATCATTGTTACCTGACCAGTTTTGTGAAGTAAATCTGTGTTGCTGAGTGCTACATAAGCAACTAATTTGCATCTCAAGCACCAAGGTAAGACTTTGACCTAAATGATATGATGATGAGCAACATGACTTTTCCTACCATCAATATTAACAGCCCAGCTGATGTTCAACATCACTTTTTTTCCATCAGTTACCGCCGTTACTTTTGAGTCTGCCAGATAAGATGGACTAGTAGCACTCTCGGCAGGGAGTCCTGGAACAAGAGGCAGCAGTGGTAAGACTCATTGTCCACACATCGAGAGAACGCCTCCATTCACTTCACACAAGCATTTAATTCAACATTTGTATCTCAGAGAGAAAAACCAGACAGATATATCACAGAGCACACAGTTTTGACATGAATTCAGCGGTTTTACATCTCACCTTCAGTATATTCACAATGTATTGGCTGCAACAAAGATAAAAAAAAAATAAAATAAATTACACACCCAAAAAACCTTGGGCTAAATAAAAAAAAAAAAATAAAATAAATTACACACCCAAAACACCTTGGGCTAAATAAAATAAAAATAATGAATGTATTAACTTACATTTTCTGTCATCACTTCAGTTTGGATGCAAAAGAGAAAGATCAAGGCTATGGTCCACATCATGAAGTATTTACAGTCCTGAAGATAAAGATTGACAAATATTCTAGTTTACAAGAAACAAGATTTGTTGTTTCAACGGATGTTGTCTCTTCTCTGGTATTTTAAAGAAAAATCCAAGTGTTTTATAGCTTAATGGTTAGCTTTGATTATCTTTCTAATAAAAGGAACAATTCAGTTATACAAATATTGTCAAAAATATAAATAATGTACAGTTAAGTTAAAAACACATGATGTCATTATACGTGTGTGAAGATTAAATATTATCAATCTTGTAACATTACACATCTACAGCAACAGCAAAGACAATTTATTTAACTCAGAAAAGTGACCATATAATCCAAAAAGTTAGAAACCAAAAGTCATTTTTAAATTATTGTATTACTTAATTTTTTCGTATTGTACAAAATTACAAAACGTTTTTGCAGTGAAAACTGTTGTTACCAATGTTCGGGTGTTTTTTGTTTTTTTGATAACCCCGAAAGCGTGGTTTTAATCAAGTCATCAGTAAAGTTACATCTTCACCTTCTTTGCAAACAATCATATGAAACTGATCATATATAACTGATTTTTTTAAATAACTAAAAGGTTCTTTTTAATAGTAAAATTACAAAAATCTATGACATATTTAATACAAATTATCAAACCATTTTCTCATATATTGTCCTACCTTCTGTTAGTAGTTCTCTTGTTGAAGATTCTCCAGCTCTGGGTCCGTTAGGTTATAAATACAGCCTGTTAAGCCCCGCCCCCTGACAAAAACAGTTCACTCAGCTGTGGAAGTTTCTCAGTCAGGTATGAGCTGGGTTTTGTTATTTATTTTGTTTTTTAGTTACCTGTATGTTACGTGACTGCGGTCGAACTCATTTTAATACCTAACTTTTTTTTGCTGAAGGCAGTCTGCAAATTCATGTGCCAGTCGCGCAGTGAAGTAAACAGCAAATGACTGCGAGCTTCAGACAAACAAATGTGCAGATAGAGAGACGTTAAGAGAAAACTACTGAGCCCTTTAAACGGTAAAAACGTTTTCAGAAAGTGCTTTAGAGAAATCTGTGCCTGTGTGTTGTGCACGGGACTGTTGTGGCTGAGTTAAACAGTTTCAGCTGTTGGTGTTTGTCTTGGCCGTCATAATAAATGGAGACCAAACATGATTCTACTTCAAAGTAAAGTTAGAAAGATAGTTTGAAGTTGCACTTTAGCGAAGTCGGAATTATGTTCTATTTGGTATTCTACTCTGAGTGGGTTGGAGAATCCTATTGTTGTGGTGACATTTTGCAGTTCCCCATCTAGTGAGAGTGTATTAAGATTCAAAATTAGGTTTAAAGCTGAGATTAGAATAACGAAGGTAAAAAAAGACATTTATTTATGTACGTGTAATGCTCGCAAAACAAAATCGTGTATGTGTTTGTGCAGACCTACAATAGACCTCACACTGATAAATAAGTTCGACATTGTCTTGCGACATTTGTGTTCTCAAATGACAAGTTGGTTTAATGTGGAAATGTGCATTTTAACGTCTGTTCAAAATGTGAGGATTGGCCATTTTAGAATTAGATCTGCTGAGTGGGTTAAATATGAAGCTGTTGTTGAGCCGCTGGTTAACTGATAAGGCCTGACCTAGATATACATTTCCTTCGCTTCCTCCAACTGACTGGCAATAAACCCATTTATTGTTAAGCAACATTTATCTTAAAATAAAGTCTGTTGGTGTTTGAGATCAATGTCCAATGGTAGCATTACCATTGGACAATGAAGTATTTTTGCTTCTGAGTGAAAGTTAAATGTTGAAAACTGCTAATTATAATTAACTTAATGTCTCTTTAAGAGCAGACAATGCAAAAATAATTAAATCTACTCATTTGTAGTCAGAAGTGATGTTTCCATTGCAGATCAAAGACACGAAGTTTGCTGTATAAATAAATACAGCTTTGTCAAATAAACTATATATACAATAAATGTACCTTAATGGTAAATATTGAACAAAACCTTTCACTGTAACAGCAGTGAGTGGCTGGTGCCAGAAAAGGCCATTCACCTCCAACTGTAATTTAGCTGCTGGAAGATATGACCTTAGTAAAGAAAAGGTGTGACATTTGTATAATAATTAACCTTCTCAAGACCCAAAATGCCAAACCTTAAATTCACCCTTCAGTTCTCTTACTGGAACACAAGTGACTTGACAAGTGATGTTTAGAGCTTATTTAATCTATTCCTGTTCGTCAGCCTAATAACAAATCTAGCTTGACCAGTTTTGTAATATTCTTTCCAGTGCATGAAGAGAGCCTATCCACGACTAGGATGTTGACTTTGGCCACCTTGGGCCGAACTGGTGCCCAGCAGCTTGTGAAGAAAACTATGAGTTTATTTGCAAGAGATGGCAGAGGTCTTTCTGTCTCTTCACCAGGATGTGTCTCAGTATTAAGGACAGCGTCTACTTCCTTCGTCTGCATAAGCCATAACAGATGTTTCAGTGTTTCAGCAGCTCACTGCAGCTCCTCTTCTTTAACACCGCCACAACAGCAAACTCCGTCTTACAGTTATGTCATCATCGGAGCAGGTTCGGCAGGCTGTGTCCTTGCCAACCGCCTCACTGAGGATGCCCATGAGTCTGTGCTGCTGCTGGAGGCAGGGCCTAAGGACAAGTGGCTTGGCAGCACCAGATTGTCATGGAAGGTGCACATGCCAGCGGCACTGACCTACAACCTCTGTGATGACAAGTACAGTAATTTTACAATTCTCTGAAATGTTTTTAGCTGATTCGTGGAATTACTTGTTACGGTGTCCGTGTTGATTCTTATCTTCTACTGATTCAATGCTAACCTTCAAATTCCACATTCCTTTGTGAAAGAGTTAATCATAAAATATTAAAACAAAACAGACTCTATAATTGTGCAGACGTAGTAAGTATTAGCACAATTTTTATTTGATTGATTGTATTTCCTGTGTATTTGCTGCCATGCTGTATTTTTTCTGTTGTTCTGCAGGGTTAATTGGTACTACCACACTTTACCTCAGGCCCACATGAACAACCGTGTGCTCTACTGGCCGAGGGGTCGTGTGTGGGGGGGGTCCTCTTCACTCAACGCCATGGTTTACATTCGAGGACATGCTGAAGACTATAACCGTTGGCAGACAGAAGGAGCAGAGGGCTGGGATTATGAACACTGTCTACCGTATTTCCGGAAGGCTCAGTGCCATGAGCTTGGGGAAAACAGGTACACAACAAAATTCAAGAGAAAAAAGACAGATGAGATAAAACATTATTGTCCTCTGTCATGGATCACCAGCTACACTTAATATGATAAGTATTATGAGTATGATAAGGTAACTTTTATGTAATCATAAACACATAAAAATGACATCACAAACGCCATCATGAAAGTGAATAAAGATTTGTGTTGAGTTTTTAAATATGGTACGTATGAGCATGCCATGTACATACATCAGGTGTTTAATGTATGTCTCAAGTTTGTTGTTGGACAGTTTGTTGTTGGGGGGTGGTTCCTTTTATAATCGAATCCTAGGTTTTCTCAAGTTTTTACTTTTTTTTTTAAATGCTTGGTGAAAGTACCAGAGTAAATCGCTGTGCAATTCCAGTTAAGTTTGTCTAACAAAAGCAGATAAACTGAGAATAGTAATGATACAGAGGACATTAAAGTGCTCCGAGAACATAAGGGTTTTAATGACTAAACTATATCATGATAGAGTTCTGGCTTGGCACTCCCAATGTCATCTCATGGTAGATTCCTTAAACACTTCATGGACCAAATTCTGAATATTCTGGACCAAACAGTTTTCTTTATATCAAATACACATTTTAAATATATGCTCTCTGAATTAGCACAGGTTTAAAGAATTTATACTGTACTATGACATATTACTTTTACAATGGTGTGTCCCCTCTTAACCGTAGGTATCGGGGTGGCAGTGGTCCTCTTCACGTATCCAGAGGGAAGACCAATCACCCCCTTCATAGGGCTTTTATTGAAGCAGGACAGCAGTCCGGATATCCATTCACTGATGACATGAATGGATACCAACAGGAGGGTCTTGGTTGGATGGACATGACAATTTATAAAGGTCTGATTAAACCAACTTAATAAATTACATTTTTTAAACACTTAATTGTCAGCATGTGTACAACATTTTGTTGTTGTTTTTATTCAGGGATTTTACATTACTAACTATGAGGGCTGTCAAAATAAAAGCATTAATTAGGTTAATTAATTTGTTATATAATCAGATTAAAATTGTTAGTGTAGTTTTAAGCTTGATTTTTTCTTTGACATTTTTCCATATAAAAATTCTATCATTTGTCATTTGTCATCAAAAAATGTTTAGGAAAATTGTTTAGGAAAATTGATTTATCATCATTAATCATCAATTGGATTTAATTTTAATTGTTTTATTAATTTATATATTAGTATACGTTGTAGAAAAAAGAACTAAGTGATATTAACTTGTGAAGTAATATTTATGGCAATATTACAGTCAGGAAATTCCATCTTTGTATGTTTCTCATTGTTCAAATCATGTCTAGGAAAGAGGTGGAGCTCAGCTAGTGCCTACCTGAGACCAGTACTAGGTCGAGCTAACCTAAAGACAGAAGTACGTTGCCTAACAACCAAGATTTTGTTTAGTGGGAATCGTGCCGTGGGTGTGGAATACATGCAAAATGGCCAGACAAAAAGGGTAAGGCTCAGTGAGTAATGGGAATTTGATAAACAAATGTAAAATATCCATTCAGCAAGGTAAATATATTTACCTTGGCTCAGAATCAGTCACAGATATTCCTTTGTAAGACTTAAACTTTTGACATGTCATGATGTGTTTTATTATTATGCAATTTACATGCAGGTGTGAGGTTTAACATTTCCAAGATGTAACTGAGATGAATTGAGGCAGCTGCTGTCAGTCCATCAATGTTAACCTGGACAAAGAGCCACTTTCACAGCTGCAGACTTTGTAAATATGGGAAAATGATTTTCCTTTCAGGTGTTTGCAGACAAAGAGGTAATACTGAGTGGAGGAGCGATCAACTCCCCACAGCTTCTCATGCTGTCAGGAGTGGGAAATGCAGATGACCTGAAACAACTTAGCATCCCTGTGGTTCAGCACTTACCAGGTGGATTTTTTTTTAATTTTAATTAATTAATTTTTTTTTTTACAAAGAATGCCTTCATTCTCAATGCTTTTTATTTAGTTTATGTTGATCTTTGCCTGTTGTCTCCCAGGTGTTGGTAGTAATTTGCAGGATCATTTGGAACTGTACGTCCAACAGCAGTGCACTCAGCCCATCACCCTTTACAAGGCCCAGAAACCTTTTCACATGATCAAGATAGGTCTGGAGTGGCTCACCATGTTCACCGGTAAATGAAAATGTACCACAAACACAAACACTCTCTCAGATATATGGTATATATATATATATATATATATATATATATATATATATATATATACTTTCTGAAAAATATTTAGTATATCTTTAAAAGTGCTTTTAAGTTTTATTCAACTACAAATAGTTCACAACAATTGTATAACAGTCATTTTTTCCAGATTATAATCTGTTTTCGCAGATCTTTTATTCTGCAGACATTTTTATTGAGGTGCACATTTCCTGCTTAAAATGATATTGAACCAGATAAGGAGATCACCACTTCCTTCTATGTGAATTCATGTTGTGGTCAAAAAATGTCTTTCCAAGAGTTCAACAAGAAAATAAATAATAATCTATTAAAAAGCTCTGTGCTGCCAACTCTATATTAATGATCTCAGTTTGAGAGTGCTACAGTTTCAACCAAAACCATTAAGGAAGATACCAATGTTTTGGTAGGTCTTAGATCACTAAATTAAAAAATCTAAAACTGTAGGTTGTCAGTGAGTCAGCGAGTATTGACTGAAGGACAAAAACAAGGCTTGATGGAAACAATAGGTCTATACATTAATTATTTCTACATAAACAATAATATTAAACCATTTACACATGTTGTGTAGCTCTTGTTAAGACATTTTGAGCTCTTTCAGGAAGTGAAAGGCACGTCTGTAAATGTGACCACATCATTTTATTTTTTTAGGTTCAGTTCTGTTTTAAAACCTGTAGGACAACAGGTGTTCTCTTTTACGCTCAATTCTTTTTTATATATAACATTTCCTATTTAAAGGCCTCTAGAAAAAGAAAGAGCAGAAGGGTGAAGACCTTTTTTGCACCCAAGTTTGCTTTTTTATAACTTATTTGTTCAGACACAGAGAAATCAGTGTGGCACATTTCTTCTGTATTTGTCTTAATGTCTCACTAGAAGATTGTTGTTATAGGTTATGGAGCAACAGCCCACCTGGAGAGTGGAGGGTTCATCCGTAGTCGCCCACACGTCAGCCACCCTGATATCCAGTTTCACTTCCTGCCCTCACAGGTCATTGATCATGGAAGAGTTGCGTCAAAAATAGAGGCCTATCAGGTACTGCTTTCTGTGGAAATGTGATCACACGTACTGACAGTGTTTCCTCTATTTCTTCATGGAAATAATTTCAAGATGATATGTTGTAAAATTCCAGGCCCAATTCCAAAGAAGTAATTATACCCACTACAAGATAAGAGTGACTGAGATAAGGTCATTACAAACAACCCGCAGTTTTTTATTGTATAATGGAATCCTAAAATAACTGAAATGCAAATAAGTATTTAGATTCTTCTTCTTTTTTCTTTCGGCTTTGTCTCTTTTTTCAGGGGTTGCCACAGTGTCAAAATAAACACAGAACTTGTAATACTTGAACTGACACATTAACCCTGCAGTGTGCACCAAATGGATTAATTGAATGTTTGTAGTGATATTAAACATGCAGTTGCTACTTCCTGGGTTTTGCTGCTGTTCAACTAAATATTTTGTTACTTAAACTTATTGTTTGTGATGTAGGTTCATGTGGGACCATTGAGAAGCACTAGTATTGGCTGGATGAAACTGAAAAGCACAAACCCTCTTGATCACCCGTATATCCAACCAAACTACCTTTCAACTGGTAAGTCTCTGCATTGTAATTGCCACTGGAGTTGTGTTACTACTGTTTCTCTGTCCTTTTATTCAAGTCAGTTTTGCTCTCACCTTTAATCTACATACAGTGCAGGATGAGACTGGTCTGTCTTGACTAAGCATATTTAAGTGTGTATTGGTATCGGTGGAGCTCTACTTCACTTAGAAAACATGTTGGATTGCAGCTTCGTACCTTCAGCTTGTAAATCACACGTGTCAAACTCAGACAGGGGGCCAAATCTAGCCCGCAGTGTAATTATATTTGGCTCACAAGTTTGACACCCCTGTTGTAAATGATGCCTCAAGCTTCCTGGGCCATGTTGAAGATATTTGAAGGCTGAGTGTGTTTCCCACAGATGCAGTACAGTCTGTTGTTGGTTGTAGACCAATGAGCATAAAAAAAAGTGTAATGAGCATCTCAGCATAGTTGAAATGGTAGCCTGGAGCCAGGATGTTTACATTTTGCCTCTTATTTCAGATATTGATGTGTGGGAGTTCAGAGAGTGTGTCAAACTCTCCAGAGAGATCTTCGCTCAGAAGGCCTTTGAACCTTTCCGTGGTCTGGAAGTCCAGCCTGGATCTCAGGTTCAGTCTGACTCTGACATTGACGCATTTGTGCGTGAAAAGGCTGACACTGCCTACCACCCGTCCTGCACCTGCAAGATGGGTTCTCCCTCCGACCCCATGGCTGTCGTCGACCCAAACACACAGGTTTTGGGTCTAGAGCATCTGCGGGTAGTTGACGCCTCCATCATGCCTAGCATTGTCAGTGGAAACCTCAACGCTCCGACCATCATGATTGCAGAGAAGGTTGCCGACTTAATCAGAGGTCGCCCTGCTCTCATCGACGCAGACATTCCTGTGTACAAACCAGGGACACTTGACACACAAAGATGAAAATGGATCCAGCCGTCAGAAACAGTGTATCAGGTATTCTCTATTTGTTGTTAATCAATGATGCCATGTTGCCACAATGAAGTTTACCATTTTTTTTCATTTGAATTTACATGTGAGAATTAGGAGGTAGGTTTATAAAATATAACAATCACTACATGTACAGATTTTTCTACCTTTTTAACACGGGACATTTGTATTAATTTCCTTTTAAACTTTTCCCTTTTAACTTTTAACTGTAGACTGATAAATATTGTTGCAGACTGTGTTTGTCTAGTGATGTGACTTAGATGAAGATCAGAACATATTTTATGACCAATTAATGCAGAAATCCAAGTAATCCCAAAGGGTTCACATACTTTTTTCTTGCAACTGTATATGGCTTGTTAATGGCTGTGACACATTTCATAGTACATTTATTAGGCTTCAAATCAATCAAGCAGCCTGCATTTATTCAACATTAGAAAGTTTAATATTGGTTTAAGCCCTAATAAAACAAATGTACCTGCAGTTATAAAATGCATACCACATCATATTTTACATGTATTGGCCACTTTAATTGACGTAATTAGTGTACAGTACATTTAAAGAATATCCCAGGTACCAGCTTGTCACGCTTCAATCATGTATTCCTTTTGGACTCCTCTGTGTGTCCAAATATTTGAATATTGGGGTGTTTCCCATTGTTTGGATTCATATTAAACTAAGCCCTTTGGTTGTGAAAATAATATGGTGTTGCCCTGAAGAGAGGATTTTGTCAGAGAAATAGAATACAATCCCACATTTCCAGCCACAGTGGCAGTGTTTTTCTTTTAAAAGTTGACTTGAACATGTTCTTATAGTGGGCAGTGACAGATGAATGCTGGTCATTGATGCAGCTTCTGCTTCTGCAGACACATTGGTCCCTCAGGTCAGTGTTGGGGAAAATTATCTACATACAAGTAAGTGACAGGTTACTGTCAACAATATCACTTCAAAACATACACTCATCCACAACATACTGAATTTATATATTTCAGGGACATTACATGACATCATTGAGTTTAGCTATCTTTTTAAAAAAGTCTCCACGAGTCACATTTGTAAGCAACAGAGGAAATAAGACTAATGGAGGAAAACTTAGCAGTGAACCCTGATTGTCAGATGGTCAATACAAACCCACTTTCACTTAAAGTAATGCAGATTAGCACAACCTTTTGACCATTGAATTCATTAGTTTAAAGCTGTTGTAAAAAAGCACTGCATTTTCTGCTCATGTCAACGTAATCATAACAAAGGTTTCTAGCATCCGTGTTATGATAAAACAAAAGCAAGCGGCTGCTTTAGATTGTTGTTGCAAATGGGGGAAAGACTGAACCTGGTTTTCCTACATACTCAGTAGAAAACAAGTGTATACCTGAGGACAGTCTATTTTACTGATATGTGAATTTTGTTTTCAAGTCAAAAACAAAGATGGCCGCCGCTGAACTTCAAAACCCTGAAAAGTAGTTTTTACCATTATCTGAGGTCTTAATTCACATTGCTCTGTCAGAAACACTTATATAACCAGAAAAAGTCACTTCACAATGAACCATTGTTGATCACAGTCATGATCTTAAAATGACTCAGGGGACATTGTGAGGCAAAATAATGCAGCTACACAAAGACAGCCCACACATTTCTGCCCTTCACTTAAAAAGTCTAAATATGACACAACCAGGTCTGGTGGATTTGTTTTTGTTTTAAAGTACTTGTTTTTATGTGAGACATTTGTTCTTAATTAAGTATTCAGGTCATTCAGGGTATGGCTTGGTAAAAAAAACAAACAACTTTTTCTGTTATTCATTCAAAACGTTTTCTCAAATCAACTTAGCTCAGTCTTTAGTGTTGCCTAGTGGCCATAAAAGATACACCTAAAAACACGCATTTCTGGGCCATTAGGTAATAACAGCAAGGTGACAATGTTACAATGTTGCCTTGCACGTGGGGACTATGGCACAAGTGAGGTGTCTATAAACTCCCGACATTGTTTTCTCCAAAACATAATTTTATACTACTTTGAGAAAAGTACTTTGTCTCTTATGGAATTAAGGACAGTTGTCTTTTGACCGGTTGTATTTTGTCACACTGAGAGAATCTGAGCTGCCAAACTCTTTTGTTTCAACTCTTCCATCTGGCTGGCTGTGTGTAGCTGTGTGATTACCTTGCTCCATATGTTGTAAACCTGCAGGGCAAAGTGCTTCCAACTCCCACCTCTCCAGCATTCCCATGTACCACTGCCCAGAAAGAGAATAAAAAAGGCACTTGTTGTTCTATTCTCATCCATCCATGGTTTGCTTTTCTTTTCTCTGCTCCAGGATGTGCAGAAATATTATTTAAAAATAGCTAAAATATTCCAGTGTGAGCCGTTACTATAGTGATGTGATGCATATCATCTCATCCGTTAAGTCCTCCTCACAGGTCACAGCCACGTACGGCTCCTCGTCACTGTAGTCTCGGATGCTGTGGTCTCTAAAACTTGTTCCAGCTTGAAGGTCAAAGCTAAGGTTCCCTGATCCTCCAGTGCTGTCATTACTTATACTTCCATTCAGGAGATTGCTGGCAGCGCTCTCCATCTCATCAATAGTCATCTCACATGCATCTGCAATCTCGTGTTTAGCAACTGAGACAAAATTGGGGTCTCTGGCGTATTTTCCCAGACCTTCAGAGATCAACACCTGAGTGAAAACAAATCAAAGGCAGAGTTACCATTTAGACCGGGCTCTCCACATCTTTTCAGTGCTTGCTAGCCTTGTCCACCTAAATTAATTATAAATAAACAAAAAACTTTTTTTTTATATTAAACTGTCAGCTTTGACAGGGTTTTTCATCACCTGCATCTGCACAATATCATAGACCATGATTTTCAAACTTATGATGGTAGAGGAGGACTGACTGTATATGAAACATTTAAAATTAAATAAATATTCAGAAAACTATGGGGGCAATGTTTTCTAGTACGTTATTCAATCGGTCTACTTGTGAGTTGGCTAATCCAAACTAGTCAAAACACCCCCAAAAGCACTTGGTACCTCCATCCAGATTAAATTAACAGATATATATAGTTAAATATATATATATATATATATATATATATATATTTTTATCGACTGGGAGATTACGGCCTTACAAATTAGTGCACTCAAACCTAGGACTCTCTGCTTCAGAGGCAGGCGTGCTAACTGCTACACTATGGAACCTTACAATTCTTTGTAAGTACCTGTCTATGCAGTTCTGGAAACCCACTAGGAAAAAATATTCTAAATATTTTATTCTTGGATATTTTTAAACTTAAAAAAGTAAGGCAATAGTTACTTTCCTTCTAACCAGTTACGGGGGGTAGTAATTACTACCAGTTACTAACTCAGTTAACTTTTGGGATAAGTAACTAGACTTAGACTGCCTACAAAAGGTCATGTGCTTTTACTCAGAAGACTAATTTGGAACTCACAGCCTCCACCAGACTGTTGGCGCTGCCTCTCTTCTGCAGGACATGGGTACAGTTCTCAGCAGGTAACTGAAGACGTGATGGAGAATGACTACGAGTTGGGGGACCGTCCTGACTGTCTGTATACCAGGAGCTCCTCTTCACTGCTCCAGGGAGACTGCCAACACTGCCAGGAATCCGCCAGTCCACCTGTGTCCATTTTTTTATACAATTTATCACAGGATAGATGCCAATTAATCACAATTAATCATGACTTTTTCACCTGCAGTGTGTGCTAATAACAGTGTGTATTGACTGTAAATTAGAGCAAACATTATTGGATGGATGCCCATGCATTAAAATGACAATTTTCATCTGATTAATTGACCTATTATTTAAAGCACTCATTTTGAGAACCCTCATGTAAAGACATTTCAGCTTCTTTTTCTCAGACCTGTATAAGGGGCATGTAGGACGGCGAACAGCTGTGCCTGATAGGAGAAGAAGGAGGTGTGGCCCAGGAGTGCAGTGACCTTGAAGGAGATGGACGGTGAATTCTACTGGAATCAAAACCAGCCACGGCCATTAGCTGAAATAAAAGTACAAAAATTAAAGGTAGTATTTATGCTGAGTGAATCATTTATAGCCACCACAATTGTTGAATTTCATAAATATTTTACACAGACTCATTAGAAATGGA
>NC_024316.1:10727633-10728761 GCF_000523025.1 Cynoglossus semilaevis | reverse complement strand
GGTGCAGGCTGGAGGGTAATGAGCATCATCCTGACTGCGACTGCGAAGATACTCAAAATTGAATGTTGGTCTGTTGGAGGCTGAGAGGAAAAAACAAGATTATAAATGAAAAAACACACTTTTTCTTCCTAATAATTGCTTCCATTAACTCAAGAACCCAGAATCGTACGTTGAGGTGAGGGTAGAAGCCAGCTCTTCGGTGACTGCCTACTGTTTTGGTGAGTCAGCTGATGATCCTCTTCAAAGTAACTTCCAGACTGGTGGTTTCCTCTGAAAACCTCAAGATCAAAGTCTCCTTCTGCATCATGTTGTGCTCTATTGGTGAGTCTGTTTAAAATGATATACACTTTTTTTCTTTTTTTTTTTTAGTTGGAGATGCTAATTCAAGTCTTGCCCGACATTGACCTACCTATCTCTTGTCAGCATGATGTCATCTTTATGAATCTCGTCTCCGCTGTCGTACTCTCCTGAGCATCTTTCGTCATCACTGTCCTCCCGGCGAATGGTAGGGTAAAGTCCAACACCATTTTCTGACCTGACACAGAAATGTCAAAACATAAAAAGTGTCATAAAAAGTGTGTGACACCAATGGATGGGGTAGATTTAGTGACCCTGAAAAAAAAACTAAAGTGTTGATATGTGACATTACAGAATTGAGAATTAGAAAGTGACACTCTGCATGTATCATGCACATACCTAATATAGGCCTCATAGTAGCGTGTCCTGCTCAGCAAGGTGATTAATCAGATCCACATAAAGACGTTTAGGAAAAAGAAGAAGTGACTATTAACATAAATGTGAAGGAAAGACTAAAAATTAAATTGATCAGTTTTTTATCACTTTTAAATGTCATTAAAATTTCAGCATTTTAAATATTTCTTTAAGAAAATTCACATGGTCAAATGATAAAAAAGATAATACAAAATTAAAGCAAGTTTCTCATCAAATTAGAGCATTTTGAAAACTTAATTAGAAACTTTTTTGATAAAACGCGAATGTCGTGTGTCATGCGTTCAGATGATAAAATATTTTGATGAATATTTCTGGAAAAGAAATTTCAAAATTTTACCTTTTTGCATAGTTCCCATCAAATTAGAGCCTTTTTAGGTGATTATTGAAATATTCATA
>NC_024316.1:10695041-10727533 GCF_000523025.1 Cynoglossus semilaevis | reverse complement strand
AAAAAGTATTTTATATGAATATTTTTATGAAAATTGTTTTAATGAAACTGTTTGGAAAAAAAATTAAAAATGTATCTTTTCTGCATGTTTCTCATCAATTTAGCATTTTGAGAAATCCTTTTTTTTAAATTTTTTTGGTAAATTTCAGTTTTAGCATGTCAATTTTGTCATTTAATGAACAATTATGATGAAAAGGTTCAGATTTTTATCAAAATTTTAACCGTCTATATCTTTTTTATCAAATTTGAAAAATTTTTGAGATGTTGAAATGTTTTTTCCAAATTTTGTCATGCCTCCATGTCTCCCATCAATTTACTTTCCGATGATCAGATGATCAAAAATTATTTGATCTTTTGGTAATTTTTTAAAAAGAAATGTGTTCATTTTTGCAGAAATGCAAACTGCACATCTGTCAGCTGTCAGGTTTCACTATATACAAATGTAATAGGGCCTTGAGCATAAAAAAACTGTCCCACTTAACAAGCATAGTATTTGTTTATCTCTGTGCAAAGCAATCAGGTACCTTAACATCAGACTGTGGGACTCTCTTCTAAGAGATGTATAACGCTCTCTTAGAACAGAGTCCCACATTCTGATGTTAAGGTTCTACTGTGCTGACTTTATTGACATTTCTCTTGCATAACGTATTCATTATTGATTTCAATGACCCTAGACACGTATTTTCGCACCACGAAATGCAACAACTTAAATGGTGAGACAAACAGAATCCTTGAATTATTTAATTCGTCAACATGAAACGTACCTAATACAACCAGCAGATGGCGACAGAAGATAGACGACAGGAAATACGGAAACAGAGCGGGTCGAAGGTAGAGGGGTTCACTGCAACAGCGCTGTCACACACATATCACAAAAATATAATTATAGACTTCTTGCCTTTAAGTGTTTAAATATACACGTATTCAACTACAGCAAAGAATAAACAATGGAAGGTATATAAGAGAAGGCCGACTACTAATGTACATTTTATGCCCCATTCTTTAAATAAGGAAAACATCAATGTATATTTCCAGGCTTGTTTGCACTTATTAAGTTGCAGGAAAATGAGTTTAATAAAATCGTGGGCAACCGTAATACAAACCATTGTAGCGCAGTAGGGGGAAACTAGAAAGCGTTGTGGTACGTTTTATGAATGGGCTCTAGGGGGCACTGCGTCATCATCATAAGCATGGAGAGCGAAAAGTAGAGAGAGAGGGGAAATGGAAAGAAAGAGAGAAAGAGATATGTGAAGGGAGGGGGAGAGAAAATGAATTCCATTTCATTTCTACCTTTAATCCAACTGTGAAATTCGCAAGTAAAAGGCTGCTACTGCTTTTTTTTCTAATCAGGTATTTCACTGTGTGCATCAACTAGATCAACTGAGTTTTATCATCACACCTTTACCACCAAACACAGCAAGTGAGTAAAAAAGCAGCTGTGAACTGATGGACACTTTTGGGTTGTGTTGTGGTATACCTGTAGAGAAACAAAATGTATAATTTAGTTCATGGAACTCTTTGTCATTTTGCCTAGAAAAAGAGTGTTTCTTTTACAGTCTATAAATAAAGGGCTTTGTATTTAAAGAACACTTTCTGGTACTGATGCCCAACAGTATTTTAAAAGCAGTACCAATTCTAATTGTGACAGAACCTCCTTTTAAAACCTTTGTGATGAGGATTGTCCATCTGTGGGGAGTACTTACATTTGTGTATGTGTACAGTATGTGGTTGACAGCACATGTTGTGAGTCACTCATGTGAAACACTTTGTGACAATTCAAATAAGTCCAGACGTTTGTGTCCACTTCTTAACTTTAAACATTTTATTACAGACAAAAGAAAACAAAAGAATATTTGTGACACATAATGAATCTAATGCCGACCCACAGTAAGTGTGCCAACGACAAATTCTGAAAAAAATATGTATTATTGTAATAGTCATGTTGTTGTAGCAGTAATAATATTAATAATAGTCATAATTATAATAATTCACCCTGATGAAAATAAGCCAAATTGTTACTTCATATCATTTATTAAATAGAAATCAAACCTGCAACCGAATTAAATAGAATGACCATATTGTAAAATACACAATATGATATTAATAATAAGTTTTTTTCATCACTGGTTTCACAAATCAAAGAAGTACATTTAGCAGGTTTGTACACAAAGAAACTAATAATAATAATAATAATAATAATAATAATAATAATATCGACCCCATGACCATCCTTTCAAAAAGCAAAATCCTGCTACAGTGAAAAACAAAATATTAAATTTTTTTTCTCACAAAAAATGATAAAGATGAGTTCAACACAATTCTAAAACATCTAATAAAACTAGTCAAAAATTTTAAAACCCACTGTTATGTTTTTTTTTCTTTAGTAACATTTCACATTTAGCAACTTTTTTTTTTAATTCACCTGTACAAGTGGTGCCAGGACTAAAAGGATTGTGGGTTGGGGTTACAGGTGGAAAGGAGGGTCCTTCCTGACCAGAAGGTGGAGGGGGAGAAGGAGGAGGGGCTTAAAGGAGAGGTTTCAACCTTTGACCTCTTCAAATTTTCATAACGTCCTGTGAACGGCCGTGTGTAGAGAGCAACGCCCTCGTTCTCCCATCACTCGGGAGGGAGATGGAGCTTTTTACGTCTCTGCACTTCTCCATCATCGGAGGAGAGAAACCAGACCAGTGAACATAGTTTAAACACAAGTTTTAGTGTGTGTATGCCCTCACTGAGTCCACCTGCACTGGAAATCACAGAACCAAACAAAGAAAGGATGTCGAAAAAATAAGGAAGCAAGGGACTTCAGCTAGATACACACATATGAGGGATCCATTTGGGTGATATTTACAATCACTCTGTGACAAATAAGGGAAAATGAGAAAATCCTTAACTGGAGCACGGATGATTTACAAATGTTGTACGTGTTTGTGACTATCTTTAATGAAACATTGCTTTGCTTTTATTCAGCCAGGGTGTCTCAGTCTGTCTTTCCCCCGGTGTTGTGACTATATCCTAGTTTCCGGCATTAGCTTTTTACTGAAGACCCCCACGGTTAGAGTACGCTTGGAGCATTTCATCTCCCCAATGAGGGCAGTCCATGACAAACACGGAGTAATGGAGTGTGGAGGAAAGAAAACATCTTTAAAAAATTTTAAATGAGATGAGAAGACTTATTTTTTTTGGTCTTCATTTCCAGTATGCTGGCAGGAGCTCAAAGCTCTTTGCCCCGCAAATAAAATGGAAAGTTCACTGATAAAGAGAAGAAGAAAAAAAGCCAGAGAAATGCCTCAGGCTTCTGGCCGATCTAAGTGCTTGGCAAAAAGGTGAAGTTACTGTTGCAGTCTTTGGGATTTTCAAAATCCATCAGAAAAGAAAAATAGATACATCGATGACATTGTTGTAATGTTGGTAAGCTCCCAGGAGTCTGACATTTGGAGGTCTTTCAACTTCAAGTGAGGTAGAGAGGCTTGTCCCGGGCTCCCATTCCACTGCTGAAGTGGAAACAACATTACTAGTAATTAGTATTACTGCGCTTTCTGAAAAATATAAATATACAACAGCATTCCCTCTCAATGCACAACTTCCTGTTTATCCTTCAAAGCAGAAGTCTTTAAGTAGCAGCCTGCGGGTCAGACGCCAATCAATTTCATGCGGCCCCATCACTTGATATCAAGTTATACTTTAGTAAATGGTGTGTGCCTCTGTCTGTGAACTCAATGGTTCAATCCAAACCCCAGGCTAACACCCCACCCCACACAGTATTCCCATGAAATTCTGCCATGTTAAGGGACATCACAAACCACTAAGGATGTAGTGAAACTCTGGCTTCAAAGTTCTACATCGTCTCGCTACTATAGCTCATTTGAAGCATAATCGTAGTAAAGTAGTCTGAAAGTGTAAAAGTTACATGTTCCTGTATGTCAGGAAAAATATTCATATTATATCACAAGGTGTAATGCACAAATTTATCAATAAAGTTTGGCAAATACTTGGACTTCACACCTTCAACTCATTAGCTAATTATTTAAAAGCTAAGTGGCTAACTTGCAGGTGCTCATGCTAATCACAGAATCACCATGCCTGAAGCTAGCACCAATGACAGGTCATGATATACGCAGATGATTGCAGTCAGAAACTCTACAGAACTTTATAGCTAGATCTAGTTATGGAGAAAAACAACAAATCAGCTTTTAAATTATTATATAGTTCACATTAAAATACATCAGTTATATTTAGTAATTGTAATGCAGGCTACACACTTCACAACATAAAGCTGTAGCTCTGAGCACAGAAGTCCATATGTCAATGTTCAAGGAAGACAAATCTCAGGAAGGAGCTCCACAGCAAACAGTTAGAATACTTGGGAGAAACAAAAGCCAATTTGAATTTAAACTGACTCCAAATATCGTCATTTGTAGATCACTAGTGCTTCAGAAGTCAGAGACAAACTCTGATCTTGTGTGATCTTTACTGACACACTAGAATCAATTCAGTAGCCTCCGAACCCTGAGACTACCATAATGTGACACTGAGGGGGAATGTTTAAGCAAAGGCTAAGTCGACTTCAAAGGGCGTCAAACATGATTTGACCCAGGCTCGATTCCATCTGACAGACCGATGAATCAGCTTTAAATAAAACAGATACCCACTTTGAGGGTCGCTAGCCCTCAGAATAGCAACACTTAGCTTCCAGTGCATGTGTGAAATTGAACAACATTCCTCCTGTACCCGCCCGAGCAGCCTGACACAATAAAGCACAATAAAGTGTGCTGAGCAAAAAGGCAGAGAAACTTAATTGGATGTCACACTTTATATAAGCCTGATAATAGCATTGTTTTACCACTGCATTACTCCCCTCAATACTGAGGAGGTGCTCTGCTTTAGCAGGAAATGTACAGCTTCTAATTAATAACATCTGAGAGTATGAAAGTGAAGAGAATCTGACAAACGTGAAATTTGTTCTTTAGCGTCTTTTTCACGTCTGTCATAAATCAACACCCGCTGCACTGATGACGGTGATGGGTGAGGCAAACTCACCTGCAGTGGTTGGGTCCACAGTCCCTGTTGCAGTACTCACTGTCCCATTCAGGGTTCTGGCCATGAACCGGGTTAGGAGCCCCTGGAGACTGTGAGCTCCCGACACTGTTCTGATAATCAGCCTGGATGTGGGAGAATCCCTGTGGGACCAGGCAGAGAACAGAAGATCATTTAAAGTTTTTTTCTTGTACTTGCCTATTTACTAATTAAATTATTTATGCAAAAGGCAAGTCACTCTAATCCTCTAGTGTAAAATCTGATAACAGACTCCAGTATCAGGATTAGGTAAACAAGGAGCATCCACCATGGGGTCCTCCCTTTTTTTTTAATCCATTTACTGCAAAATGGATGGTTTAAAGATTTTCATATAACTCCATTCACACTACGATATCACCCACTGCTGGACTGAAGACAATAAACTGTAAAAGGCAGATAATGATAATGTTTATAATGATAATGTCCCAAAAAGGGAAAAATGGAGAACAAGGTTTATGTCGTCTTGCTGTGAGAAAAAAATATTTTATTCAATTGTTAAAGTGAGAAAATGAAATAAAACAGTGTGTTCATAAATAAACAAAAACCAATAATTGCTGAATAAGATTTGAATACAAGCAGTTTACAATTTACACCTTAAAAGACGCTTGTGCCAAATTTAACAATGAATACACCAACCTGTTGGCTGAGAGGAGGGGAGTGCAGAGGCGCCTGGAGACCCATTTGGTGTGAGATGATTGGCTGTGACTGCTGCATGTGGATTGGCTGGTTGAGCAGGGAGCTCTGGTGCAGGGAGAGCTGGGCATGAGGGTGCAGAGGTGGGCTGATCTGGAAAGGAGCCGGGGGAGAGGCACTCATGCTGGGTGGCAGCATCTGAGACTGGCTGAGGGTCTGAGCCAGACTGTGACGGGGCGGCCCAGCGTAGCTTTGGAGGTCTGAGAGAGGGAAGGAGCCAGGTGGGCCCAGGTATGGAGAGGAGGGCTGGGGGGGCACGCTGTACAGTGGCTGCTTCGGAGGAAGCAGGTGGGAGGACTGGCTAGTCTGCTGGGCACTTTTTGGTTCAGGGTCGTTGTATGTCTGTGAATTAAAATACGTTGTTACATTTTTTTAAAGAAAACACTTTCTATTATTTTGGTTCCTTATCTTTGAAGGAATTTTCATAACAATAAAACCATTAACCCAGAGATGTCCCTAAAGTATATTATTATATTTTTTGTAAAATATACAGGTGAGAGACTACCATCTGCCTCTGCAAAGTGATCTTCAAAGTGAAGTATTTTTAACCAGTGGAAAATAGACCCAGTAGGGGGCAGTAATGCAATTTAAAAATTTCAGCTGGAGTCAAAACTCCAAAAGAACAAAATACTACCTGTGCTAGAGTAATTAACTGCTAGCTTAAATGTGTGAGTATTACTATATAGTAGTACACGGTAGTCACAACAGCTAAATGTTTTACAGGTTCTTTTGAAAAAGCTTTTGCCCTTGCCAATGATTAAAATTGATGGAACGATCGGTTCAACTGTCGGTTCAACTTATGAAATGTGTTTTCAGCACTTCCTGCTAGGAAATTTCTATAAGCGCTTTTCCCAAAATTACTTTTGAGAAACCTTTTCTTGATCTGAGTTAGTACATTTTCAGGATAAGTACATGGAAAGGTTAAGCTTGGTTTTAATAATAAAAAGTAATAATACTGCTAATAAAAATATTCTCCCCACTGAATTTATCTTCAAGCCTAATTTATCTTTATTTCTTTCTTGTGCTCTGTCATCCTCTTGTTTCTTGATGTGTAGTTCAACAAGAAAACCGACACCCTGACGCTCCATCAGCCTGTCTTTTCAATTCAATTAGCTCTGATTTATTCCAGTTCAATCTACTTAAACCTGACAGTGTTTCATATTCATCTTACACTTCTTAACCTGTGAGTAGTCCTGGAGAGCTCTGCAAGTGCTCCAGAGGAAAACACCAAGAAAACTCAACTTCTTCTCTTTGTGGAAACCAATTCTTAACTATGCGCAGGTGCAGCAACCCAAAAAATCCCACCTTCTCCCCCTCCAACCTGCCCCACCCAATGCATAGTTTTCTATGATGAGCTGTCAGATTGTTCATCTTCAGCCATCAGTGTTGATTAGAAGGTAATGGAGCCCATTTGTATGAATAGAGCAGAGGCCGAGGTAATGATCAATAGACACCTTGACAGATAGATGAGAAAAGAGTGGAAAACACACACACCTACACACACACACTCGGGAAAACACACACACATCCAAACACACACACCTACACACACACACTCACGCACACACGCACACGCACAGGCAGATCCCTCCGTCTGTTTGCCTGCAGAACAAATGGAATGACAAAAGGAATCTTCCCTGCACTACATTGTGTGTCGTTAATATAAGACGGCACTAAACAATGCAATCCACAGCCCTCCTCCTCTGTCTGTCTGTATTCCACACGCCGCTCTGCTGTCCTATACAAGACGACATTTACCACAGGGGGGAAAGAAGGGGGATGTCATGGATCTGAATTAGCAGGAAGGTGTCAGCAGTGGAAACGGCAGCAACGCCAATGATTGGTTGGCTTGATATGAATATACTTCCTGTTGCAGATGAAGAGATTGAGGAAAGTGATGATCTATTACATGACACAGGTGTTCCTGATGTGAGGCGATCTTTCTCATCCCCACCTTTTCTCAGATTGCATATAAATCCAACTCAAACCTGATGTTAAGGTCTAGACAGAACGAGCAAACCACTTCCTCTCTCCCTGCCTCCCTCCCTCTCTCCCTCCCTCCTTCCCTCATAGGTGTACAAGTCACATGCTTGTTTGTTCTGATTGGTTGACCCTTCCCCCGACCCTCTATCACCATATCAACTCCACCCCCCAACTATCAACTCCATCCCCCATCTGCACCCTATGTAAATAAGGCATTACTGTCCCAGACATGGCCGCCACCATCACAGCCACCATCACAGCCACCATCACAGCCACCATCACAGCCACCATCACAGCCACCATCACAGCCACCCTGCCCAAAGGAAGTCCCACCCACACCATTAGCAGGGATTTTCCATCCAGTTTGGGAACAGTCTTTGCCAAAGTCTGGAGGTCGTAAACGTTACCTTGGAAACCAGACTGGCTCGGTACGCGGCCAGGGCTTTCAGGTACTCTTTCTTAGCTGCCTCAGTTTTCCTCTTGTATGCCTGTGTAGAGAGAAAAAAAAAAAATCAAAACAAGAGGGTTAGTGTGGAAGGAGAGGTTGACATACTCAAAAATGGACAGACACACACGCACACACACGTGCATGCTTTACTTTTTTTTTTATATCTCCCGCTAACACTTTCTTAAACCCATCCTGCACGCACATGTGCACTCACACTGACACACACATGTCCTTAATGTTACCCTTTCCATCAGAGCCAATGGTACAGAACACCTCTATTTCCTCATCACAGCACTAATACTCTCTCATCTCAGTGTGTCTCCCTCTATTGTAGCAACACATCATTTCCATTCCAATCCACCTTGAGAAATGAACTGGAACTTCTCCCTCTCTCCCCCTCCTTTTTGTAGCTGCACAATAACACTGCTATCAGCATACTGACATTAAAGATACAGCACGATGGTTGCAGTCACTTGGCACATTAGGATGCACTCCCTGCCGGTGTATGACTTTTGTTTGAAAGTGCCTTCCATATTTTTACCGTGATGCACCAACTTGTGTTGTCGCACAGTTACAGTAAATGTCGCAGCCGCTGCCGTGTTTGAATGAACTCGTGGCATCTGCATAATGGCTGTGGTTTTTATACGGTGTGTGTATGCACATCTTTGTCAGTGTGTTTGCACCCAGGTACACCCCAGTCTGGGAGCCATATACAGTGTATAGAAAATGGACTGTGTGTGTGTGTGTGTGTGTGCGTATTTTGCCGACGAGAACAAAAACATGTCAATTAGGTAAAACATAAAAATGTTTGTTTGATAAAGTATCCATACAGTAGGAGCACGGGCAAGAAAAGTTCTTTCCTAAATAAATTGTTAAAAAAAATCCACTTTTTGTTTTTTTTAACTTAAACTTAAAAAATAATATTTTATAAAATATTAAAATAAACACTAAGATTAAAATAGCTCAACGCCCCCTTGGGATGCACGTCCCCCACTTTGGGAACCACTGGCCTAATGAGTAGCTAAGGTCAAAACTGCAATTAGTTTCCTCAGTTTTCAGTGTAAAGGTTTTATTAAAAAGCAAAGATGATTTGAAACAGTTGTCTACAAAGTCATCAGATCAGTGTGTATTTATTGAAATACACGTCTGTTGTGTTTTCATTACAACTGCTCTTCTCTTGTAGTACAAGTATTGAGACTATTTTTACCCACTACGTCGAGTATCAACCCAATCTCCACAGGTCTGTCAATATTTATCCACATTGACCATTTCTTGTTGTTTCCAACTTCGTCTTTTTCAGACGGTTTTATGACCGTAGTCACACAGATCGCTGCCCCCACCCTCTCCAGCCTTCATTTTGCCAGAATTAAATTTAGAAAGAAAATCATTTTAATGAGAGTCAGGGGATTGGGGGATAAACGGGTGGATTATCTTTAGAAAGAGAAGAACTGGCTCATTAAGGTGCGCTCTATCTCACAGCAATGTTCTGGTAATTACACAGCATATAATGGTAATGAATTGCTGTGTGCCTGCTGCAGCACAAATGCCATCGAGGGTGCTGAGAAAATGTGAATGTGTTCTAAATGCGTGAGTCTACGGTGTCTGGGAAATAATGTTGGTTTGATTTGGTAAAGAATTCCTGCTTACAGACAGTCTGTAAAATTTGTCAAAATGTAAAAAAAAAAAAAAAAAAAGAAAAATACATAGACCAAAGTACCAAAAGTACATTTCAAACTGTAAGCTTATTAGTATTTATTATATAAAAGTCATTTATAGGAAAGTCATAAAAGGGTAAATAAAGGCTGATTAAGCCAACATTTTGAGATGCCGTACTGTACAAAGTAATAATGATGAGATGAAAAGTTGAATAAATATAACGTTATGAGATAAAACTGTGATAAAAGTCTAATTATATTGTATTGTGTATTTCTTCTTTCATAATTCACAGCTTCTAAGTGTTCTACTTCTACTCACAATGGTAAGTAGCAGTGATCACAAACTGGTGGCCCATGGGCCAAACCTGTCCCACCACACTATGTTATCCGGCCAATAAATATCAAATAATAATGACAGAAATCTAATTTTTATTTCATTTTATTTGAGTCCGGACACAAGAGTCTCTGTACAGAAAAATTCTGTCGCTCTGACAATTCAAGTTGGTGACTCCAGAATAGACAGAGAGTAAACATTGTACTCTGTAAATATATTCATATGTGAAGACAATCACATTTCATACCTGCTTCTGTTCCTCTCCTAGACTATCCCACATGGAGGCCACAATCTTGGAGACGTCCCCAAAGGTGGCGTTGGGGTTCTGGCCCTTGATGGCTGCCTGGGTGTCTCTGAAGAAGAGGGCGTAAGCCGACACGGGTTTCTGCGGCTCGTTGGGGTCCTTCTTCTTCTTCTTCTTCTGAGGTTTGGGTTTGGGCTTCATCATTTCTGCGGAGGCTCGCTTTTCACTGCTTATCTGGAGAGAGACACAGAGGTGGAGAGGTGAGATCATCAGATCCAGAATGGGACTCAGAATTACTGTCCTTTTTTATTGGATTATTGTAGGTGCATGAACAACACGTTCTGTGACCATGTGAGGCGAACGGAACATTGACAGAACGACAGAGAGAGCAGCAGAGTTCAGTGAAGAACGTCTGAGGTTGGTTCTTAGAAAAGAAAACAGATCAATTTACAGAGAAAAGTTGAGGTCTGTGTGGTGGGGGCTGGGGGTGGGGTGGGGTGAGAAACTGACCAAACATGAACCAGCCAGGAGAGAATCTCGAACTCATTAATATCGCCCAGTTTCACTTGGATTCACATGATCCGACTCATTTAATGATTTTCTTTTCACTGTTTATGTATTCCATTTCAAGTAGATCACAAAGAACTCACATCGATCAAATCTCTATATTTTCTCATAGGTTGGTCGTAGGGCAGACTTGTCAACAACAGCCTACGTACAAATTCAGGAGGCAAAAACTGCTCACATCTGTGCAACACGCTGGACCCAATACACATGAATACATTTTCATTTTCTGTGCAGGGCTTTGACGGGGAGTCAAATCCAGGTCACCTGATCCTGGTTGTGATTCTATATGGAAATTACTGCCTGCTTCGCCGAGGAGAGAACACAGCAAGCAAGAGCAGGAGAAAAGAGGAGTGAGGGAGTGAGTGGGGGAGAGAGATAAGGAGAGAGAGGAGGCAATAGGTGCAGCTGAGAACAAACAGTGAGGACGAAGTGATGGCTTGATGTTCCCATTAGTATCAGTGGAACATCAGTTAACCTGATTCTCGGCCGTTATAAAACTATCCAATTTCCAGCCATATAATGGAAGAGATAATGACATTCTGAATATATGATGATTTAGGTCGGTATTATGTGAAATGAAGGTAGTTGTATTTATGTTCCTATTTGCCGTTGAGAGTTACCTAAATGTTGTTTCAGGCTTCGAGTGAAATGAGAGTGAACTTGTATTTCATTATAGGTCGCATTTTTATTTATTTATTTTGGAAAATTTAAACAGCTCCGAATGGTTCAGTGGAAAAACCTGCCAAAGAACCGTCTTCATTTTTAATCTGATGATGATGATTAATCATAGGGTAGCTGGGAGTTAATTGCAATTAATCATGATTAATCATGCACGTGATGATTAACCATGAGTAATCCGGATCACTCTGCATTTCCAAATATGGAAAAAAAGGAACTTATCAAAATAATGGAATTATTAAAAAAAAAAAAATTTAAAAGGTGCAAAAATATAACTCAAGATTTAGGTTCATAGAGTTGGTGGGCAGGGCTTTCAAAACCTCTTTAAATCTGTTGTCATCAACAATATTAATCAGCCTACAGTTCCTCTCAATCTATTTGGCATTTGTGTCAGTCAACCTGTCAGGTGACTTCATCATTACTTACTGCCCTGTGCTCGGTGAGGCTGCTCTGACACAAGTCACCTGAAGTTGAAGCCTCCACTAACACGCGCCGGCTGCTGAGAGGAAATTTTAAGCTCCAGGTACTACTAGAAACAAAAACGCTTCCCCGCAGAATGTGTAAATAACACATACCCATACAACTGCCAATGTGTTAATTTTTTTCAATCTAATTAATCTGCACAAATTAATTAAAGTGATTAACTCATTAATTTCGACAGCCCTAGAAATTAGTATTTTCCAAAAAGTCTCTCGGTGAAATATTTATCCATCTAGTACACACTCATCATGGGATTAAGGAGCAATTCATTTTCCCTTTAAACTGCCAGTTGGAAAAGCAGGAAATGACTGCTTCTGGATGGATGCATTGTTTTATGAGCAGCCAATCTGCCAGTCAACACAGTGCATTACACAGCATGAAAATAACTAATCAAAATTCAAGGTCCAGGAGCACATATTTGGCAGCTGAAGAAAAACTTCAAAATGTCTTTTGTGCCGAGCAGAAAAAAGGGAATGGATGTTCCCACTCGGGCTGAATGTGAAAGTACTGGTTGTCTTTTTCACAGCTTACAGGTAATTTTCATTATTTTTGAGTGTGACTGCGCCTGCTTTCATTAAAAAATAATCATCCCTCACTTTCAGGCAATGAGGCAGAAGACAGACATTGAAAACGACATCTGTTCCACCCGAGCCTTTGAAGTGGAAATAAAATAAACTGAAGGTAGAGCAAATGGAATGACAAAACAGAAAAAAACCCAACAACAACAGGCTTAATAATCTCCAAGAAAACTCTCATGTATTCGTACAGACGAAGGAGTAATGACAAATAACAGCTCACGTCAACAACCAGGAGAACAAGGAGAATATATCTGTGGGTTTTTCTGGTGTTTATGAGTGATTCGTGTTTTTGTGCATACGTACAGAGTGAGAGGTTAATGGAGGGAATTAAACTGTAAAGGAATCCCACAGGAGAGCATATTTACAATAATAAAAAAAGCTTTTTTTTTCTTCCCTTTCCAAAATGAACCTCTTCCATCTGGATCAGTTTTTCTAAAAACAGCCAAAAATAAATAAATAAAATAAAATAAAAAATATAGAAAAATGCCTGTAGCGTCCTCAACTAAAGGATGTCATAAACTTAGGTTCATTATGTCGTATCTAATAAAATCCTGCAAAGTGTCATTTTTCATCAACCATGTCTGAGTGTCACTGCTTTCACTTAATAAGGTCAATGATCTATGAAAAAGAGCGAAAAAGAAAAATGAACTACAGACTGTCTGGCTGTTGCACTTGTATACCAAACATCTACAGTACTGAGAGAAAAGTTGACTGCTGTGTTTATTTCGAGGAGCAGAGACGTATTAGGTTGACTAACAGTGAACACTGTAAAATCTATATACAGCCAAAAAGTGAAGTAATAATTTGTGAAAGCCTAGCACTGTTTACTTGTTTCAATAACATCAGTTGTAAGAATAATGTATTTAAATATGAAAACGGTGATCTGGAGAAATTTAATGGCGAGCAATCTTTTTTTTTTTTTGTAATATGCAAGTATTTGGAATATTTCTCATCTTTTGTCTATGTTTGTACTACAGTAAACGGTGGCATGTACTACAAAAACATTGTTATTCTCTGTTGTGTCTGCGAGAAAAATACCTAAGAAAATCTGCCACCTTCATTAGCAATATGTTTCAAACACCAGGGGAATATATTTCATTAGAGTATATTAATGACAACAGAGTAGATTTAATTAAAATAAAAGCAACATTACTCTTCAGGTACAAAGCAGGAGTTGGTATTTTTATCATCTGGCCTTCTATAAAGGTTGTATACCTCTGCTACAGTACAGTGACTGATGCCAAGCTTATTTTCCTTTGTTCTCTGGTGCAGGTGAAATGAACAGTAATGACTATGACAGCTGTTGTAAGCTGAGAAAAGAGTGACTCACATCCCTTATTCATCACACTGCTTCATGCACTAGAGCGGTGTGGATTTTCTTTCTTTTTTTTCAAACATTTTTGATCCGTTCTTATTGCACGGAAGATTCTCAGTCAAATTAGTTTGAATTATAATGAAGTACTGTTGGATTCTGGTGTTTACAATAAAGCTTCTAGCAGTTTCTAAAATTCTCAGCTCTCTTTGTGTTAAAAGGTTTGATTCTATGTTTAGGTGAAAGGAGCTCAGGACGTAATGTGCAATTCATATTTAATGATAAATGCAAAAGGCCAAATAATTTTTTTTTTAAATTAACACTGAAATTAATAAAAGAATAATCAGACAATAAAGGCTTGTTTCTGACTGATTATAATATATAATATATAAGAAGAGTAAAGTCATAATAAAATCAAAGACGAGGACTTTAACAACATCAACAAAAGTTACATGGGAGTAACTTTAAATATGATGGCACAATTTAAAAAATAAACAATAAATAAACTAATTAAAAAATCTGATAAATAGATAAATAAACTGTCCGGCTGGTGGTGTGTAGGTACAGTGAGATCATCATGTCCTGATCGGCTCAGCAGAAGCTAAACAAAACAGTATTTTTTTTTTCAGCTGCAGTTTTGTAGTTTGCGAGCAAAACTGAACTATGGTGTCAGCTTTAGCTCACTCACCTCATCAGCATTTCTGTTGTCAGGGCTGGAGAGAGAGAGAGAGAGAGAGAGAGCAAAAGGTTGTAGATGAAAGGTGGAGGAGAGGAGGAGGGGGCAGCTGTAATTCTGAATGGACAGCACTGCACTGGCAAGACAAGATTAGAATTGACAGCCTGATAACTGCGTCACTATCAAAACAGCAGAGAAAGAGAAATAGAGGAGGGGGGGGGGGGGTAGACGGGGGCTGAGAGGAGAGAGTGGAAATTGTGAGAGAAAGAGAGAGAAAATAGTGCGCGTGAGAGAGAGAGTTGATGTTAAGAGAAGAGATAAAAAGAGAGAGGGCGGTGGAGTGATGTAGAGAGAGGAGATTTGATAACAAAAAGAAAGACGGGCGCAGACGCGGAGGCCGCTGGAGTTTTAGAGACGTGGAAATTAGATAGTAAAACTAGGTAATGGTATGGCAGCATATAAAAGTGTTCCTTCAATCACACCCTCCTGAATGTCATCATCATCATCATCATCATCATGAACATCATCATCAGTATATAGACTGAGCAGGGGGGTGCAGAGTGCGGCACGGTGCCTCGATCTGAACAGATCATAAAAACAAACAGGAAAAACTGAACTACTGCGAGATGAAGACTCTCTTTACTCTGATGGTTATTACTCTCAAGTATCAGGCAGATATTGAGCACTGTCCTGCATCTAATCTACACAGCCCACTGCTACACTCTACGTACTGTATGTAGGTTTAGGCTGTGCCGACGTTCAACATGTTATACAGTTTCTGTCAGTTTATACCTTTTTTTTAAACAGAGAAAAATTTAGTTTTATAATTTATTTTCCTGGTGTAAATAATGAGACGGAGATGCAGCTGTGGGCTGTTTAAAGCAGCAGCTCAGGAACATCAATCACACGTGAGTACAGAAATATTCAAATCAAAGATGTAACAGGGATATTTTTTATACTCCGGACATTTTGACTGTTGTGTTGCTTTATTCTTTTGTGCTTACACTGAAGAGAAACGGTCTGAAGATGTACTACATAACACAGACAAATACTTTTTTGTCCTGCTGGTTGTAAATACAGTACAGTCAATAAAATCAAAAGGTGACACTGTGAACCGTAGATCCAGTTCCAGTGTAAGATAAATATTCATTATTATAAGTGACAGTGACTAAAATTTCAAATCAATGTTGCTGAAAAAAAAGAAATCCACAAGAAGCCCCTGCTGGTCAGCATGGATACTGCACCCAGGGTTGTGTTTCCTGGTAAATTTACAATCTAAAATAAAATGTATGAGTCTTTTACCCATACTCTGGACTGGATGAGAATGTTGTCAGTATCTTTGATGTGAGATATGTGTTTTGTGAAGAACTGAGTTTATGCTGTACTCAATAGTGACTGATGTGCTTCTCTCCCATGAGCCTCTACTTCACGTTTTGCGCAAGAGCAGTTCATCTTTACAGTGAGGTTTAAAATGTAAATTTTTTGATCCCCCAAAATAATCTTTACACAATTATTGTGAAAAATGTTCAACTTTTACTTCTAAATGTTGAATGTTTTGGGAACAATTGGGATTGCATTTTGTCCATGTTATTCACGTCATAAATTATACAGCATATACTGTACTGTAGTATGTGTGTGGTGCCATGTGGTAGCGGTGGAACAGATGAGGAACACAGACCTCTACGCAGCAGCAGCGGCGGAGAGGAGCTGAGCTTAGTGCAGCTGTTACAGCCTGTTAGCCTTTGTGGGTTTATAAATAGATAAATGGCTGTGGATGGACTAGCAGTAGTGAATATAATGTAATTTCAAGATGCCATATATAATTTTTCTGCAATTTTCACCACTGGCTGTAATTCAGAGCCTCAAGGAAAAGAGAGGGTTCCTGCAGGCCACGTATAGTGCAACAAAAATATCAGAACACAATATTATTGTGGAACACAGTCTCCAGCGAGTGCATAGTAAAGTCAAGCAGTTTAAAAATATACATTTTGTTCGCCGCATCAGTCATCGGCTCATTTGTTGGAGGCCGCTGGTAAAAATACACACTGTACACAAACCAATTGTGATTAAAGACGAGCGTCCAAAGTTCTCCCTCACATCATTATGCATTAAAATACATCATAACAGGATGTCAGTCTTTCTCTGCATAAAAGTGAGATCAGATGATCTGGAGGAGAGGATATTGAAGGCTACAGAGAGCCAGAAGAAAAAAGTTAGCTTTACAGGATATAATTAGGGCAGGGACAATGTGGGCTCACATTTAGTTTTTTTTGTTGTTTTTATACACCGTGCTTTAAGTCATTTATTTAGATATCAATTACAGCTCTCAGTTCAGAGAGCACCTGCATGTAATGCTGTCAAGACTGTGACTCAACAAAAAGTTGGCAGGAAAGACAAGAGCGTAAACACAACACACTTAAACTTTTACAAAAAGGCTGTTTGGTGCTGACCTACATGGAATCTTAAATACAGGACAGGTGTTCTGCATCTCTTTTGAATTGTACTCTGTTTCTGATGGACTCAACTTTGACTTAAAGTTGACTTGTGTGCAGTATGATTGAGAACATGCTGGAAATACGGCATAAACATTGCAGCTTTAATTACAAATCATTTCAATCACCTGTTAACTTGCAAAAATCTTAGTCACTAAAGTCACTTTTAACTTTTTATTTAGCCACTTTATAACTCTCTAAATCACTCAACATAATTATTTTTACTCTATCCTTGTTTTGTTGTACGTTTATGTTGAGTCTGTGACAGTGCACAAAGAATTGAAAAAAAAAAATTGAACCTGTGCCTCAGTAATTCTTTCAAGTCTTTATCTAAAAGGTTGAAGGGTATGAAAAATATTTTGAAACAGAAAAATGTTCTGTTTGAACCTGCAGTAAAATCAAGCATCTGGAGAAATTACTATGCATTGAGGTTAGAAACATCTGCTGAATGTGCATGACAACTTTTCTTTTATGTGTTGTTGCTCCACAGACAATGTATGTCTGTCCTGCTTGCAGTCCAGATACAGTATGCAGCTCAGACAACAGAGACCACAGGCTCTTCTGATAATACTCTGGTCACACACTGGTATAAGTGGAACAATAAATATTCTCAGTTCCATTAAAAGAGGAAAAAAGTGACCCAGTGGTCGAATTACTTGAACTAAAGCTTCATTAAAAACACTTCTATTCTAATTTTCCCTGATAATCTAACAATAATTTTGAGCACTACCAAACTACAGTTGATTTGCTTATTTGTTCAGCCTTAGAATGTGAAATAGCTCTTGGATTTCCTCCAGGGATTTGTATTTCACCATCACTACAGTGTAAGTCTGGCCATTTCACAGTACATCTCCATGACTCAGTCCACGGTGAGAGCTCGATGGGTTGAAATATGTCTTAAAATATATACTGTGCCCTCGTCATATGGAAGCTATTACAGTTTCATGTCAGACAGCCCATCTGTAAGTAATGAGCAAGACTTCATGTCAAAGCCACTGTACAGATCTGTGAGTAGAAGCAGGCACTGGCCCAGAGAGCTGCACCCATTAAATAAAAACAGAGCCCTGCCCAAAAAACAAAAGAACCGGAAGTGCAGAATCACATGGCTGTGATTCCCAAACACATGAAAGGGCACCAGTGAGAATCTGACTGTAAAGACCTGAACCACTGAGGAATTTATATCCACTTTCAGTCTTATCATGGCATAACAAATATACAAGGATTCCAGTGGTCAGAGTATTTGGTATTTAGTGCTTTTACATCCTGTACTGATATTGCAAATGTAGTGTTTATTTTACAGAACTATTCCCAGTGCTGATGTTTTAATTTGAACTGATGCCCACCGCCACGGCTGAACTAAGTGGTATGATTTATCCCTCTCTGGAAAATGACGGACAGCCCTGAGGAGAGCCGTTCTACGGGGCCTGTCTGACAGTACTGGACCTGCTTAATCAGCCTCAATTGCAAAGTCGAGGCCCTTGTATTTGGTAATGTGGTGAAAACGGTGGCAAGTGAGAGCTAATTAGATTAACTGTAGTTTAACGAGCTGTTGGAGGGGCCCCCGCAGATTGGATTTTAATAAATAGTGGCAAAAGCATCTGCTCTACACTCCTTGGCTCTGCTGGTATCCTAATTGGCCCCAGTGGGTTGCTGTAGCTCAACACTACACTGTGCAGTTAAGAGGAGCAAAAAAAAAAAAAAAAAAAAGGGAAAAAAAAAGCTTATCTTCAGTCCAGGTAAGTCTAGGAAACTGGGAGAAAAATGGTGAGTGCATTATAAACATTTATGCAACCCTGATATCATTCTCTAAACTTTTATCACCACAGAACACTCACACATGCCCGCAAAGCAAATAACACCTTTGACACGTTCATCTCATCCTATTGTTTGTTTTCTAGATGAAATGTTCCCATGATGTGGTCTTTGTAGAGGCAGCAGCATGGAGAGGAAAAAAAAATAAAATTAATCAAACATGAATGAGAGATCATTGCAGGGTTATTTCCATAGCAACAGCCTAAGGGTACAACTTGAACGCTTTAATGTGAGCTGGTGATGTCTCTTTGTAAACATCTGCACAGCAGGGGGAGAAAGCCAATGAGAGAGCCTGGCAACAGAGGCATCACAGGCCAGCAACCTCCTGGTATCAATCGAAGTTTCCATTATCTGCTGTTGAAAGGACTGAAAACTGCTCTGAAGTATTGTATATGTGAGCGTTTGAGGCTAAAAAGCTCCTTTTTGTCACCGTTAAGTGTCCAGAGTGAGTGGAGAGGTTTTATTAAAGCTTTAACTGCGATGAAAACCGTGAGAGCGTGATCAAAGATCAGTTAGAGTGATGCTCTGAGGGATGGTTGAGTGACAGAGACGCCACTGATAGAACAAGGACATTTGACAATATTATTTTTTACATGTGGCAAACAAATCACAGACGTTGCCTCTGCAGTAATCATGCCTTATACAACCTGAAAGCAGCGGGCTGCTACAGCCTCCAGCTGTGACCGACAGCAGGTAGCAGTAAGTATAGCAAGCGGTACAAACTGTTTTTGTCAGGGGATGCATTGCTGATGGAATAGAACTGATTGTACCCCTGTGAGGATCTTTGTCCACCGATGTGATGGAAATCATGTTTCTCAAACCCATGAAGAAGACTGAAAAAAACCCACTAATTATTTATTAAGTGCTGTCTCACTGCAAGATTATTGTACAGTAGATGTGAAGATTTAGTCAAATGGTTTATGCTACTGTTTTAGTTTAATGGAGAGCAGCAACAGACATTCTACAGACAACTGACCCAGTCTTTAAATCCATGTGTATACGAGCAAATAACAAATAACAATTGCATTTTAATGAACAGTTTCTGATACGATTAAACAGATTTTTGCATGAAGGAAAACTGATAGTGTACAAAATATTTACAAGACATTCACTGTCTTGAGTCAAATATATCTGTCCATATCAGTTTTTTTATTATTTTTTTTATGTAAAATTTTTGTTTAGTTTTATTATCAATGACGTCTTTCATTGTCATTGGACGGTGCCCTTGGATGTTTTGAAGGATGGGTTTATCATCATCTTTTGGTGTTGCTATTATTATCCTCTTGGATTCTAATGAATCCAAGATGGCGTCTCTCACTGTCAAAGTGACGTTTGAGCTCGTTTTTTGTTGGTTAAAGCGTGCAATATTCTACTTGACGTGCAGCTAATGTTTTCAACTCTGTGCTATCTTAACACAAACTGAAATAAAGAGACAAACTTCTGCTTCAGAAACCTACTCAAAACTAATTTTCCTTGTGCGGCTCCTGTCAGTGGAGTCCACCGCAGTTGGACAACAGTTCTCGGAGAATCACTAAATATGGTTCTGCTAACATCCTTTGTCTTTCTCAGTGAGGGGTTGTTACACCTCTGTAACACCTTTCTGGTCTTTACAAAAGGTACGACAAATGAATGGTGATCAAATCTTTCTGCCCTGGAAAGCTGTCATGATCAGCTGTGTCAAAATGGCAAAAATCGTGCCAGAACGCTGAGTCAAAGGTGTAATGTTCTGGCGACGTGCAAACCTACTTCTGCTGGGTTTTAATGAAATGAAAGACGAGGAGGACGACGAAGACGGAGGACAACCACGGTTCAACGGCGAGATGTGCACAGCTAGTGGAAGTGCAACGCCCAGTTTTCCTGGCACTGTTGCTGCGTTTCTCTTCTTCTGCATGCATATCTTACACCTAACTCTGCATGTTGACGCCCATCACACCTCCTTCCTGTAACACAGAGTATGAACACTGTGCAAAGGCTCGCAGTGAAGCAACAGTTTGAAAGTTCTTTGTACTGTAAGTGCACAAAAGAACGAGTTACTCCAGGACTAGAATATTGCACATTGTCAGCTTAAAAGTTGCTGTGTCTACTGATGTGATGAAACTTCACAGATGAGGCTTCAGACGCATTCATGAACTGAGGAGAGAAATTCAGACCTGTGCACCAAGACTAGAATGGAGCTTGACTCCAGTCGAAAAATGACAAGCCTGACCTGTAAGTATACAGTAGACGGTTAAAAAGCTCTCAGCATGTAAATGAAATAAAAGTAGCAACCTTTTCTGAATGCCAAGGTTTTTGTTTCCTCCAGCTGGTTAATGACAAATCTAAAAAAGTTCTTCTTTTTTTTTTAATGTCTCTTTGGTTCTCTTTACTTGGCTTAACAGCTCTTTGGTGACGGTGCAGGTTAACTGCCTGGCAGCACCTCTGGTGGCAGGAGCTGGTATCCTTCACCTCTTTATACTTTCATCCCAAACCTCAGTGCTTCCATGGATGAGAGTAATGGCTTCTCTGTGCAAGGCTGTGCACTGCTATTGTAGAATCACAGAGCGGTTAATTGAAACAAATGACTCTAATAATGAGACATTATCCCCACAGGCTGGCTTTGTGGTGGGCCTAATTAGCGTTGCAGTGGCGGTGAAGAGGACGAGTCACCACGCTGATCCCTAAAAGAACGCAGTCAGAGTCTCTTTTAAGTGGCCAGTAAGGGATTTTCCTCCTTGGAGCATTTGGGGGTGTCAGACTTCTTCAGAACCAGTTTAGCAAAATGTAAATACGTCTAGTCATCGCGCCGGTCCCTGTGAGGCTGTATCCTGCTCAATGGGCTGCTCGGCTGTGGCTGCACTTCCTATTTTCTGCACTACAGCTCACCATCATAGCGGAGATGTTTTTGTTCGGAGATTCTTTGGTTTGTAAATGAGTAAGAGGCGGGAAATCTACATTTTGTTTCAGATTTTCATGGGTTCATCGTGATTAATTGATTATTTCCAATGCTTCCTGCTTGATATATTGTTGACTGTCTAGCTAATTAAACAACTAATAGTCTCACCCACGGCTGCCATCATTGCCATCTCTTCACCCTTTGTCCTCTGGCATGTTGTTATGTTCTCCTTTAAAGCGCCAATGGCCTGAAACTAATGTGACAGCATGACATATTGTTTTCCAGATGCATTGTGATCACCACTGAAATCTGTTTTTTGCCAATCCTAATTGTTTACCCTCGTACACGATGATCCCAGGAAGGCGGCTGTAATGCAGTGATTAAGTCTCTGTGACCAAGATGTTTTAAATATTCATTAGCCCTAACAGTCGCCTAAGGTTATTTGAATTAGAGGCATGAATATTCATGAACTGCAATGGATGTGCATTTGTTTTTAATGCCCAACCCTTCATGATACCTCTTCATTATTTCAATCGGAAAAACTGTATAACAATTTGCTCAAAACAATATTTTATTTTTTTAAAGCGCATTTTGCATTAGAGACCTCTTCTTTTTTTTTTTTTTTTAGTTTTGATCGAATGGGGAGCGCCCTACCAATTATCCTGCTGTCATTTCTCCTGACAACTACAAGACACATTGTTCCCCTACCTAGTGCGGTGTAGCACTGAGGGGCATCTGTCTTTTGGTGAAATGAAAAGCCACAACACAGAAAACATTTCTACTGTAACAAAAAAGTGATTTATCTGGGAACATCACCGAGATGTCATATCTATCCCTGTGAAAGGCGGCATAGCCAGCAGGTCATATGAGATATGTCTTAAACCTTCACTGGAAGACAAAAAAGAGATTGGTGTTTCAATTTAGAAAAAAACAAAAGGTAATCCAGCGGCAGTGAAAATGTGGCATTAAATCAAACTGAATTTTAGAAGACTCAATAAAGTTAATTTCAAACAGATATGAAGGTTTTACAAGACCAGAAAAGTAGAAAAAAAATTGATAATTTTCAACATCAGACGTGCATAAGTCACAGCATCGTGGACTCCACGGACAGTTTACGTGGCTTTCTTTACATTCCTGTTCTAGATAACGTCTATCTTATCAAAGATAGACGTTATCTGTTCATTGTTTATGATATAATTAGGCCTCTTTAATGACTTGATTGGTCCTTTATCTAACAGCCCTGTACTGTCAACAACCACAGCTGTGGATACTGACAGTACAATGTAGTTTTTATCTCTGCTTTACCACAGTTATGGTCCCTTTCCCATCGCTGTCCACGTCCTAAATGACTAGTGATGCAAAACTACATTTCCTTTCATAGATTAAATGAAGCACAGCTCACATAACCTTGAAGCAACCTGCTGACGTCAACCGAGGCCAATACTGGAAACAATGACACACATACAGCACATGTAGCAAACACGTATATGGAAACTATTCAATATAGAGTAAACATGCTGTACTTTAAATGCAGTAACGCAGCAGGACAGGACTTTTGTCTTGTGTTTTTAAGTGTGAGAGATTCACCAACATCTCCGCACAAGAGGAATTAAATTTGTCTACTACTAGCTAAGGTACAACCATGTGATTCCAGAGGAGCAAATACACTTTCCTGGGAGATTTCTTACATACTTGGTTTACTATTTATAACAGCTATAGAAAGACTGGTTATATAGGGAATATTCACCAGAGACTGAGTAACTTACAAAATGATATGTTAGTCCATTTTTAAATCAACACTAGTTAGTTATTAAATTATACCTGTCAGTGATAGAAAATACAGTGAGTCAAGAAAAAATGTTTAAAAAAGGGTGGAAACTGCTCCTAAATGTGCATGAGACTGTGATTATTTCTTAAGGTTTCATGGCTACAATAATTTCTTGAAAGAAAATACCAAAAATAAAATTGAATAGAATAAAAACACTGACAGTGTGTTTTTTTTTTTCAATAAAATAAGGTTGTCTTCTGTTGAACAAAAAAAAAGTTAAGGTGGCCCTTAACAAGAGTAGAGGGTGTGTCAACACTGGAGGAAAAGCTCAAAAGGGCTGGAAGGTCCCTATTTAAAGTAATGAAAACTACAATTCATACTTTTATGTGAGCGAACACTCACAAAAGCATCAGTAATTGTATTTATATCTAATTCCTGCCAATAAAAACGGAGTATAAAACAATTTTACCTGAATTTTACACAGAGGACCATTAGTGTAGCTACAGCTCCAACGGTGGTAATATTTTCTGTTTTACCAGTAATTGAACAAACATGTGGAACATTACCTGAAAGAGGCTGCACACGAAACATTTTGCCTGAACTTTGCAGCTGTTTTTTCAGCTCATTATTTTCGGCTAAAAGGAAAAAAAAACAGATGAAAAACCAGAAGTGCAGCAGGAAAAATTAGAATTTATTTCCACCAGATGACCACCAACACAACCCCACAAAAAATAGAAATTATAGATAAATTAAACATCAAATGGGAATGCAGTTACTATAAAATGTGACGTGAAGCTAGTCCTAGCCGGTCGCAGTAACGTAACACCACAAGTAAATTAAAACCATAACACTGTCTAGGTTTTACCACACACAGAGGTGAGTGGTAAAACCTAGGCAGACTAGTCTTCCCCTTCTTCTCTAACCAGCCTCACTAATGAAGCAGAGACCGGCCTCTTTTGTTATATTAACACACCGTGGCATTCCACAAGGCTCCGTGTTGGGGCCAATCCACAAACGCTCTCATGACAGCTCATTATCATCCGTTGCCGACTGTCTCTCTACCTTTAATTTTCCCTCAAAGATCATTCTTTCTGGCAGGTCCTTATGCTACAGCCCGAGCCAGACTTTAACCATTAGGGGTCTCATTGGATGTGAGACCTTTAAGACCCGTCTCCTCCTCTGTGTGACTGGGTGGCAGAACCGCTGACAGCTAAGGCTGATACAGGGATTCTCCCTGAATGTTGCAATTCACAGTATCCAATCATCCAAGACTTTTTGCCTTGATTCAAAGAAGCTGACAGCGTAGGTCAGCATTGTGGGGAAAGGTTAAGAAAATGTAAGAGCATTTGTGATTGACAGCCCTGTTATTTGGCTGATGTGGCTCCTTCTGCCTCTCCAGGTCTTTTGTAAGTGGTACAATTTAAAGTCTGTACAACGGTCCTAAACTAGCAGTTAAGTCCATTATGAGCAACATGCGACTGCAGCAGAAAGAATTAACTCCTAACCTTAAAGTAAGTGCTGGATTTGAAAGTAAAAATAAGTTTGAATTGCATAAATGTAAAGGCTCAAAAATGTGACTTTCCTTCTGCTGTGAGTCTTCAGACATGAATATATATTTAACACCTGCTTTTCTCACCTGCAACACATCATTTTGATTTACCAGCTAATATTTTTCTGCAGCCTGTGGAGTCATAATTAGATAGAAACGAGCAGGTTGTTAGAAAGGTTGAATTTAGCAGCAAATACGCAGCTCTTGCTGAGACACAAGCCGTCGGAAATTTCAAAACCATTAAACAGTTGACTTAATAAAGAGAAATCACAGATTTCAGAGTCACAAGGAGAAAAAAAAAAGAAGAAGAAAAAGAAAGCGTCTGTTCAGTGTGATGACGGTCAACGCGCTGCTCTAAAGCCTGTAATGATTTAACCGTGTTTGCTGTAGGATCGATGTACGCTGAAAAAGAGAATCCCAAAGCAGAGAGAAGTTTACAGAGCTTTAGCCTGAGGCTAAATGTTGTACAAAAACCAGCAATAGCGTCCCCTGAGATGACGCATATCTGTTGCTCCAGCTGAGCTTGTACTTGTAGGAGGTTTATATCTGCACTGAGGGCTAGCTTTTATTTAAGAAAAGTGCATCCTTCAGGTAACACTGTCAACTATTTATTTTTTTTCTTTGGCTGCAGTGAAAGCAGACAGTGGAGCCATTACAGTTTTGATTCCAGCCATCACCTCCAATATTTGGTTGGTGGTACAATACACCCAACATAAGTGTACTGGAGACAGCTTTACACTATTACCTGTCTTTATATCAGATGGTGTTGATAAACAAAACAACAAATCATGTTTGAAGCAGCACTCTCCTCTCCTATAGGGGGTGCTATAAACACAGAGATAATAGTAATAGAATTTTTCATGTCCAACAACTGCACCTCATGACAGACACTTTAAAGTTAGCTTGCAGTCACAGCATTCATTTTTTTTGGCTTTCAATCTAACAAACATATTGCATTCCCCAAAATAAAAATTGAAAATTTGCACATACAACCCCTGATCTTACCTCTATCTTAAATATCAACTCCATTTTGCCCCACGGCTCTTGACCGAATGTCAATATAAACTTAATTTAAATAACAAAGTGATATTTAAAATACCAGTTTGTTTCAGAATCAGTTTCATTCAAATGCCTCATTGTCATTTAAAATGGAAAGAAAAATATTTGTATTTGTATTTCTGGCTCGTAAACATTTACATCCTGAGATATGCAGGGAAAAAAGAAAAATACAAAGATAGGGCAGGATCCCTGTAATTCTTAAAGCCTATAAAATGGTCTTTATTATGCCATGCGTACTACAATAACATTGAATAATAAATTTGTTAGCACTGAATTGACTTGAAATCGCTCTTATTAGTTTGCCAGCGTGAAATTGAAGTTAATTGACTTTGTTGGGAAAAGCTAAAATAACTTTACCTTCAATTTCCCAACATATTTCCAATATACAGCCTACTTTCCTATTGCTCAGCTTCAGAAATAAGCTCCTCTTGTCCCAGGAGATAATAAATGAATTGAATCCCCACACTCCAACCCCACCAACACCCACCACCCCGCCCCCCTTTCTTATCGGTCATCTATTTTTCCAGAGTAAGCTATTACTTGCTGGGGTTGCTAGGCAACAAGAAATATTAATAGCAGCTATTATTAGACAGGCTCTGCTAGAGTAGTACTAAAATGTGGAAGTGGGAATCATGAATGTGTTACATAAATCTCCAGACCTTTCACAGTGTGTGCAAGTCTCTGTTTTTACGGTGATTTATTGCAATGACGGTTCATTTATGAGAAAAGAGGGTGTGAAATAAGAAAATGGAACATTACCCTGAAGGGCTATTTGAAAATAAATAATTGCGAAGGTGAAACAAAAGCTGTTTAAGACGCAGCGGCTGCCTCTCTGCTTCCTCCTGAAGCGTCTTCTGAATCGGCCCCAAAAAGGTGTGCTTTGTTACAAACAATAATATATGGGTTTCATATAAACATGTTTAAAAGCGTACAGTATATTGCACATATATGCGAGCACAGATACACGGCACTGCCTGAGCAGCCGCTAATGCTAAAGACCACAAAGCAGATCAACAGTAAATGGCCTTTTTTTTTTTACACCATGTGTCTCCAAAGCCAGGAATATTCAGTATAATAATTGCTGGATTGTGGCCTAATCCAGAAGAGTGACATTAATGGAGACCATAGTCCTCCACCATGGAAACAATATAGAGCCCACAACTCCTGCAGTTTGATTCTGAGAATCACATAAGACCTGATTAACGTAGGATAAATGCCACGGATGCTCACATTAAGGCATAAATATTCATGATGGAGGGCAGAGAGGGAAAAAAAGTAATATTTATGTCAGATGAAAGTATATAACGTTGAATAATTCACCATACAGCCCATCTATAATTCAGACTGGTTCGATCATATGATTAAAGCATTTGAATGTGTTCGCCAGGGGTGTTTACATGTTCACTCTTGAAGCATGCTTAACACAAAAAAATCCCTCTACTAGGAGAGGGAGCTTCGTCCTTGGAAACCTTTTGAAAAGAAAAAAGTAGCTGACAAGGGATATTCTCTAGTCCCGTCAAGATTTTTCTATTCAAAACCATCTATTTCTCCATTCCTCCCCCACTGCTTTTTTGCTTTGCTGATCGTAATGAATGAAAATGTGCAGCAGTGAGTTTCTTGCTTCCTCTCTTAGCTCACTTTGAGGCAATGAAATCTGTGAGTGGTGCAGCTGAATAGATATGAAAGAAACTGTGCTGTCAAAGTCTGGATGATAACGAGGCTGAAGCTCTCTCTCTCTCTCTCTCTCTCTCTGTGTGTGTGTTTATAAATGATGCATCTGTAGAATTGTGTCTTTGCTGCACATTTATGTTCATTTGATGCATTATCACAAGATCAATCTATTTTTTTTCTTGTCTACCACAGTACTTGACATTTATAATGACAAAGGTCAGAAGGCCGACCTGTTACACAGCTGTACTCACTGAGTGCATGGGCCCTGAGAGGCGGTGGGTGTCCTGACCCAGCATGTTGGACATCATGAGGGCGGGCAGCTCAGGGTAGGAGTAGGTGTTGAGCAGGCCATTGTGAGGCAGAGAATGGAAAGGATACCCTGACTCATGCTCCATGAGGTGCAGCAGAGACGGGTCAGCGTGGTTCGGAGGTGTGATGGGAGGGATCTCGTAGTCTTCGTCCCCTGCTCCTCCACCGCCGCCTCCTCCTCCACTGCCACTGCTGCCTCTGCCCTGACTGGAGTAGTTCTGGAAAGATGCAGAATGCAGTCGGTCACTGGATTGGTTAATACAGTAAATACTAATATTGTTATTCTTATCAAACACAAATGTATACTGTAGGTGACTGCACTGTAGTGAGGTTGAAGTCATTTTTCTCAGATGTTGTGACTCAGATGTGATATTTTTCAGAGAGGTTTCTCAAAACCAGTTGCTAAACCAATTCATACTGTAATCTTTTAAACTGATGTTCTTACTGATCACTGAAAATACAGTTACATACAATAGAAGTCCAATTGCCAAACTCTGAAATAAATTAAAACATTTGTATTTTTCACTGCAAATGCTTCATGCCACCTACAGGGGGTCTCGTCTTCAGGAACTCCTGCTCTAGAAGCAGTAGATTCAATTTTTTTCTGAGCTTCGTTTAGTCACAGCGATTGTAAAAGAGACATGTCTGGTCTGAGTCGCTACAGAAAGTGTAATCACACTGTCCTGCTGTACAACAGTTTAATGGCAAATTGACTTCAGTTAAAGCACATCAACAACGGATGTTCCAGAGTAATTAAACTCCTTCATAATTGGCTTTTAAACTCACTGTAACTGATTTGTTGTATTTTGCAGCCGCAGCAGCGCTGCACGAGTCAATTCAAAGTGTCTCCCTGAAAATAAAATAATTAGAAATGCAAATGCCTGTGCTCACAAAAGTGCAAAGAATTTATTCTTTCACAGCAAATTAATTAGGAGATAGACAACAGCGGTCGCACTGCAGAGTAATTTGCTTCAGAGCCCTTGACAGCTTTGAAGCAACAAACTGTCAGGCAGCACACCTATGAAATAAAGTTAATCAAATTCATTACAGGAGGAAAGAAAGCAGTGCCATTTGTTTTTTATGATCTCATTACTGTAACGCCAATCACATTTTTTAGAATTGGAAAAATGGGAGTGAGCGAGCCTCACATTTCTCATTATGAAAAGTATCCAGGAGGTTCAAATGACCCCCACTAGGTAAAACAACACAGACTCTATGGTACTAATAAGGTGATACATGAGCAGCGGCCGCCGTCGTTTCCACTGACTGTTTTGACATAATATTACGTTGAGAAATATGGTTTTGTGCTCTCAAAAAGCATACTGAGAGTATTCACTGGGGAATGAAAAGCAATTTTGTCAGAGGCAATCTGATGCCAACTCCCCTTTATAATGACTGAAGAGAATTAATCATCACAAATAATATTCCAGTGTCAGCCATTCAAGAGCTTTTTAATAGAATTTTTATTATTCATGTCTCGTGGTACACATCAACTAGTCCGTTCTGCAACATTTCAGAAATCAATTCAATATCATCTTCGTGTAGGCTGTCATCTCGCCTGCCAGTGCAGCAATTCATCTTGCAAACAAATACTTTTAGCAAACAAATGGCAAGAAATGTCAAAGACCAAATACAAATTCCCAAACAGCAGAACAGGCGCTGGAAGACGGGATAAAGCCTCAGTATCATTAGAGAGAAGTAATAATAATAATCATCATAATAATAATAATATGAAGAAGAAGAAGACGGGTAATAATAGCCGTATTGAGTGGAAGGGTGTTTATGAAATGTGTGATTCACTCACTCTTCTTCCTCTTTTTGTGATTTCCAAGAAACATTGTCACTCAACTTGTTTTTTCCCCCATCATAAAGGCCAAACAGATATCTTGTCAGTCAACATGTATTTAGCCACTGGCCTTTGTTAACAATCAAGAGAAAAGTCTATTCAGAGTGAAAATGTGGAAAAAAAAAAAAAAATTATTATCATTCATATTTGTCAGAAATCCATTGGATTGTATCTATTTTGCCATAAAACTCATCTGTAGTCGCCCTGAAGCAGAATAGTAAAGTGAGTGTAATAACACAAATACTGTATATATTTATACTCCCAGTTATGTCTTTTGGTCAAATGGTCACTGTGATACAGTAAAATGTACAACAAATAACATACAACATAACGTTGGTGTTTATGATGAAAATGCTGTCACTGGCCGTTTATAAAATACTTTTTTTTCTTTGCAGGTTTTCATGATGCCCTTGAAGATAAGGCCCTGTACAAGGACATCACAAGTTTAATGTTTTCAAACATGGATAAATAATTCATAAATGTACAGTCTTTCAAAGACATGAAGATGAGCCAATGAAAGAGAAAGTCAAACTGACAACACCAAATGTTCTCTCAGCCATTGGAGCTTCACCCTCCAACCTCTCCTCACCACCGTCGACCGAGTCGAGAAGTGGTATTTAAAAAGGAACTATATTTGGTCTGTGCCTTAAACGTGTTGAAACCGCCCTGTGAATAGTCTGTGATTCTACATCAAAATGTTACATGGCTCATGATCTCTTCACATAGCTTAGATGTAAGATGTTGCTCTGAGGCATTTTGACTCTCTTTATATACAAAGCTGCTTCCGGTTCTTTGAAAAAAAAAACCAAAAAAACATGAAAACGACAATTCTCACCATGGGATTAATGGAGTTCTTCCACCGTGGGGGGCTTTGACCCATGTGCACAATCATGATTTCAAGGGCGTTTAGCAACTAGCACACATCATTTTAAAAAAATAACTTTTGCTACATTTAAAAACATAACTAAGTTTAGCTAACACTCGGGAGACTTTTTAAACATACATACCTTTTTACAGTATGTGTTTCCCCCAGAAATATTATATCAAAACATCGTACAACGCCTGCCAGGGCTGGTATTTGAACCAGCAATTTACAATGACAAGCCTGAACCTTTAACCACAAAGCTAAGAGCTGGCTCAGGTCTAACCAAAACGCTGTTCTCTGAAGGTTGTGTATGTTTTGCGAGTGAATTGTATACTGTATTTCTTTATGATGATGGTGATATATTTTTTTAGATAAAGTTAACTGCAGGTTTGACTGATCTTGGGATGACGGTTCACTAGCGTAGCGCAGCACAACTGTTTTGTCGCAGATCTACTGCTAATGTGAGAAAGAATAATAACAATCCCAGATATTAAAAATGATTTAGAAAATATTGACATTAGTAAATATATATATATACAGTATATTATAGCATTATTGCTGTTGCATTGACACAGAAACATCCTCACTTTCAAACTGTGGATGTATCTTCTACATACATCACAGAGAATTTAACATCAGCCATGGTTTACCGTTAGCAACTGTCATCCCAGGAAGGAACGCAACATAAACACGAAGGTATTTGAGTTAAAAAAGACTCCGCAATCAAACAGTGCTTCACCTTGTCAAGTTATTTTAAGTAATGAAGTTATCTTAAGTGGAAACAAATTAATCTGCTCAGCTATGAGATTCCCTGACACAAATGAATGGGAAGATGAGATGAAGTCATTAGCTGGGTGATGGAGTCATTTGTGGCCTATGAGGTGTTTAGTGGAAGACAGCTCATCTGGGAACAATGATGTGTTCACCAAAGGGAGGAGAATGAAATTGTTGCACAGTACACCAGAGAGCCTGTCATGGCTGATGAGGGACAAATCGTCCAAAGACAAGAGCTGTCTGTCTTTGATGGACTTTGTTCTTACATTTCTAGTAACAGGCAGACTTTTTTTTTTAATAGAAAACACAGATGATGTTTTGGTCATTAAAAAAAGTTTTTTGTTTCATGAAACTCAATAACTTTGTGTCCTACCAAAAGTCACCCTTCCATATGTTTCTTTGATGGGAAAAGACTGACAAAGCAGTATGGTTGTGGCGACAAACAACAGCTGGCCATGCATTCATGAAGGTCTCTGTGTCCACTCTGTGTTGCAGACATATGGATCTAGTGGTGAATTTCAAATTTCACCTTCAGAGTATGAGGTATGAGGATGGGAATCAAACTTATCACAAACAGGCATCTGACACGGCTTAGAAATGAAGAAAAACTCCATTTGTGTGAGGCATCGACAGAAGCGGACAGTGTGGCACAAAAGAAGGCAAATGGTAAAAGCATGTCCACGCCGCTGACTGACAGCAAGACAGAACTGGAATAAATGAAGTGGAGTGGCAGCAGCGGGGGGGGGGGGGGG
>NC_024316.1:10685307-10692807 GCF_000523025.1 Cynoglossus semilaevis | reverse complement strand
TTATTTTTACTAAGTGAAAACAGATTTAGCAGTTCAAATTGTGTATAAAAGAAGCCTGGTTTTTGAAAGCAGAATACATGGCCCAACACTTTGTGCTAGTCTGTATGTCCCTGACTTGAATGACCTGAGGCAGAACTGCACTACGGTGAGAGACATTCTCGATAATTTTTGCTCTGTGGCAACAGTGATTGGATGTACATCCATTTCAGGACCATTAAGGCAAAGAAGAGGTCACTGTCTGTTCTATTTCAGTGGCTGATGGTAATTGAACTTATTGGCTGCCATGGACTGACCTACTTAAAAAGGAAAGAAAAAAAAAAACCTACCGTTCCTCTGATGTTCCCCCGGCTCTATTTTCAAATATCAACACTACTTGAGACCTGCAAACCCGTTTTTTATCAAGGTTTTACAGTTGTGAAATACACACTCTTCAAATCTAAATACAACAGTGTATAATATCTCATCTCGACTTCATTCTCCTGACCTTGCCACCGGCGCTATACGGCCTCAGAGAGGGAGGGAGATGTGTGTTGGCGTGTTCAGACCCTCATTTTTCATTTCTTTTTCATCCTTTGTTTCAAATGTCCCCTCAACTTTTCTTGCAGGGTAAGGATACAAGGGTGGAGGATGGAAGGAGAAAAGAAACACATTCGGTGAAGCATAATGGGGGGAGGGTGGTGAGGGCTGGGGGGGAGGAGGGGTACGGATGAATTGAGGAGAGTGTTACTGTTGTGGTGCAGGTGCTGGTGGTGGTGGTGGTTGGGGTATAATGGTACACTGTGAGTCACAGTTAAGTAACGTTGCCTTTTCACTTCAGCATCGCCTACATCGGGTGTGCAGTGCCAGGTTGTACTGAGGTGTTTCTGACTCAGAGAGAAACGGGAGGGAGAGAGGGAGAGAAAGGAGAAGGGATAGAAAAGGTGGGAGACAGGGTCATCATGAAAGCAAAACATCTGGAGTTTTATTATTAATTTCATTTTTGTGTCATATAGGCTTTTCATTTCCAAGTGTGTTAAATCTATTAGATCTGGGACTAAAGATTTAGAAAATATTTTACCCACAGTTTCACCACCAACTATTCCTACATTGTGTTAGAAAACTCTGATCCATCTTAGTTGTCACAAAGGGAAATGCTCTTCATCAAGACAGAGATAAATCCAGGTCCTTGATTGACTTTTAACTTCATTAATCTGGATCAATCATCCGAAGTTGGAGTCGGTGGACGTTGGCAGTCAGTCACAGTCAAGAATAAAGAATCCTTCATTGTTATTATGTTCACACTACAAAAACATGGTGGTGCAACAAAGACCCTTGTTAGGGTATCAGCAGGTTATTGAACAAAGATGGTGGTTGATATAGTGAGTTAATACTGAGGTTTTTTTAAAATAACTTTTAATTTAAGAAAATTTAAATAACTTTGCAATTAACAAAAAAGTCAACGCTTGGCAAAAATAGCTAAAAACACAAAAGAGCAATCAGATAACAAAAAACAAGCCAAAAACCCTTCCTAACAATGATTGTGACAGACAGATATATAACAATTGCTACATGTTTATATTTTAAAGAATGTGCACTGCCTTGATTTGTGAATATTTTCTAAGGTTTGAGGGAAAATTGTACAATTGTTTTGTTTACATACTAGAGAAAGTAATTCCTGTTCCCTCCCTGCAGGAGGTGCTGTTGTGGCTTTGAGCTCTTTTAAGAGGTCAAATCAGCCTCAGTGCTGAGTTGGAGGAGAATCAGTCATACATGTTTATGAAAAACACTGTGATTAACAGACATGTTAAGTTAGAGAAGAAGACAAAGATACAGAGGACGAACGAGGCAAATACTTCGCAGTGTTACTGCTTAACACTCGTCCACTGTTGTCTTTTAACAGGCTAAACTGACAGAGAAGAGCAGTGGATCACAGAGTGGCGCTAACAGGCTAAAACTTCCCTTCTCCTCAGACCACTGGTCCCTGGGCTTCTATAATTCCACGAGAGAAAAAACACAACGAGTACAAAAGAAGTAAAAAGGGAAGAACCACTCAAAATGACTCTCCCACTTCCTGCCACGGGCCCTGTTTTTTTCTCTTAAATCTCTCATCTCTAAGCAGCCATTAGTCTTTCTCTTCTCTCTCTAATTTTCCTTAATCTGTCATATGCTCATGTACACATGGTCATGCATCCAAAGAGACTGATTATAGGGCGAGGGGAAGGAGAGCCAAAATATACATGAGGGTTACCAGTCTGCACAATCACTTAAGCAGTCCCAGCATGTTATGAATACAAATGGAGAACACTTATTGTCCATTATGCAGAATTAGAATTAATGTGGGCGTGGTTGGAGGGAGCCATTTTGGTTTGGACTACCGTGGTCTTAATGTGGTTATAAACAATATGCTGCAACAGCCACAGTATTTGGATGAGTGATAGGCTCAAATGGTATTTTTACACTACTACCCTAGTTGGAATCAGCCCAGAGTACTGCAGTTTTCTATTTGGAAGACTGGATTATTTTACTTTCAGCAACTGACTTACAGAGAAATCTAATCCAAGTCAGTTCCAGAAGCAGCAGGAAGATTAGCAGTTGAACTTCTTAACATCCTTTATTTGTGGATCAAAAGTGCTGAGTTATTGCCAGTTGCTGCTTGTCAAACTGTGGCACAATAAGAACACGTTTTGTTTCATTAAAACAAATGTTCATGAGTGGGCCCTGGTCATGAAGAGAACACGTTTATTTTGTCATCTTCAGACTAATTAAGATGTTTAATATTCTTTAACTCAACAAACTATCCATTCAGCAGCTTTGTGTGTGGGCAGTCAAACAATGCTGATCAACAAAACAACACACCCACGCCTCTGCATAACGCCTAACACCTCAGTAAGAAAACGTTAGGAAAAAAAACAGGTCTTTCAAAACGGTCCAGTATACACAGCTATGATATACATACATATATGTACAGAATATATCTATAGATATGTACAGTATATATCTATATTACTGTATATTCACCTATATAAGCATTAAAACATTCTGATCCAAAACAGAAAGGGTATATATTCTGTGTTACACAATTATAGACCCTTGATTTTTGGAAGCTCTGAATTTAATCAAGTAATTCTGACATGTGGAATGCATCAAGGATCAGTCTTTTTCTTATTTTTTTTTTCAGGCAACATACTCTGCCTTTGGGTCAAATGCAATAATTAAAATAATTATTTTAAAATAATTCTGTTATTTCCTAGCCTGGGATCAATAAAGTACATCCATCTAATTGTAATGTTCTTTATTACAGTTATGTCGATGACTCAAAAATATAATCAACGTTGTGGTATTTCCAGGAAAGTCATTACGCTGCCAGGGTCAAAAATCGGGAGAGCCAAGAAATATTTGATTTAAAGCAAAGCCAAATGCCCTGCCCTGTTTTGTCTTGAATGTACTTGTGCTTGTGCCCCAGCATACATTAAACCTACTATTTAAAAGCTGTTTCTTATTAGGAGGCTTCCACTTTTAAAGCTCAGAGATGTTATGTGTAACTCAAACCTACGGTGCCAGGCTCCTGCTGCAGTGCATAAGCTGAGGAAGACGTCAGGCATGTAAACAAATGACCTTTACCAGTAGTTATACAAAAAACAGAAGAATTGTTGTTTTAACACAAACACTACTAGGTATTAAAGAAAATAAATAACACAGCAGCACGTGCACACACACATAAACATCATATTTACAAACGCTAATTTGTCTAATTCCATGTAACCTGCATATCCATACAATGCATATAATTAAGAACCAATTAAAAATGACTGACTGACATAAACATGAGTCTGTGCAATGCATTGGAAAACATCAATTAATGTTTAAGGAAATTTAGCTAAAATGTACTTTTAGTTTTTCAAACATAAATTCTACTGTTGTTAAAGAAATAGAAAATGTGACAAATCGATAAAACTGAATTTCTAGAGGAAGATGAGTTGTCTTCCTGTCTTCCAGCATTCACCGCTGCCCGCTACAGTGATAGACATAGATACATGGACTCAGAACCACTGAAGAAAATTATTGACATTTAACACAGTCTGAAACCCCCATCAAAAATGCTACCTGAGACTGTGTGATGCTAAGAATAAGCCCTGCATCAATTTTGTATAGCAACACTGACAAGCTGTCTGGGCCCAAGCTCATGTGAGATGGACAGGAAAATGACAGAAATGTACTGTGCTGAGGTGAGTTCAAGTTACAGCATGTGTTTGGGAAAAATACCATCAAATACCAAGGGCAAAACCCAGAGGCTAACATTGAAAAAAAGAGACTTACAGTATGTCAAGACAGAGTTTTTTTTTTCTCATTCTCATTCTGCAGTCTCTTGCTCTCATGCAGACTGCCATGACTGGCCTGCCTGAAGTCCAGAGAAAGACAACGATGAAACTACAAATCTATTTGAGTTTTATGAAGAAATAATAAAAATTTACAAAAATTACTTTTTACAAAAATATTAAAGCATGGCTTGAAAAAGAACTTGAATAACTGCCCTTGTCTGCATCCTTGGGTTGCAGCATCAATTTATGAATTCATTTAAATCTTAAACTCATTTAACTTCAATAAACCCGAGGCCTCAGCTCTACTGTGTTGTTATCTTGACACTTCATGTCAACAATTGCAGGAATTTAACTGAATATTTGATGCAAATATAAATTAAACCGAGTTGGACGCTTCACCTCCAAAATCAAACAAATTCCGGCTTATTAGAGAAAAGGGAGCCGTGTGTTCAGAGAGCCCTTCTCCACTGCTCTGTAAGCCTCTGTTTGACAGCACTGACAGAGCATCAACTGCAACTGACATATTTTGAAAGGCCCAAATTGCCTTATGCACTAAGGAGGTATTTGTTGACACAACAGAGCAAACCTAGAGTGGGAGTTGATGATTGACATATGACCGGCACTGCAGAGAGACGACCAGCCTGCACATTTATCCCAATTAGCACACACCCATGTACGCATGTAAAGTGACATAATTAGGGCACAGCAGGAAATGTGGCCAACAAGGGTGGACCTCATCGTCTGGGATGTGAACTATAATAGACAATAAGCTGCTAAAGCTCCGGCCCGACCCCTCATTATAGTCACTCAATCCCTACATCAAAGGAAATGAAACCTTTCAGCTGTAGGATGACTGTCTGTGTTCTCATGGATTTATGAGAGTGCACATGGGTTTATTAGTGTATACATGTGCGTGCGTGTATTTATGTTCACATATGTTCTTGTTCATCACTCTTTGCAAGGTCTAATTTAAGTTTTACACCCAATCCGTCAGCACATTTTTGGAAAAAAGGACGATTATTTGGACTTTTCTTTGTGTCTTTAAAAGGCCGCTGAGGGCTAAGATGTGGTTCAGGGTTAATATTAAAATTAGATTTAACTCAAAGACTCAGTGCATGCAAATTAAAAAAGACTTTTAAATGTTCAGTCATTCAAACACTGGATTTTGTCCTGTCGTAGTAGTGGGAGCAGCTGAGTTCCAATTCCAACTGACAAGAGTAAAAACAAGAACTCTTTTATTATTATTTCTGACAAGAGTGAACTGAAACAGAGCACGGATACAGTCAATTAGTCCTAAACTTCCTTCAGAAATTGTAGTCATGAACTGAATTCTGCATCCTGAAACTTAAACTGGTTCTAAGTAGCTCCTATGTTTCCTATTTTTAGTTGACGGCTTATTAGAAAATGAAATCTTTCTTTTTGTTAATTTTGTGTTATTTGTTCAAGTAAACAGTTAAGATAACAATAATTAAAATGTTTTTGCTTTCCTCAGGCTGCTTTGCTATATTGCCATGCTAACTGTTAGCAATTCTACTTGTTTACCACTAATCAATCTTCTCAATCTTCGCATGTTTACTCTATGGAATAAAAATGACTTGCATGTTTACTCTATGGAATAAAAATGACAGCTCATCGTAGTTGTAGCAAATTATGCAGATTTTTTTGTATTATAAATAGACTTATATTGCAATAGAAATGTCCGGCTTGTATACAATAAGAATGTATATGTGAGTAACAGCCTCCATAATATTTGCATGTTCATGCAAAGTTTGTATGAGAGTGAAACGGAGGACAGCATCTTGCACGTGTGCACAACTTATGAATAACTTTGTGTCAGGGAAAAAGTGTCACTTCCTATTACACCATACAGTATATGTGTGAGTGTGTGTATTTTTATGCAGGCGTATGTGCACACGCCCGGCGTTCTCAGCCTCCCTGCCCTGTGCCGTGACTCTGACAGTATTTGCCGAGGCACTAATTGACAAGGAGCCCCCTGCACTTTGTGTTTTGTCAGAACACCGTAGCCTCGTTGCTGGATCAACAAATCTCGGCGCTCCAAATTCTGCCATATGTCCAGCCATGTGTTCCTATGTACCAGCTGGGAGCAGTCAGCAACACGCCTGTCTAACCCGATGACTGTGTGCGAGTGGAACCGCACAGCTCCAGACTGAGACCAGCACTTGTGTGAGGATGAAACAGTGGGCAAACTCAGTTGGTTGACGTAGCAATTACACATCCAGGACGGGTGGTTAAACCCCTCTGAAGTTAAAGATATATGGTGCGTTTATGTGCTTTGGATAAAAACTCATCCATCAAACAACACATGCTTTGTGGAGCAACAGGCAGTTTATGGTGGTTTTTTTCCCTCTTTGTCAGACATTTAGTTACCGTGGGCTCGCAGTGAAAAACAACACAAACTGGGCGAGAAGTAAAAAGGAGTTCAAATTTGTTTTTGGCTGTTATAGTAGAAAGCTTGGACAAATATGAACGATATAATTCATTTTCACTTCTAAAAGTCCTATTTGCACACACAAAACAATAGTCCTCATTTTCTTGATAATGCTGACAATGAAAAGATGCATTCATATTTCAATACATTTATTCTACCTTGAAGACATAACAAAATGTATTCAAATCCTCAATTAAAAGTAATTTAATGCCTGAGAATCATTTCTGTGACTGTGATAGACTGTAAGAATGCTAGCACATGAACCTGACAGTACCAGGAGTAAAACAAGGAAAAATGTCAACTTATAGCTGGAACTGAAACCAAAATTTCAGGAGAAGCCTAAATCTGTAGGCTTCATATACTGAGAGCCAGAGATTTTACTGTCAAAGCAATCCATTCAAGAGCTGTTGACATAATTCTGACAGGAAGACGAGCTGAGATGCAAATGGACAGATGGCATTTTCATTCCAAGATATGAAAAATAAAAATCTGTCAATCAGAGCCTGTAGTGTATAACAGGCTAGACGTCATCAGAAATCTAAGTGGTAGCAGCTAGGACAAAAATGGATAGCAGAAATATATTGTCAAGTCCGTGCCTTACAGTTGTCAAGCATTATGAGAGCAATTTGAAGTCATTATAAGATCAATAAGTGTTTTAAATGTGGACTGATTGAAGAGATTAGACTCAAACGCATACGTTATGAAGTGGTTGGTGGGTATAAGTGCTCCTTCAGCTTTTTACACTACCTAATG
>NC_024316.1:10651600-10685251 GCF_000523025.1 Cynoglossus semilaevis | reverse complement strand
TTATTTAAATTCAGGCTGTAATTCACATCTTCCCAAAGTGGCTATTTTTAAGAACATTAAAAAATAAATGATGTCAAACGCCGGTGCGTTAATAGGGCCTTTACTGAGAAGTAAAACTGTTAAACATTTTCAGACACATACCACTGAGAATTAATGTGGAAATCTATTTTAGTGAAACACAGACACCAGAAAAAAAGTGAAGCCATTAAAGGACATTTACACAGACATTTGTTCTGGGGTACTTAAAGAAAAGGAGCTGGACTTTCTTACCTGGTTCGGTGACCGAAACTCTTGGTTACTGTCATTCATATACATGTTGTCACCATCAAACTGTGGACAAAAACAGACAGAAAGAGGAAATAAATATTTTAATTATACAGCAAAGATGTTTAAAAGAAACGTAAGGGTGATGGTGGGGGAGGCGTAGAGAAGAAAAATTCTTTACGGGTGGCCCGAGGTGAGAGACTAATGACTTTGTCACTTTGGTTAAACTGAGTGGTGGCATGGCAGTGTGGGTAATTACTGTTCATCAGCGGGATGGTAATTAGACTACAAGAGCAAAGTGACGATAGACGGGCTTCTCCTTGTGGGTTCTGCTCTCTCCCTCACTCTCTCCCTCTCCCTGTGTCTGTGTGTTTGTACAAGACAGTTTATGTTTACCACACGCTGAGTGTGTGATCTGGCTTTAAGACAGAGGTAATCAGGCATTGAAAGATCACTTGCTGCAGGTGCCAAAACTGTGTTTGACACTGGCTGAAGAATCACAGAACAACAAATGACCCCCCCCCCCAGGCTGCTGGGACACAAGTCTGGGTCAGCAGTGGTGCATTGAATGCAACATGCTAGCTTTGATATCTCGACTGTGTGATGGTGTGGGCTAAATCCCTGAGGAGTCCCCCACTGAGAACAGTAAGTGGACTATACATTTACTGCAGACAGACAGACAAATGGACAGACAGACGGAGAGAGACTGTGGGAGACTGGCAGTAAGTGCGAAAGTGAGAATAAGAAAAAAAAAAATTAACTGTAGCCTCAGAGAAAATCACTTCAGAGCCCATTTTTAGCCATAAAAGAATGTCAAGGTGACTTAATTGCAATGATGTTAAGAGGAACTGTACAGGGAACGGCCATTTACCTCCACCTAACAGGAATCAAGTGTTGTAAGACACTGTTATAGCAAATGTGATTAACCTTAATTTGTGTGGAAAATGAAACTCAGAAGAAATTAAACTCATAAAACAAAAAATCCCCTAATATGATTGAGTAATGGACCAATATAAGTGTTTGGGTGTTTATTTCATTTTCTAGTGGTCAGTATGATTTCAGTTGATTTCAGATTCACGCTGCTCCAGGATCAGCTAGCAGGAGACTGATTGTATGAAAATATACATTTTCTAATTAAAAATGTGTTGTGTTGCAGAACACAATTTAATAATTATTATGAAACCAATTGAGTATAGATTGATATTAACCAATAATACAGCAGACAGGATTATTCGATCAACTCCTCCTGCAGGGGAGCTGGAAAGAGCTTTCTGTTTCAACATTTAAAAAATCACACGCGACCTTTGAACATATTTGTTTGAAGATTCGGGTCATTTTGGGAAAGGATTTCAAGGAAATGAAAAACAAAGGAAAAGCAGCAGACACAACATGATCAAAGCAGATGATATTTCATGTTAAATTCCTTAGATGAGTAGATAGAAGGGGTCTGTTTCATTTGAGGTGGGGGTGGGAGGTGATCTGCCTTGTGCCTACAGAGATGGTTTGCAAGATGCCAAGCGAGATAAACACACGCCGGGTACGAACACAAAATGGAACAGAAAATAATACCTGTCCAAAACAAGGTCCATCTAGGTCGGACTAATGGACGGAAATGTGTAGAATTCCTGGGGGGTGAAATCTAATATCTTCAGAGGTAGACAGGAAAATGTCGAAGTAGCTAAATGAGCATGTGAGTGTTGAGGAAAAGAAATTACTGCACATTACAGTCGGCAAAAGACCAGGGGAATAAATGAATGCCTCCAGGGCATGGGTTGGTTAACGATGCATGGCATGGAGGCCCTGGTGAGGATTCACTTGGTTATTCTAATGATTACAGTCATGTTTGTACTCATGTGTAAACACAGAACTGAGACGTTCACACCCGGCATGAAAACCCACTCCAGGACACACTTTAGTGAAAAATACTGATCTGTGTCAAGCCAAGCTGAATGCTGACTAACTGTTCCAGGCTGTGTCAGAGGGAGAGAGATGCTGAGGTGCTTAATTAGGCGTGGAGGCATTTATCAGGATGGGAAGTGAAAGTATCACAATGAGAGAGATGAAGTGACGTTGACCTTTGTGACATATCTGCGGTACGGTCTTGGCTCCTCACATGGAAGTCTTACAACGTCCTGCCTGAGCAATTTCCTGCGTCCATTCAGATCAACACTGATGTCAATGATGTTAACTGACATGCTAATAAAACAATGCTAATAAACCACGAGTTTGGTATTTTTACACACAACTTTTACTTTCTACATTAAAATAAATAATAAGTTTGGTTTGTATATAAAAAATATAATGCATTTTGATGCCTCTTCCTTTTCCTGCAGGGGGTGCTATTATTACAGTTGTAATGGCCTAGATAGTGAATCGAATGCCCGGGTACAATGTTTTTCATGTTACTCTAAACATGTACAACTACTTTCCATAGAATATATATTATACATAGAACACAGAGTTTTTAATCACATCAAATCAAAGAACCAGTGTATTTGCTGCATCATTATAAATTTACACCATTTTTAAAATCCATTTCAATTATATTCTACTGCAAATATTTGTTGGAAAGACACACAGTTCTAAAATTCTTATAACACATGACGTAATTTTGTTTAAAGGCCAAAGACAAACCTGAAGGTCAGCCATTTTGTGTTTCAACATGGCTGCTCATATATTGCAATGTAAAGCAGTTCCCCTGTGCTCTTCTCTCAATAGCTCTCCTATGCACTATACCTCCCTCTCTCACTTATAATACCAATTTATCCTCGGTTCAACGTTATCATCTCTGCCAGTGCTGCACATTTAGCACGGGAATTATTTCTTCTTTTTCTTTCCTTTCTTTCTTGTCGTCTTTCACTCCTCTGTCTCTCACTTCTTCATTTCTCCTCTGTCTTCCCCTGTCTTTCCCATGTTTTCATCTTCTCCACCATTCTCCATACAACATCCTCCATCTCAGTTCTCCAGCTCCCTTCCTCCCTATCTTTCATTTACCCCCTCATCTCTCACTCTCTCTCCTTCTCTTTCGGCAGTGGGCCCTGGCGTCGCTTTCTCATCGGCAGTCTAATTGGGCATTCTGCCTGAGACAAGGGCCTCATTAAGCAGTAATTACACACATGTTGTTTTCGGCAAACATCTCTATTTGGATTGCTTTGCATGGTAATTGCCTCTGCTGGCGATGTTTCCCTCCATGACACACGTGGTGCTGTGAGAGAAGAATAAAAATGCGTAGAAGAAGGATGGAGGAAGGAGACAGTGTGAGTGGAAATAGAGAAAAATAATTACAGGCTGTGAAAGATGGACAATTTAAGAAATAAAGAATGCATACAGCAGAGAGGATGTTTAAGAGTGAAAGAGAGACAGATGAAAGAGACTAAAAAAGAGTGAAGATAATGCCGAGGTGGTGAAGAGAAACGCAAAGACAATGAATAAATGACAAAGAGATACTCCGACTAATTTAGTGTGAGGAGAAAATGAACAAAAAAAAAAGCCTGGGAGAGTGAGTATATGAAGAAGAAAAGTGGAGAAAGTAAAGATAGAAAAATATGAAGTGAGAGTGAGTCCCAGAACTAGGTCATGCCTTGCCATCATCGACAAAGCAGAGTATTTCAAAAATAATGAATCCACAAGGTGGAAGTAATGCTAACTAGCATATCCAGGGAAAACATGCAATATTTACGCAGCACTAATGGTGCGACGCAACACTCGGATCTTTTCATCTCAAAGTGAACCAGTGAAGACGTTTGATGGTAGGATTGGAGGCAAAAAGAATTACAGGCTCAATTGAAGCTTGTTTTTTGATTGATGGACAATTCATATAGGCTCCTCATAAAGGCTGCGAGGCAGCATCTGTTTGAGATAAACTGCTTGTTTGTCTGTGTGATGCCATAAATGTCCAGTCATTAGAGAGAAAAATGATCTGGTTATAATAAAAAAAACAACTCATTTTGAAAGCTAAGAATGTAATGATCTATCCATTAGTTGACATGACACACATGATAGGACCTAACCAAACACAAAACAAAGCTATGGTGCTAATGATTATTTTATGTATTGTGTGTGATCTGATCTAGTGATTAAAGGACTAATTCAAACATTTCATCAATGTCCTTGCGTTGGGAGTCATCACCAGAGTAGGAGAAAGTTTTGTCTATAAAATATTCACATTTACTACAAGAGTGGCATATTTATGGCTTTTGATTTTACTGCAGCCAATGCATTAAGATTAACCATTGCAAAAAATACCCATTTACTGACCAGTGAACTGGCATTTAAGCCCTGTGAACTAAACAGTGTCACGGATTTGAACTACTCACTGTTTGTTTTAACCACATCCAAAGACTTGTAAGAATTAAAAGGCATGGCATAATGAGAAAAAAAATCTATATCCTGGTGAGCTAGTGGACATAGTCCCTGGTTCTCGTTCTTCTTCTGCAGAAGACAATGTCTGTTTTGAAAAATTACATCTAGAAATAATTGTCACACACTTTTGCAGTGTGTCTAATCCAAGGCTAATTTCTCTAATCTGTCATTTTGTATTGACCTTATTGAACAGTCTAGTGCTAACTATGCTTTAACCATTTGAAGAAACCGCAGCAACAACTTCCTCAATAAAATACATTTAAAAATTAAAGTAAAATTGTTAACATTAAGCAAAAAGATTTAGTAACACACTATTAGTCAGGGTTTGGAGCTGACAAGGTGTCTATCGCAGAATTAATAGCCAGAATGACAAGAGGCAGTTCATGATATTGAAATGCATTGTGGGAGAAATAGTTTATGGTAAATAAATAAATAAAACACATCAGTATCAAGCGGAATTAGAGTATTAGAATTGTGCATTGAAGACAGCATACTGAGTTTTGACTGTAGACTGGGCCACATATTAGGAAGGAACGGGCCGGATCTGGCCCACAGGCCTTGGGTTTGACACGTCTGCTTATTATCTATGCTTTGAAGTTCAAATTAAATTAGATAAGAACAGATCTGTCCAGTTTTTGCAGTGTTACATTTTTATGCACACACACTATTCACCTCCAGGTGTGCCGTCTTCACCTAGTAAGCTGTGCTGTCACTCATAAAACAACATTCAAAGTCGAAATAAAACGATTTTACTTCCGCTCAATCAGCATTTAGTGAAAGCCGTTTCAACAAAAGTAAAAGTTCAACAAAAAGAAATCACCGAGGAACAACTACGACAAACTTTAGAACTTGTCAGTGTATAAAAGGGAATCTATAAGGAGAGCGTGTAGTACGTGTGACTTTAAAAGCCTTTTCCAGTGCACCAAGTCTCTAAAAATAATTCTCTCACCGAGCGGAATTAATAAGCCCAGAACAGTACACAGCCATTCTGTGAAGAAAAGGGTGTGGTGGTGGTGATGGGGATGGGGAGGGGGGGGGCTCATGCAATATGTATGCCTGTTTGAGCACCCTTCTTGTTCATCTTCCCCCTCTTCTCTTTATTTCCCTTTTCTATACCTCTCTCTCTCTCCCTCATCTTCTGTTCAATTAGGCTGTGGCGACGACCTGAGAAACCTAAATCTGAGACAATGTGTCGGTGAATTTTGATGTTGCCTAAGTTGCTACTGATGATTCACAGTCAGAAGAGAGAACTATATGAGAGAATGATGAGGGAGGAGAGAGAGAAAGAAAGAAAGAAAGAAAGAAAGAAAGAAAGAAAGAAAGAAAGAAAGAAAGAAAGAAAGAACGAGCTTTACATAGACATTCAAAGTGAAATGAGAGAAAGATAGAGCAAGAGAGAGACACTTGTAACGATTCTGGCTTTGCACCACGCCCCAAGCAAACAATGAACATGGGCAAACAATGAACATGACATGCACACACACTCATGCACAAACACACACACACACTCAGCCCATAAAAAGCACAGCCTGTGGCCATGGCGACACATGCTCTGTTGTCGTTAGATAAGGGAAACAGGGCCTCTTCCTGGGTGTGAAAGTGTGATCCAACGTAGAGTGTATGCACACGCACACACATTCAAACTCACAAATGCGAAACCCAATACGCACACTCAGACATGCACACTCAGGTAGCACCGGGGTCATGTCCATCAACGGCCAGCATCACAGGCATGCACACCTTTATCCACCGCGCGCTTCATTTTCATATGCAAAACGCTCGAGATGTTTATTTGGTCAGTGGAGCACAGAAATGACATCAGCAGATACTGACATGACACAAAAGCACTTTCTGAATTTTTAGTTATGGATTTAATTACATTGTGATGTGGATTTTGTTTTGTATTAGGACTGTATATAAAATATAATGTATTTGAAAGATGCCCTAAAGGCATTGGGGTCCTTTTTTAAGGACAGTTAAAAAATGTGGTGCAATAGATTTCAAGTTAATGTTAAAGAAATTAAATAAGATCAGTGAAATGGGAATCCATTAGCTGACCTTCACTGATGATGGTCCACTACTACCAGAGTGTGACTTTGATCCGTTTGAACTGATACAGACAGACTGAAGCTCACATTCATCCACTTTCCGTTGCAGTGAGGCAACACCAAAACAGTTACCAACAGTTACCAGAGAGGAGAGCTTAAGAAGCAAAGGGGAGAGCATTAATGCGTGTACGTGTGTGTTTTTGTGTTTGTGTACGGTAAGCGGTGTGTTAAATAACATTCTGCTTCCATTTTCACTCAGGTTAACTTTGAGTTTGTAAATTCAAAAAGTGTTTTATAAATAGACAATGGTGAAGCACAGTCGGTGGCTCTGAGAAGAGGTTATTCTCTATCGCACTTCATTTGTTCGTTTTTTATTTTCACGTCTCAAAAGGAAATGATTTTCGACAGTAGTTTGTTTTTTGGTACAAAATACACACCATACGAAAAAGCAAACAAAAAGCACAGAAACAGATCAGAACTGAAGCTCAGTGATAAACACTTGTGGCTGCTGTTGGCAGAAGTATAACACACAGAACATGGCATTAGTAACCAGCGCTCAGCTGACTCATGCTTACGAACCTGCCAAGTCTCATAGAAAGAGACACTGTGGCAAACTAATTCTCTCTGTCTGTCCTGATTTAGAACCAAATGGCAGATGGTAAAAGAGGGTGATTGATGTTAAACACTGTGGAGCATTATGCACTGTAGGAGTTGGGGAGAGATTTTCCGCTGTAGTACAGAAACCATAATATAACTAAATATGATTTAGTTTCGTATTTGAAAGTGCACAGGGAGCCAGAAACATGTGGTGAAGCATTAAAGTTTGTTGCCAATTAGACTGCTTAGAAAAGACACAAGGTGCATTTACACTATTAGAGAAAACCAGATGTTTCTCTGTTAGTCTGACTACAACCAAAATGTACATTCCAATATGTTAGGCAGGCTAACACACTAAAGTCAGGTAGCAGAAGCAGCATTTACGCTATCAAGTACTAAAACACTAAAACCCTTTAAGCATATGAATAAAGACAGACAGCTAATATGCTAACACGGCTAGCACATGACGGTGTAAGGTTAAAAAACAGCTAAATCGTATCGTGTCACCCTGGTCCGTTCACACAAAGATGCAGAAGCTTGCTAACCTCCCCACTCTTGGGTCTGTATTTGGAAAGTACTCCAAAGGTCTGTATTTTTCCTAAACACACGGATGAAACAGTACTTTCTCTCCAGGATTTGAAGTTGTAGGTTAGCCATGTAAACACCACCTCTAAAACAAGACTATATTGAGTTGCATTCCATGCTATAATCAAAAAGTAGAGTTTTTAATTTTGCCCTGCAGGCATGGAAGCAGCAGTATCATCATCAGCTAATGCTAACGTCTTGTCACACTCTCAGATCAAAGTATCAATCCTTTTTTCACAGCATAATCATAAAGGATAGACTGTACCTTACTTGCAGAAAAATATCTACAAGGGGTGAAATTTGCAAAACTACAAAGCTGCCCTATATGCAAACTAGCTAGCTAACAACAACCTAATATTAATAGACTTTCGTGAGAGATTGCCTACTAAGCTGTATTAAAAGACTTGGAAGACATCCAAAATAAATTATTATATTCTGTCCTACACTACTGGGACAAGGTCAGTGCTCTAATGAAAAGGTTGAGCGAAGAAGAAGCTAAAGCTGGAGTTAACTCTGGGCATAAACTCTACACTTCCACATACATACACACTTCATACAACGTGCACTAGTTGGTGAAATATCTGGAGCAATGTGGAAATAAGGCCACAAACATATAGGGCACCACGTGTGAAAAAAGAAAAGAAAAAAAATACAATGTATTGTCTGATCAAAGTGCCACCCACGTGGCCTTCCTCATCCTGTCATGGTGTCTTTTAGCTAACCAATGCTGGGAAACACCTTCTCTGTGTCAAATACAGTGGTATTACATGTGCTTTAGAGCCAGGCCCAGCAGTACTGGTTTTAACAGCTTAGGTGCTACTAGGAGTCTGGCTGATACATAATATCTGTGGTGACAACACGTTTGTGTGTGTGTGTGTGTGTGTGTGTGTAAGTGTGTGTGTCCTCACTGAGTTTTTTCAAACATCATGTACTTGTCCTCACAAAAGTCCTGTCTATATCACTGAGGTTTCTCTGGCAGTGGACAACCTGTGAGCTAGAGGCAGTTTTAACTAACTGAGGTTAACAGCAGTGAGAGGAGATAATGGGAAGACTGAATGTCACATTACCCCACACCTTGGCCTTTGCTCACCGCAGCATCAGATAACTGCAGAAGGGGAAAAAGTCTGGTTTCCTCTGGCATATAATTTGACACTTTATCGCAAGCTACTGCTCACATTCATTTGCATAGAATTAGGCATGTAAGAGTGGAGAGATGCTAAAAACAAATATTTATGGTAAAAGTTTTTGTCATGAAATATAGGGGCTGTGAACAATTTAAAAAAATTATATATATTTTAGAATTACATTATCAAAGATTCATATCCTACATTTGAGTTTTTCCACCTGAGAATTCCTTCTTTTTTTGAATTCTAGGAAAATCCCCTCACACCAGGTCACAATCTACCATGTCTATGCCCAAAAATATACCTTCCCTTAAGTTGTACTCTCATTTTTCAGGTCAAGGTTGTTTTATTTTTTTTTTGCTCTTTCTTCCAAATGTTTTTACTACTGAGAGCTGAAGAATCTGATCAAATAAAGGTAACGCAGCCTAACCCTTGGCAAAGATATAATAATAAAACGTGTGGAGACAGTTGAGGAGGACAGTTTTGTGTAAATATCACAGCTTAAAACAAACTGTATTTTATTTACACCTGATTTTAACATGGTCCATTGGAAATACAGTGAGATAGCGTGGGAGTGATGTGTCGTACTACTAAGTCTTGAAATCAGTTTGTGATGTGTTCTTCCAATCAGCAAATAATTAAAGCGACAGTAAAATAAGTGGACAAATATTAACATAAGGCTTTTACGGTTTCCAGGGAAGTTTATGAGATTACAACCAGCAATATCTCACCAGGCAGTAGATCATCTGTGTAGTTAAATAAAAGATATTTATTGGAAGCAAAGTTGCATCGTCTTCTGATTAATGTTCACTAGGAGAAAATCGGGTTTCATGAAGTATTTTCAGCTTTTTTTCTCTGTGACAAATGAGTTTTAAAGTCCTTAATGACCAATGAAAACACTTAAGCTTTAGTTGTTAAGAGTTTAATTGTTTCTTGATGCAAACACAAGCGCAACCCTGCGCTAACAAAAACAGGGTGTGTTTCGCACCTTTGTATGTGTTCACATATTTACAGTTAAGTCTTGAAATAAACTGTTATTCCCAGCAGAGGGTTTGGGTATAAATGCAGATAAAATCTTTCTTTTTCTGGGAAGTTGAATAAATTCAAAGAAACACAGATATATATATATATATATAATAACCTCCTGATCTCAGTTTCGATAACAGCACTGTTCAGTGCAGGTCATGAAAATTCCCATTGCCGCAGCACTACTAGCCAAAGGTGTCACTTTCGAGCAAAACATTTTGCTATGAATAAAGTACATATTTTCTGGTATAGACTATGGTACAATGTAGCAAGACTACTACAGCAGACAGAGCCACTGAGTAACTGATTTCCCACTAAGCATAACCTGGTGTGTAAAACTAAACTTGGAAACCTAACATCTATGTTATCGTCATGGTCACTGCATTAGGCCAGGTCTTTACGCCTAAAGACCCTAAACTGATTAAGTGATGGAGCATTGACCCTTTCAGTTTTACATATATTTTCTCCAATATAGGTTATTGAATTCAGTTTTACTAGTGTATAAATGTAACTTGTTTTTTTGCATGAAATATTTGTGCCCCAGAAGTACTTCTAGTGCTCCCCGACACCTGTTGAAGACCCTTGCGTTAGTTTTTTTCGTTCTGGGGTCAACTATAATGTTACTGCATCGTTTTAGACGCCACAGGACCCAGGGCGAACTTTGAATTAACCAGGGGTTTGTCTACTGTATCTCACCAAAGCAATGGGCAGTCTTTTCCTAGCAGGACTGATTCCTGGAGAGGGGGCAGTGTGGAGCCTAACTGCGCGTTCACCCACACTGTACTGGGCCTGTGGTTAGAGAGAGAGAAAGCAGGTAGGAGAGATACAGAAGAGACAGAAAAGACAAAAGTGGGGAAGGAAAGGAGATGGCGGGGCTTTAGTTTGCGGGGTACAAGCAGGGCATTTGTAAAGGCACATGTCACGGGCCCCCGTCATGAACCTTTGCCTCCTTCTCCCCTCCTCCGATGGCACCCCTCTCCCCTACTCTTCTCCTTTCCTCATCCCCAACTCACACGTGCAGGGGGAGGAGTAATGACATGAGACTTACACGGTGACTCTAGGCAGTGCCGTGCTGTAGAGGAAGAATGGAGGTTAATGAGCTGACATCCCCTCCACCACTCTACACGCCCCCTCCCCCTGCCCACCTCCGTTCACTCTTAGACACACTCTGACAAGCGTATGCACAAAACCCCGACAAGACAGTGGGGCTCAGCGCTGGCACTGAGCCAAGGAGCTGGAGAGTATCATGGAGGGCCGAGTGGATTTTCTTTCCATGTTTAGTTCAGTGATCACAGTGTAGCGACTACGAACGGCACTCCCAGAAAAGTTCATACAACAGGCCATAAAAACCAACGTGTATAATTTGGAAAAGCACACTGACGTTCAAGAGTCAGTTAGGTATATAGTTTATTTGTACAATAGGAGTATTGATTATTGCACAGAAATGGTATTCATGCTCCTCACCATTCTCCAATGTAATTTATTCTATTGTGTGGAAAGGAGAGCTGCTTAACATATCACGTCACAATGTGATTCTCCTCTTCATGAAGCTCCAGACATTTTAATAGGAGACCCATCTGGACTGCAGGCAGGACAGTCAAGCTCCCACTCTGCACATTTTAATAATATAATTTGTTAATAATGGACTGAATGGTCTATCATTTAGTTGGTACGTAGAATTTGAAATTGGCTAATACATGGACATGAGATAACCAATGGTTGTTTGTGAAAAATGATGTTTTTTAATTGTGTCATATGTTGTGAAGTTTTGTAATAACTGAACTTTACACATTTTAAATCAAGAAAAAGTTCTATAGAATTACAGTAAGACACATAGAGGGGCCCAACGGTGGGGTGGAGGCATCTGAAACTGTATGTAACATCTGCTGACTTCTTAAGTGCAGACAGGCCGCATGGCCCAACCTCAGACCACCAACTAAATGAATAATGTGAAAAATGCAGAGAGCAGTGTGAATAACCTTCCAACGTCCCCCACATTTCTGAGGTGTTACATGGTGGTGTGTAGGTGGACAAGATGTTCAATAAAACCTCAGTGGCCTTTAAGTTGCATCACTGGAAAACCAACATATGAAGATGACTTTTTTTTTTACAGACAAGTGCTCAACAAAGCTAAGGCTAGCAAAAGCAAAAGTAACAACACAAAAGAAATTCAGACGTTAGCGTTTTTAAAAAAAGGATTGGTTAAAGAACGCTCCTGCAGACGTAAATGGTCACCGAGCACCAGTTCACGTAAACAAAGGATATTTGCATGGGCTGATCTAGAGTTAAATAAACATGTTCAGGTTCTGTATTTGTTTGACACTGAGATACCTAGACTGTTAGTGTTTGGTCCCTGAACCTTCTTCAGAGGACATTCACAGTTTGACAAAAGAGCCAGTCATGGCACTGTGGCAGGTTGTCTTTCTGAAAAATGTGTAATATGACTAATTATGCAACTAAAAAGAACTGCATGTATTTATTTTTGTTACCTGTAGCCTACACTTCTCGACATCTACCAAAATTATTTGTGGACTTCAAATCTGGGGAGAGTGGATTATCCACTAAGACCAAAAGAACCAAAAATGACTTCTACTGTTTGAGAGAGCTTTACCATTCAAACAGAGACTGATTTATATGTATGAGTGTGCCAGCTCTCACTTCTGCCTTCTCACAAGAGGTCAGTTGAGTAACTTCAGGTTTTCTGTAAGCTTGAAGCACATACAGTAACTGTCAACCTCTCATCTTTTGTAAGGGAAAACTGAGTCAAAATGCTAGCCAACAATTGACTGGTAAAAATGTACCTTACATTTACATTTACATTTCTGAAAGCAGTAAAAAAAAAGGCTAAAATTACATTTCTGAAAGCAGTAAAAAAAAAATCTAATGAAAGGCAAATGTATTTATATATACATATAACTAATTCAAAAACAATGAGTTTTTTTGGTAACTTATGGGAAGGCATGTAATTTTTAATACTCTTAAACTGGAATTTTTGGTAACTTATGGGAAGCCATGTATGTAATTTTTAATACTCTTAAACTGGAGAGCCCTAGGAATACAAACTCCATGAAATAATAACTAAGATTTCACCTTAGCTCTGTCTGAGCCGCTCAATAATTTACCTCTAATGAATTGCCCGAGGAAATATTCTGCCTAAGTACAATATCAACCATCCCACAGTGGCTGAATCTGCTCGCTCAAATGCTTAACTACATTTACTCAATTATGCCCATTGTGTCTTACATGAGTGAGACGAGAACGCACACATTTACCGGCTTCTGCTGCACATGGTCACGCTGGAAACTTTTGAGAATTTTCTTGTTTCTGATTAGTTAATAAAAAAATAATGTTCTGTCTGTTTTTCCATCTGTTGTGTGGGAGGATACAACGATGGTGTTCCATCAGTCTGTATAACATGAAAGTGTTGCACGACAGTTGTCCAAAGTCAGACCCAGTGACTAGTTGTCATCTAATATGGTTTTCTGGCGAGATTTTATAAACCTGTATTTGCTTAGTTTAGTTTTCTTTAATTATGCTGTAGCTAAATTGATCTCTCTTGAGATATTTACTATATTTACAATTTTTAGTATCTTCCCAGGTATCATTTAATAATTTTTAAACGCTACACACCTGTGTCTCTCTAGTTTTAGCATTTGGGTCTTACAGTGTTATATGACTAACTCTGGAACTCCTCATACGCACCCTTATAAGAAATTACACTGTTCAGACATAGCACTACACAGCAGATGACGGCAGCAGTTGCTGCCACATCATGATGATGGAGACTTGAGGGAGCAAACCATCTCCCTGGACAGGTAAACAACAGGTTTAAATATTTACAACAAAATAAATTGTATTCTATGACGCAATCACTATCATAACTCTCAAGACAAATACAGTAAGTGCAGTCTTAATTTCATAGAGGCTAATAAATAGTAGCCTCAGTTGAGCGGCAGCTGTATAATAACCTTTACTATGTTTTCTCCTCCCCTTTGTGAAAATATATTCATTCCACCATCTGTTAGCTTCTTCTATAGGAGACAATATCAATTCTGGAGTGAAGGACACATCTGTTTGCACGTATTTTTCCATCAAAAATGTACAATGAGATGCAAATATGTGACTTTATGAATGTAATGAACTGATGAACTAAATTATCTGACAATTTCTTGAAAGACCTTTGTTTCACGGGCATAAACTGACGTGCAAACAATACAATAAATTCATGTATTTTTCTGATCACAACACATCAGGTGATAATCTTTCAAAAAAACTAAAACTATATCAACATGTGAGTTTCTTATTAAACATATGCAGAATTGGAAACTACAGAACAAAGCATAATTGTAATTCAGGCACTTTAACCCTGCAACTCACAGTCTCCGTTTCTGCATTATACAACACCAGTGTACTTGAAAATGCACAAGTGTTTATAAATGCGCATATTTTATATCTGCAGTTCACTTGCACAAACAAATTGCGCTTTCAGTTTTCTTCATAGGCCGGACATTGTTATCACTGTACAGTCAGAGTAAGAAAGGAGATATCACAATAGTGATTCTTCTACTGAGTAACAGGACAGTTGTAGACCTGCCTGGCGTTAATCTTTTTTTTTTTTTAACAGTAACTGAATGTGAAGATCACTCATAGCAACACCAACTACACAGGGAGAAATTCAAGTGCAAAGAATCCAGTCTGTAGACCGCTGCTGGTTCTTACAGCGGTACAACAACAGAGAAGGATGGAAAAAAATAACATTTATATTGTAAATGTACAGATACTATTTTTATTTTAACTGCTTTAGGGATTAAGACTCAGGAATATGGTGGTCTAGAAAAAAAATGCATTAAAATAATCCACTGAATTTGCATGTTTTTATCTTACAAAGGAAGCTTGCTCTCTCTCTCTCTCTCTCTCTCTCTCACACACACACACACACACACACACACACACACCACCCCCACTCTCTATCGCTCCCTTCTCTTCCTCCTTCCCCTCCCCCATTCTGGGTGAGCACACACCCACACACACACACACTGTCATCATTAAACAAACACACGCTCACAAACAGAGAATGAGAAAAAGAATGAAAGAGAGAGATAGTGAGGGAGGGGGAGAGAGAGAGAGAGAGAGAGATCAACCTAGAGAGAGCTGCTCCATGCGCTCTGTACAATTCTGGTAGAATACATTATTCACTACAATACATCACATCACATTCCCTCAATGTCATTGCCTTGTAGTGGAGAGGAGTCAGAGAGAGAGAGAGAGAGAGAGAGAGAGAGAGAGAGAGAGAGGGAGAGAGAGAGTATAGTAGTGGAAACCAAAGAGAGTTGGATTTGGCTTTTAGGTGAAACAATGACGGGCAGCAAATCTTTGAGGCTGTAAGTGGAGCAGACAAAGGCCAAGAGAAAAACACTGAGTGACCAAAGGAAAAAAAAGGACTGTCAGGGACGTTAGGAGGAAGTGGATGAGAGACACAGAATGTACATTACAACTTCATCTATGATTAAAGAGCATGTTTCCTCTTCTTATTGTTGTAAAGACTGAGAGCCGTATGTGTAATATTTTAGGTCATATTTTGTAATACGTGGTCCACGTCTTCATCAAACTCAGTCTTCAAAATAAAATACAAATAAAACTGTTGAGATGGACGTTTTACTGCTCCATCATTGAAACCAATCAAAAATATTGAGAACCAACTAAAGTCTAGAAGACAAATACTTTCCCCCCTGTGTGAGTATCTGAGCAAATTCTAAATATCCACTCATGATGTACTGTTTGCTGACATATAAATATAGCAACAGCATCTGATATCTGAGACGTTCATAAACGGCCAAACAAATGACCTATATTTGAAAAAAAAATCAATTTAGTGCAAAGCTAATGTTTTATTTACTGGGAAGCTTAAATTATATAAGCCACTAAGCCACAGGCTAAAAATAATTGTAAATAAAATCGGGACATTTGATACATTATCAAAAAATGCATTACCCACATCAGGCTGTAGTTGGCACTATACAAGGCTCTTGGAAGTAGAGCTGGTAAAACTACACACAACCTTGGTCAGAAATATGTCAGAATAACTAACAGGAAATAGCTAAAAAAGCTAAATGTTTCTAAGAACTAAAAGCAAAACTCTGTAATAACTAAACAAAAAAAATCAAAATTTTACAGTTTCCCCTAAAATATATTATTGTAGTGTATACATGACTCCAAAGCCATCACTCTACGCTTGCTTCCCACTAGTTTCTCTGCAATATCAACGTGAATGAAATTTATAGTAAAAATATAATGTAACCCACTGCTCTGTTTGTTTACACATAAAGTTCTACTCCTTTGTTGTGTGCAAAGCATGAATGGATGTGTGTGTACGGGTGTGTGCATGTGTCACCATTTTGTGGTCACAGAGCTCAGGGAGTGAACAGCTGGCAGGCCCACACTTAAATACATACTGACCTGCTTTGCGCTCACCTGTTATTCAGGCGAACCTAATGTTTCTACTTGGCTCCGCTGCAGCTGAGCTGCAATTAACCCCAGTGTGTGAGCGCCGGGCGAGGGAGTCTGGAGCACTCCGTCAGAGCGGTCTGTCAAACATTGCTAAAATTTCAGTCGTCCTGGTGCTGTGTAATTAATATATGTCACTGTGAAGAACCGCCGACGTCTAACCAATCACACTGCTGATAGTCACACAGGCCCTGGTGCAGGAAATCCACTGATTAGCCTTTGGAGAACGACTCTTTCCTGATGTGTTTGGATGCTACACAGCACTGGTGCATCACACACTTCCATTTCTCTCCTCTTTACTCCTCAGTTTCACCCCCTCCGTTATTTTTCCCACCCTCCACTGCGTCTCCTCCCTCTTCTTTTCCCACATGTCCTCTGAGCTCTCGCCTGTGTTTGGGTTAAGACTGCGAGGGGTCACCGCCCGCCTTGTTCTCACATGTGGAACGCTGGGTGTGTTGGTGTTCCTAGGTGTGTCTGTGTGTGTTTGTAAAACGAGTGGGACTACACACACTTGTCTGTGGAAGTCTCTATGAATGAGTGTGCGTGTTTGTTTGTGTGACAGTGTCAAAAAGTATGTGAATTTATCCCAATGTCTGGCAGTAGCACCCAAGTGCCTTTTCTTGCTGCGTGTGTGCGTGTGTGTTTCAGTGTGTGTGTGTGTGTCTGTGCTAGCTCAGTGCCAGGTCTCTCTAATGAGTCTGTCAGGCGCTTTTAGCGACGCGTGCTCCCCTGGCTCACCGCACTCCTACAGACTAACTGTGATTAGCCGGGCCAACGGCACGCCACCGGGCCAGATTAAACACTCACCACGCCGCCAGGGAACACACACACACACACACACACACACACACACACATACTCAGCAGATGTAGTCAGACACACAGTTTCATCATCACAGTAAGTGTGTATGTGTGTGTTAGCTTCTTTGATACAGTAATACGCACTTGCCCCCAGAGCCAGGTGTTGATGCTACTGGAATTATTGAAAACAAATGTAAACACAAGGCTAGCATAGCACTGGCTAAGATGCTAATATTTCATAAATCGTTCCAAACTGTATTGAATTCTTGTCTGCTGCTAATCTTGAACATCGCTCAGAATTAAGGGCAGCCCTTGTGGCTCTAACAGCTTTCAACGTCTTCATTAAAGCGACATGATTAACTAATTACAGGTAATTACCCTTTAATGACGAGCCCAGATGAATGGGAAGATACACAGAGCAGGGGCAGGCCCCAGGATACGCCATTTGTCATTACCACCAGGAGATTGTGATTGTACATGGCTGACCATTAGTTATCACTGAGCTGTGATGCTCTGAGGAAACCTTACCATGGTAAACTGTATGGTTTCATACTGTACACTAGGTATTATGTTACTGGCAGTCATAATACATTTTGATGCTACATGTTTTTTCAAAAACATGTAGCAACATTTTATTTATACAATGAATGACATAAAGTGACCTATTATAGTAAATTATTCCCATGTTAATTATGTTTTTGGTGAGCTTTTATTTTTCTGGTTGCACATCTTTAACTTGAAAACTGATATAATGACTATTATCACCCAAAGACAGATTAAGAGCTGTTAAAATCCATTTTGGCCTATTACCATTTTATAACCACATATAATAAAGAACATTTATGAAGATTTAATAATGATAAAAAACAGCGCCCAATTACACATAAAAAAGTGAAACCCAAAAGTGCCAAAAAACTGTCACATTAATCACACTGTTAACAAAAACAAATGCATAAAGAAAAAAATGTGTGTAAACACAACTGCTGGGCAGCTTCACTAAATATTTATATTGAATAAATGACCTGATCCATGTGAGAAAAACAGACTGATTCTTTTCTTGTTTTTTGTCCATGTTGACATTAACAACAGAAGGGAACCTAATTAATTGAATTGTATACTGAAAAAATAAAAAGTCCAAGGAGTTTGGAAGGATTCAAATACTGCTTTTCCCACATCTAATATAATTCACTGGCTTATGCTGAAATGTTTTACGTTTTTATTTGAATGGTATTTAGTGAACGACTGCAGATGAGAGCTTACGAAAAATCACCCATCAAACCTGCAGTTCCACACAGAACAGACCTTAAACGTCACACAGGGGCTTGTATAATATGTATATAAGAGGATTATAGCCAGGACATTTATAGCGGTGATTGTGATGTTGTTATTGTAGATTAAACCACTCTAAAGCTGCAGTATGTTATCAAAATGTTGTTGTTGAGTCAAGTCCAGTATCCGTCTGTAAAGCCGTCTGCTCCGGTCCAGACAAGACCTTGGCAACGAGGCGGGGGTGGTTTTGAAGCAGCAGAGAATAACCTTTCTTGGACCCGGATCAAAGAAGTGGTAACAGCCAAAGAAATATGACTGACTCTGTTAGGAATTGAGATTTATGACACATTAAAGGTTGTAATGGGCTGCAGTGGGCAGGTTAAATGTTGAGGTCTAAGGACTGACGGCCTCATTGTTCCTTTATTGTTAAACGAGGGGGAAACTAATTGTGCGTGTGTGTGCATGTGTGCACGTTTATCTTTCCAGCACTTAAGAGTAAAGGGGGAGGTTTGGGGGAGGTTTGGGGGAGGTTCAGGCTGTTAGAGCAACATCTAAGGACTGACGGCCTCATTGTTCCTTTATTGTTAAACGAGGGGGAAACTAATTGTGCGTGTGTGTGCACGTTTATCTTTCCAGCACTTAAGAGTAAAGGGTTAAAAAACACACCAACGCATCCTATGAGAAGACGTGTTGGACCACTTTCTGCTTATTTTTTTTACCCTTGTTTTACTGTCTCTCATGCAAAACCTGCCCTATTTTTACCCCCACGTGGGGCGTTTTAGGGTTTTCCTTATCCCCACCGCATTTCCTGTTATCATTTCTTGTTATCATTTCTTGTTATCACCGTGTGGGCACAATGACACAGGTGAAGCTGGAGCAGCTGCACAACACTTTGTCACTGAGGGTTTATTCAACCTTTCTCTTAAATGCAACTCTCTCTGTGTGTGTGTTAGCTTTGTCTATTTAATCTATATTATGTTTGATCTGCTGTGGTTTTAACTGGAATCTATTGTTAAAAACCTTTTAAAACTTTTTAGAAAATTATAGTAATTTCCTGTTTACTCAAATTCATTCCTGGCCCGGAGCTCAAGAGAAGCTTACAGAAAATGCCCCTCTGTTTAAAATACACTAATCCAATCACAATGCCACAGTTCATACAATATGTGCCGTGACAGCAACCACCTCCCCTTCCTCCTCCCCCCACCTCAAACCCAAGCACTTCCTGTAAAACACATTTATCATTGTGCCATATGGGTCTTTTCTCAGGCTGATATGTGCAGAATGTGATATACAGTACAGTGTGGCACAATGGAGTCACTGTTTTTTGTCCCTTAAAGAAAAGTATAGCAGGGAGAGAAGAAATATTTTATTCAGGAAGTATGTTTTTTTTTTCCCCAAAAAATATAGGACAATCCAGTTGGCAGCGAGTTGCTGCTTATGGAATGTAAATGAGCAACTTGCTTCTGCGAAGTATCTGTGAGTCGGTTCTACAAAGTTCTGCTGATGTGCCGAGCTTTTTGTGGCACTTTCCTACAATAAACTTTAATAAAATTTCTGCCTGCGGGGCTAAACAGTATATTAAGGCCTGTGCATGTTAAACTGTCCAAAATCAGCACCAGATGTTTGAGTGGGTAAAATTGTTGAAAGACAAATATACTTCTGGACTTAAAAAGATAAACAGTGAAACGCCAATAGACTGCACAAAGTTCACTGTCCTCTTTGTGCTGCACCTCTGCTCCAGTGTGATGCACAGTGCCCCTTTTGTTCTGCCACTCATTGCTTATGTTACTGTAGAGCACTAATGCACACAGATCGATAGCATACTTTCCATTTCAACACATTGAGCTGATGTGAGGACACACAGTTGGAATTGATCCTGAACTGTCAACACAAAGTTTTAGGCCCGTGTGTCTCCCCCCACCACCACCCCAACAGCATAAAGTGGGTCTTTAAATAAAACGTCTTTTTTTTCCCCCCCACAATCCCTTTGTAGCTTGACATTGACATCTTTATATTATGCACTGAATAACTGCTTTGCAGATGATGGTGTAAAGCAAAGTGGGTGGGAATCGTTGCTGCAAAAGCATAGAAAGATCTGCACACCGAGATCAAAAAGTGAACATCTGGACCATTTACATCAATCAACTTTTAAAACCTCCTGTCCCTTCCAAGTACCTTCCTTAGCACAATGTCGACATTTATTGGTTGGGGGAAAAAATCATTAAATAAAACTGTTCTCAAACAGCTGTTAAGTCATAATGACCATAAAACATGTTAATGCACGTATAAAACAAATAATGTGGAAATGTACAGATCAGTCCAGAACAAACAAAGTCAGCAAGATCAATTTCCTGTCCTGCCACAGTGTCCACCGCAAACTAGCAGGTTTGTACATCAACACCTCAGAGGTGCTACAATACCAAGCTCATTTTACACCAGCGAAACTGTGCACTTGTAACAGAGTGAGAGTGAGCACAAAATGCAACGACTGAATTTGGTCTGAACGCCAAACTGACAGAAAACAGGAACTGACTGTCTGTCGGCTCAGTGTGTTTAGGGTCGGGCTCACTATGACGACGTGAAGGTGAATTAGCGAGGTAAAATTTGTTATTTGTCACGGCTAACAGCAAACCACAGTTTAGATATGATTGGTCATTTTAATGTACAGGCAAAAGGACATGGGCTGAAGACCCCGACAGTAGAGGATGAGGCCGAGTAAAAGGTGCAGTAGCAGAGTGAATATGGAGGGAACATCCACCTACTGTATATGTAGCTGTAGAATTTGGTTCAAGCCAGGATGAGTCATCACTGACTGGTTATTTACAGAGGAATTAACATTTGGTCATTCTGTCCCCAGAGGGAATTTTTACTTGTATTTTTTCTAGTTTTACTTTATTTTACAGATAAATATATTTATATTTATATTTCACAGAAAACTCACAAGTATTTCATTTCATGTTTCCTCTTAAAGAAATATTTTAACACGTGCTCCCTTCTTAGATGAGGATGAATGCCACCTCAAAGGACCGCAACCCAGCATTTGAGAAACACTGCTCAGAATACTTAATGCACGCTCCTTCCATGTGGTCTATTTGAATACAATAAAAACAAAAATACAAAACACAACAGTTTGAGTTTCTTTTCTAACAGCCGTAAATAACACGTGTTACTTCAGGAAGAAACTCTCAGAATTTCCTGAGGCTTTAAACCCACATCATTCTGCGCAAGACAAATGATTTCAGTCATAACATTAAAACAGACCTTTTAGGCTCTTCTTGGTTCGATGAACCAGACCATCAGTGTTTGAATGACAGAGATGGAGAGAATCAGAGGGAGCACTAATCTGATTACCTTCTCTTCCTGGCAGAAGAGCAGATTCATTTCTTTGTAGCAATTGCCAGAGAGAGAGAGAGAGAGAGAGAGGAAAAAAAGATAAAATAAATCCCTCCTCCCACCATTTCATTTTCCATGTAATTAAATCAGTTAAATGTTATAAAAACATGTAAACTCTGTCAGTGACTTTGAGCCATTTGCATTTTTAATCAAGCAAGATTAATTCTAATGAGCGAGCGGGGCTAAGGCGATGACAGCCGAGGCCCATTGTGTGTCTGTCACCATCATTTAATTCTGTCATTATGTCCCATATCCTATTATGATAACTGGCTTTTTATTCTCAATCAACAAGCAGACAAGGCTATTAAGTAATAATCTGTGACGAGTGCACTTTCAACCTTTAACACCTACTAGAAAAACAGCAGTGGTTGGTCGGTTGAAAAAAAGGGAAATGTAGCAACAATGCAACGTTTTGCCGTATTCGACGTGACTGCCGGCTCCAAATGAGAAATGACTGTCAAGAAGCTGCACATTGACACTTGGCGCAGGCTGCAAAGCAAACACATTAGGTGGAGGAAATGGGTATCACCGTCCGTCCTCCTGCGAGGTAACTAAGCAGAGAGGAGAAGAGAAGACGAATGTATCCGATCTGCGTCAACTGCCGAACGAAACCTTTTGAAGAAACCAATGCTGGTTTTTAATTGAAAGACAGCAGTGCCGTAAACAAATAGAGGAAGTGCTAATGGATTACACCCAGAGAAGGGAAATTTCACAGATTTAAAAAAGATTACAACGTGGAAAAACTAGAAAAAGTTACCGTGCAAACTGACGTGGAAAAGACTAAAAATGCACAAAAATGAACAATGGCTACAATAACAGTTTTGACTTCAGTTGAACTACTGCAGCGCCAAAGGCTACACGTTAGCACCTCGGTAAATCATCACTGTGTAGATAAAAAAAAAAAAAACAACAACAAAAACAATTGTCTTTTTAAGCCAGGTATAAGATGTTAATTAGTAAATCAAATTATTAAACTTTAACTGAAAAGACAATAACTGCAGGACAGGTCTGTGTTTATTGTCACAGTATAATTAGTTCCATCATCATCATCATCATCATCATCATCATCATCAAGTACAAAATGGAGCAGTGGTGAAACAGAAGAAAAAAAACTAATTATCATACATGTCAAGAATGTATTCAGGGAATTTTCCTACCTACACGAAACACTGCAGCCATTTAGCTTAGAAGCATTTCTCTGAAATAGCCAATCTTTTTCATCTCTACTACAATTAACATGTATATTTAATGATTCTTTTCACTGGAAAATATATTTTTAAGAAATGCCCAATAAATCCTGGTGAAACAATTGTACACTGTAAATTGAAGTATGCTTGGTTATGGCTTTCATTTCAGGCCTGTGTGGTGATTTGTACAAAAACAACATTTTTCTTTAGATGTTTACATCCTTTCAAAGAGTAGGAAACAACCACTAGAACTCAATTAACACGGGATAGATGGAGAATATTGTGAGCTTGTCATCTTTTAATTAAAAAACCTCCCTTAATTGAGTCAGTATACATGTGAGTTAAATTTGTCCATTTTAGGCCACTGTAGAAACACATGTAGAATAACTACCAAAGAATATGTAAATAACTAAATAAATATGAACTGCTTTTATGAAAAGTTTACCCTAAAAATAAAAAAATAAATAACACACATAATTAAAATGCAAGGGAGAATTATAATGCAAATCTGGGCTACTTTAAGAGGATACTCTTAATACTTGTAATAAAGCATTGTTTCAGAGTAGTACACCAATTTAGAAAAATGTATCAGAACTGAAACATATTTTTTCCAATATGTTCACTGCTGTACTAAAACCCGAATTATTATGAATTATGAATTATTCTGATCTTATTATTGTTTTTCAATGCAATGAAAAGTTGTCCTTTGTGTCATATGTTTCTCTTAAATGAAGTGACTGAGACCATTGGCTGAAAAACTGTATTAGAAGTATTAAATAGTACAACAGCTCCAGATACTGTACTGTACTGGTTGACGTTCTGCTTCATACTGTTGGTCTACAGTTGGTGTAAATCGTCTTTGACGAGCTAAAAGATTGTTCTGTTGAATTACTGCATTAGAAATAAATATCCTGTCCTATAATGTGTTACTGGAACAGAACTGGTGAGCACAGAATAAAGACAACTATCACAATAATCCTAATAATAATCATCTATCTTAAAAATCTATAAGAGTTACTCATCCATTACTGTAAAAAAAACCTGTTTGTACCTCTGTGACATTATGAGTCCCTCTGTCAACAGCCAGGTTTTAATGGAAAAAAAATGTCATCCATTCAATAGCTGAAAATGTAGTGTAAACAATGCCAGGAAGGCAGTGGGGGCTGGGAGGCTGCTTTGTTTCAGCAAAAGCCTCGCTCATGCAACTGATGGAAGGACCTTCAGTGTTTGTAGTTCTCTTCTTAACAAAATGCTTTCTCAGTCCGCTCACTCATAATCCTCTGTCTTAAATTAGCTGTCAGTGCTCATTGGCTTGGACAGCTACAGCTAGAATGCATTTATTCTCTTGTACGGGAGAAAGGGGCTTTTTTGAAGTTTTTTTTAAGCACACTTTGCTTTTTACCACATCCCTGTGCATCCCAGTCCTTTTCAAAGGGCACTTTTCCATTTTATTTTAAAGAATATTTTCTAAACCCCTGAAATCAGGTTTAAGAGAAAAAAACAAGGTAACTACAGTCTTTTATACAGTCAGACAACTTGTGTTGCACTTTATCAAACAGAGAACGTCGCACTTTCTCAACCCTCACCCGCTAATGTTATGAATAAGCCTGATGTCTGCCATCAGCGCGCAGCCATTTCACACTCCCACAAGCAATTTCACTTTAAGCACTCTGCAGACGAGACTTAATAAAACCATTTTTTTCATCTCTCAGTCAGACCCTATGAAAGTGCCATATGGCCTCACAATCTACATTTTACTCACTAGTTATCTGAAAGGGGAACTTAATAAGGTCTCTCTAAAGTACATACAAGGTGAGCGTTACTATGGGGATGCATGGTGCTTCCCAGTGCTCGGTGGCACCCAGGCCGGCTCCATTGTGGAGAGAGACAACAGCTGTCTTTACATTTGGCAGACAAACAGGCTCATTAAGGGTGTCCATGTTTGTTTTTGTGCCTGATACCTAGCCTTAAGCAAACACTGTCATATCTCCAGTGCACAGCCCTCGCAGACTCAACATCTCTTTTCCTCTTAGTGCAATGAGGCCTGGCACAGTGGACCTGTGGGACACTGTTCCCCCCGGTATCTGCGGTCGAGCTGCCAATAGTTCTCAAAGAATGCATGGTTAATTGAGAAATTTAGCCGTGGTTTGGGTTGACGACATGCAGCGAAGGCACAGCTGAGCTGCTCAGAATGCTCTGTATGTGTTTTATACATAATGTATGTCATTATACTGCACGATAACACATCTTGTGGTATGTCAGAAGAAAGCCTCCTTTGTTTGTTGTGCCGTAGATGCGATAAAGGCGTCATTATTTGGTCTTAGCTCACAGTTAACAGTAAAACTGCTCTGAAAGGTTTCATTGGCATATTATCTCCTCTCTCAGCACTGTCTGTGGCTTGAGTGACATGGCAGGTTGAATTCATAACGCTTTGACGAAAAATTCCATTAAAGAGGGAAAATGGCATTGAATGTCATTCCATTACTGCAGACGGCAAACATGGGAATACTTTAACCCAGGAGGCATTCGCATTTAGCTAGATTTGAAAAACAGCTAAAAAAAACACACTGGCCTTTTTGGCTTTAAGGCATAGTATTAGTAAGAGTTTTATTAAAAAAAATAAAAAATAAAATAGAATCCTAAAAAAGAATCGCCGTGTTTGTAAGGGTTGTTACTTTTTCTCTGTTTTCTTTTTTTTCTTCTATGTCTTCCTACAATTTCAAGATGGAAATATTTAGCAGTGGAAAATACACCCAGTAGGTGTCAGTAATGTAACTGAAAAGATGCCGTATTATCCAAAGAACAAAAAACAAGATACTAGATACTAATTAGCATAGCTAAGCTAAACTTTAAATAGACGTACTTCTGTTATAACTAGCTTGACAAGACAGTGGAGATATTTTCTGCAAGTCAGCCAGCTAAATCGTCTCCACCACCAACCATCAGCAACCGCTTGTGTCTGAGGTTAAATATTCTTTCTCCTCCTTAAAACTGGACCAAGTCCCAGAATTAGTCTCAGAATAAACACTAATGTTTAAAAAATTCACTTTCATCTGGGCTTTTAAATGCATGAATAGCACCGCCTGCTGAGGACAAAGGGGAGCTACCTCTTTGCTAATGATAAACATATGATATATATGTAGTATATATACATCTTTAAAAGCATGTATCGCAACAGTCTGTATTTGGAGCACTTCAGGAGAAGTCCTGCAAAATGTACTCACTTATTTGATTCCATCCGTTTTACCATTTGTCAGGCCCAAAGTCACAATGCATTGTGGAATGAGTTCTTAATGTGGAGTAATGAGACTGTCATGGCAGAGCAGTCTCTGCTTGTTTGAATTTGACTCATGTCGAAGATTCAATTAAATCAGCTGAAGTCAAACTGGCCCCCGGCCAGATCGGTAATGGCTGACCTCATTCAAACAATGCTCTGACATATTGAAACAATACGAGGAAGGACCTTGAGTCAGTCGCAAAAGCAAACTCTTCTGAGATGTGATAAGGAGGAAAAATTCACCGAATATATCCAATGATTCACAGTGGCATGTATATTTGGGGGGGCAGGCGGATTTTTTGGGGGGGGCATGTAATTTTTGTTTCTCCACAGTGAAGAAGTTATTGGTTTTGACCTGAAAAAGAATCTTAGAAGTTTTATAAATAAACTCACTGGTAAAGGAAATTTCATCACAGCAAAAAGATAGAAATCTCTATTGTCAGACTTTCCAGGCCTCATACACTTCTAACTCTGCCGGCAATAACTGCTAGCACGCTGAATCTTCTCAGAGATAAACCTACCTTACAAATGTTAAACACAGCTGGTCCATTTCTTCTCTTCTAGAGGTTTACTCGTCCCCACAAGACTAAGCTGATTTATTTGGATATTGAAATGCCTGGAATCTAAATCATGACACAAACACACCCAAGGCTAAGTAAACAACAGTTTCAGTTCGAGTCTACAGTCATGCTTTCGGAGCAATAACGTGACTCCCAAGGGCAAATGCACTTTTTACTTTTTAAAGAAATATCTCCGGTGTCGCACAGTTATTAAGAAGAGGGCAGCCACGAGTTTGTGTAAAAAAAAACGCACTGAAAGGTTTGTTTTGCTTTTACTGCCAATGTACAATCAATTATTCTCCTGACTTCAGGTCTGTTTACCATTAATTATGTGTGAATTTAAAGCTTGGCATTAAATCAACAACCTGAGTGCTTTGCAAAGTAAACTGAAAGGGGATAAAAGAATGAGACAGAACAGTTTACTTTGTTTTACTGACAGAGTTACAGTCAGGTAGGTAAAAAGGCCAAAAACACACACACACACACACACACACACACACACACACCGAGTCAGCCTCTCATTAAGCCACATTCCCCCTGGCCCTTATTCCATTAGAAATTAAAACTTGTGACAATTAGTGGCAGATTGGTCTCAGCTCAGTGCTCTGCAGTCACACTCTCCAGGCACAGAGATGTCTTAATTACAGTCTAATCTGAGAAAAAAAGAAAGAAAAAAAAAACTGTTAAACTGTGGTGCTGCTGAACAGGAGCTGGAAAACCTGGACAATACCTGCTGGAAAGGTCGGGCCAAAAACCTCGAACCCTTTCTCTTCTTCGTGGTTTGAAGAAGTAACACTGCAATAAGAAAAAACCTGACTAATGATTACCACTAAGACTGTTTGTGTAACCCTACTGTTCTGTGGTCATTCAGACAAAGAGACAGCAGACGGGATGGCAGGGGCTGAAGGTCAAATGATGGCCAGTTCAGATTTCTCTAGACAGAACACTCATTTCCTTGTTTAGGAGACTGTTTGGTTCTTGACTCTTAGGTTTCAATTTGTCACTTCCTCTGGACAGAGACAGGTATACCCCTGATAAGACCAATGACTCATGTTTACGTCAATCTGTGCTGCATCTGATTATAATTAACCCTTTGAAGCCCAGCAAGGCAGACTAGTATTCAGCTCAACTCTGTAGCAACTCCGACTCACTACTGTGTTTGATCAACAGCGTGGCCTTAGGAAGGAAAGCATTTCATCACCACAGACAACTAACTTTTTTTTATCTTCTTCATCACTCTGCTTATAACAAGGACACAAAGCACATTTTTCTGTAATTGGACCAACTGTAGTTTATGTAACTACTGACCGTTCTGCCCTTCAAGCTAGAGAGACACAAAGAGTGATTTGATCGCTCCATGTACTCCTGTCACGTGACACCATGTCCCATTATATTGTGATGTTGTCATAGGAGGAGAGGAAATGAAATGCCTCGAAGCTATGGTTTTAGGTGTGTGTGTGCGCGCGCATGTGTGTATGTGCATGTGTGTGTGATTTATTCATCTCTAGCCTCATCAAACCATAGCACCTGTAAGGCCATAAAGATGTCTGGACAGTGTGGAAAGAGCCTGAAGACATTTATTTCAAAAAATGGAACAATTACGACCAAAATATTTGGGCATATTTGGATCATATAATATATATATATATTATATACAACTGTGTTTTCTTTTTCTGACAGACATTAAGATTAAATTTTCACTATTTGTAAAGAAATAAGCTTCAGTGTCATATTTACTTTGTAATAAATCAAGGTTGCAAGTATTACCATGGGAGTATAATGACATGAAGTACTATGGAAAATGGAAATTCATTACATTTGTTTAGGTATAATATTGTATGTAATACCCAAACAATAAACATTAAAATGGTTGATATCCAGTTGTTAAAATGTATTTAACTGTAAATATCTGCTCACCTTGGTTTGCAAGTCATTTCTCTGGACCTCAAAGCCATTTAGTTCTAGTCACAAATTAATAATTACCTAGATTAACTGCATTAAACAAATTAAAAACATTTAGAACCAGGACATCAGCCTTCATGCGATGACTAGAAAAGTCTCTTTGTATTCTCAGGTTTCACTCCAAGCTATCATTCAATATTTACAGGGAGAGAGAGAATCGATTCAATTCATGTTACAGCTCCATCTGTGGCGCAGGTTTGAAAACCAAGTTGAGCTTAAGAAAACATCAAGACTGAGCATGTTGTGTTTGCTGATGAGGAGATTCCACAGACTTACTGACTGGCATCCAGTGCAGCCAATCACACCAGCAGAACAAGAGAAATATATTCTATGTATTCTTACATGTATTCTACAGCTAACATAAAAAAGTCCCGATATTCAGACAGAGAAAAATGATCACTTTCCTTTTAAAGCTCTCTGACCTCGGCTTTTTTGAGACGTCTAGTTCTGCCAATAATCATACTGCTATTTGAATGCTTTAAATATGACTCAGTTTTAAATTTTGACACATTTCTATGCAAATGTAGGCAGCACATAATCACATAGGAGCTGCCTGAAAGGCTGCGTCCTACTTTTCAAGCCAGGGAGAAACTATTCTTGTGAAATACTGTGCCATTTTCCTCTTTGTGTCTGGTTTAAAAATAATTCCTACTGTTATGGAAACACGAGATAATAAGAAGATAATGAATCTGGTGTCATGTGCAGAGAGCCACACATTGCAAAAGTACAGTTCAGCATCTGTGGTCGGCGTGTGCAGTCACCGTGAGAGAAATCAAACAGTTTACCAAAACACTTTCTTTGGTGATTCATTCAGTGCATATTGAATGAGGTTTTATGAGTTGTCATTTAAATATAGAGGACACGCAGTTTCTGTACGGCTGATTTTATGATCGCTTTCATGTCTCCTTTTATGTAAAATGGATTTTTTTTTTTTTTTTTTTTTTGGGGCTCCAAACAAACGTGATAAAAATTCTCAGGGAAATGCAGCATGTGCAAACTGTTAAAACCTACTTTTTTATCCAGTGGCTGCCCCTTTGGAGGCTACAGCGTGAAGCAGCGGGCTGTGAAAAACTGTGCCAGACTCTGTCATTACTTCCCACCTGATGTGTGGACAATTTAATGGAGTTCCCCTCATAATCTGCAAGGTTCATAATTATTCAAGTCCGCACGTGTAAACCCGGCTGCTGTTTTAGCCAAGTCCTGACAGGGTAAAAGGGAAAAGATAAAACGGTGACAATAAGCGATGAAAGATGTTTTTTTTTTGTTGCTGTTGTTTTTTCTCCAACAAGTCACCATGTCAGTTGAGAGTTTCCTTTGTGTTACACTTTGTTCAGGGGACAGTGCATGAATAGGCCGTCAGCATTTATAGTTTCAAAAGAAAAACAGCAGCCACGGCTCCCGTTTGTGTGAAAACCAGGGCTACGGTGGTCTGTATCGAGTGCCATTGTTTTGGTAATAGTAAACCTGGGGCACTTGCCAGCAGGCATTAGTCATTCATCTAACAAGCTCTACAAAGCCAACCACGAAGTGCTCCACTGTGGACTTCCTCTTACTGAATTCATGGCACATACGCACATTTCTCAGCATATTACATGTGCATAAACTTGACGATGATTAGACACCTCCCATTTGGCTGCCACGTTTGTTTAGTCGGGGTCCTTTAACAGGAAGTAGTTTTTTTTGTTTTTTTTTCTGCGCCGAGGTGAGAAAAATGGGAGAGAAGAGGTGGGGTGACAGGTGAAAGGCAGATAGGAGGGGATTAGGGCGGTGTGCAGTTGTTCACTGGGCCAAGCTTACAACATGATCTCTAATTACCCACAAAGCACTGAGTAACCTGAGAGCACATTATCAGGCTTAATAAAACACGACCATCTCTCTGTGTCTCTCCTGCTGCCCGCCCCTTCACCGCAAACATCAGTTTCTCTTCATGACATTCACAAGTGGACACCTCGCCACAGTTACTGGCGTCGACCTCTAGTACCTGTCACTGTTTAACCTGCAACAGCAGGTGCTGCAGTCTGATGAGTCAGAGTCTGATGGGAGCTTGTTTTCCTACTGTATCTGTGGACTACGTGTTTTATAAATACTACATACTATGCAGATGCGGAGAACCGCAGCCTTCTACTTTAGCCACACGAAGTGGATGTGAACACAAAGAGGTGAAACACACAGGATAAAAATGTATTTACAAATGAGGACCTTTGTGGCAAATTTGAAATCCTTGCATTTTGTGCAATTAACATGAAATATGTTTCATTTTTCTGGAAATGTTGGACAAAGAGAAACTTAAAAATACTGGAAATACTTTGGTGCATTTTATATAAAAACCCTAGAATAAATACAATTATATAATATATAAGAATTTGAATTATTTTACAATGTAAATTAAAAAAAGGTGATCACAGAGTATAAACCGTTAGATGTAAAACTTCAGTCTGTACTTGTCAGTAAAACGGTGTTTAAATTTGGGACCTGGAGTCACCCAGTGACTGACAGAGGTAAAGAGGAAACACATTTAACTGCTGAAGCCAGAGGGCTGTTAACAGGCTGGAAAACGACACAAAAAGAACCAGAAGTGGATTTGACTGCCAAAAAATTCACACACAAGCATTTGAAGGGATAAATGCTCACTGTACCTGCAGCATGGGGCTGCTTTATTATGGGGCCTCACTCATTTCTGACAGTTTTGCTCAGGAGAGCCTGCTACCAGGGAAAAGATGTAGAATATAAATACTGTTAAATTATTTTTCTGGTTAATACTAGTACAGATGTAGTGCAGCCTTAAAGGGAGGATTTTGTGCATTCATAACCATATGGCATGATAAAATATAGCCATGGCTGAAAAGACTGTTTTCCTGCATAACAAGTTGTTTATTGTTCATCGTGAAAAAAATAAAAATAAAATTTTGTTCTCAAACTCTTACACTACCACAACTTTCAGGTAAAAGATTTTGTTGACAGATGTTTTGTTCGGCCAAAAGATATATCATATGTGTATTTTGTACACATGAGTACTGTATCTAAATACTTTAGATGTAAATACTTAGATTCTAATGTGTACATATGGTTGGTGAAACAAGGGAAGCTCATCAAGGTCCATATGAATAGGAAATCACTTCAAACAATCTGTGATTGATTCTACAGTAATCATATTTAATGTATAGTGATATAGCTGATGGTTGTGTAAGGTACTTGTAGTAACTAAAAAGTAAATAGACCGTAGATATTTGACAATACGTTTAATGACATTTTAAAGTAGGCTGAGCTTTTTGTCTAACAGGAAACTCCACCAGTACATTCATCCTAATACTTATATGCATACACTTACTTACACATTATACTTTCCCTGGTGCTCTTTGTGAGTTCTGCCAGTAAATGTTGCTTGGGGCAATGCGTTTTCTTTTACTACTGTCTACTGTGTTATTAACAATTCTATAAAAAGATCTGCTCGAGTTCCCTTTCCTGTATGTTAACAACATTACGAAGCTGTAAGGAGTTCTTTGAAGCCAAGTGAACACCGAGACACAGTCCTGAATGACACAACACCGTTGGCCGTGTGTCATAATTTTCAGAATCCTATTTTTCTTCTCTTCTGTTTGTTTTTCCTCAGCGACATCACTCATCGACAGGGCCCGTAGCCAACTTCAGGCTAAATAGGTCGACAACACAAAGAGAAGGCCTCTTACTTTTGCTCTCCCTCCTTGCTCCCAACACACAAACCTCGTCAAACCCCCTCTCTACCTCTCTTTTTTCTAACAGAAATCTCTATTATTTTCTTTCTCCATAAGTTCACTGCCCGATTATATTTTTCAAGCAATCCCTACACCTTAAACCAAAGCTAACAACACGGCAGGAGATAAAAACCCTGGCATTACCGCCGCACTCAGTGTCACACTTTTCTTTCTAGTCCTTGTATATGATCATAGAGCTCATCATTAGCTCTCAGAGAGGAAGAACGAGCTGCAGTTTGATTACCTCAGTGGCTCTGCGGGCTCCCGCAGTCTCTGCTGACTGAACTGGATGCAGACGATTACAGCCTTGCACAGGCAATTATATCTGCCTGCTAAATATGTCACACATAATAAACACATGCTCCTGACAGTCAGGGGACAAGGTGAAGTAGTCACAGCTGGGGGAAAGAGGACAGAGAACAAGTTTGGGATCATATGGATTTATTAACTCGAGTGGAAACCTCTCACAGAACAACTCAATGCATGCCAGTGAATTAATGACACAGACAATAGTGGGATTAGGAGTCTAAGAGCTGATTGTGAGTGGCAACTAAATATTTTATGTTCCATGGGTCTGAGGTCAACATATATACATATATATGTATATGTATATATGTATATGTATATATATATATATATATGTATATATGTATATGTATATATATATATATATATGTATATATGTATATGTATATATGTATATATATATGTATATGTATATATGTATATGTGTATATATATATATATATATATATACATATATATATATATATATATATATATACACTTTATCCAGCTGTTTCAAGTTCTTCAATCCTCCAGTTTAGAGTTCTTACGTTAGTCTGGACTTGGGATGATTGTTTATTATTTTAAAAGGGAACTGTCCCTTCGGACCACAGTACAAACACAGTGCTGACACCAGGCCAATAATATTTGCAAAGGATATTCAGTAAAAACATGGG
>NC_024316.1:10650218-10651563 GCF_000523025.1 Cynoglossus semilaevis | reverse complement strand
ATTCCATGGCCCATGGTGTTTGCACAGGACATACCTCAGGAAGCTGAGACAACTGGGAATGTTTGTCCAGCTTCCAGGCCCTTCCATGCACACATCAACAGCAATGTGGCACAGTACATACAGTACATACTGCACATGCATGTAGATGTATATTATATAGATAGATGACATATCACAAATACACAGATGACAGACTTTGTAGGCCTGTGTAGATCACCACATTCTGTATACGCTGCTCTGTGCTGCCTGGACATTAGCCGATGATTCTTTTTAATAAATAATTGTTTTTATTATTATGTTATAAAATGTCAGAATCACCAGCAGGGCTGAACTAATGTTAATAACAACAACGATGTTAGTCATGTTTGTTGAATATCAATATTTATAGAAATTATATGATCAAATTTCAAAACTGCAAATTCTTCCAGAGGTGCATGATTGCAATGTTACTGTCAATGTCAATGTCAATCTCTGTCAGTGTTTACAGCAGAGGGTCTCTTCATATTACATATTACATTACATAAAGTTAGTTAAAGTCCAAAATAAAAAATAACCTAGACTGCCATAGTGTTTTCTTCTTGATTTATAGTTTGCTTCCTGCATTCAGTTATTCCTCTTCACAGTCACATGCAGCCACACACACAGATCTATGGACGTTTCAGACCATCAGGTACAGTTGCGGTTTTAGCTTTGCCCACAGACACATAGATGTATGTGAGAAACAGCTACGATCCTCCGTCCCCGTCACTAACCCCAGCAAAGACAGAGAAACTGTATGTTCTCCTTATTTGTCTTCATTTGTTAGTTCCAGTCCAGGAACACTGGCTGTGTCTTTTCCAATAATAGTTGAACTGATTCTGAGGTAGAATCTGCAGCTTTTACACTCACCGTTCCAAAGTTTCTATTTTAAAACCTTGTAAATGGAGAGACGGTTGAGGAGTTTATCTAAAATAAAAGGGTGACTGTATGTGCCAACAGTTGTCCATGGATGAAGTGATGGACAGACTTACGGAGGGGGAAACACATAAATAGACAGAAAGATAGACCGAGTCTTTTCTTGTGTTTGTAACCATTAGCAAACATAATCAACATTTAGCTAAACACCCGGGGGGCTACTCTGGAGCAGGTGCTGGTACTGTTTCTTTTTTCTGCCGTCTTTTTCAGCGGGAATGAGAATGCTACTGCAATGCCCCATGGGAAGGCCCGGCCTGACTAATGTAAGCACACTACAGTGAGGCGGCTGGTTTTAATTACGGTAACAGACGCTGAGGGGAATGCACTGTTACCCACCAACCAGCAAGAGCCACAGCACTGGGAGGAGTAATAATTAGCACATGGTTACCCC
>NC_024316.1:10613786-10650184 GCF_000523025.1 Cynoglossus semilaevis | reverse complement strand
ACACAGTCATACAGCTACAACTGTATGGATTCCTAATTTCAGAAAAGTTGGAACACATCCTTAAAAATCAAATAAACAAGAATCATTGGTTTGAAAGGGCCCTGGGACATTTATATAAAAGATGAACTAAAAATAGTCTTATAGTGTTTTCTCACATCAACATCTTTTTTTTAATGAAAAAGATAATTGTTTTTACCATTCATGTAGGGATTTTAATTTTGAACTTTTACAGGTGTTTTCTCATCAAGGCAACATAGTTTTTAAGGAACTTTTTTTTTTTTTTTTGTGTTCCGTTTAATCGCTGGTGTTTGGCTGACTGGCCTGCAGTCCAGATTTGTCCTACGGAAGGGCGTTCAAATTTACATATAAAAATGTTTCTTTCATTTTGACAAAGTTCTGGTTAAAAGACATTAAAAATTACAGTTTTAGGTTGGCATCTTATTTTGAAAAACTGGTAGAAAGAAATCAATTTACATGACAAAACCCCAAACCTATGTGACAGTGTTACTTCTGTAACATTTATATTGAGTACAACTGACAAAACTCATCTCCAAAAACCCATCAAATATATGTTACAAACGAGAAAGTGGGCGATTTGCCGTAGCTCCCCTAAGGACCTCTCACACACCTCAGTAAACATACATACATGTGTAAACATGCGTGTGTTTACAGAAAAGAATATCTGTGTCACGGACAAACTCCGTGCCTTTACTCCTGTCAGAGCAAATTCAAGTTTTTACAGATTTTTTTTTTTTTTTGTAAATTGTCAAAACTCCTTCTCTGTGTGACTGGGCAGTGAGTTCTGCCCATGTTGGCAGAGTCTCACCAGGCCTTACAGTGGTATGCAGAGCCTTCCTCTGCACAGGACTATGAAAGCAATTGTGATTGTGATTCCATAGTCAGCAAAACGCTTGAATGGGCCTGAGCTAGCATGCGTAGGCACAGACAGACACACACACACTGTGTCCCCAATCTGGGACACTGTCTCTAATTTGAATCTCTCTCATCTTTTAAATCTGATACAAAGTGTGTCATCAGCTAATTACGGTAACATCACCAGCGTTCATGCTCTAAGCCAAAACTAAGAGAAAGTGTTTGTGTGTTTATTCAGGGCTTACATCACTAGAGAGTGATCAGTTAAGAGCAGCAGACTGAACACAGCTGAATGTGTTGAAACCCCATCCAGACGGTGCCATATTAAAAAAAATAATAAAACTGAGATAAGACATTCAAATGGACCACATGCTCCCCCTCCACTTATCTGCAGCAGAAGAGACCACCGGCTAACAAAGCTAGCTCCTCAATCATGTCCTATCTACACAGATATCAGTTGTTGGGAGGATATATGAGCTGGGTGGGGCCTGTGTGTATAAACACAGGGCCTACTCTCTCTCTCCCTCTGCACTCTGTATACTGTAGGCAGCAACTCAGCTCACCTCAGCAGCAGCAGCAGTCAGCGATGTTTGATTAGAGTATTCAAATAAAGGAGTAGACACAGTTCCCATTTCACAGAGCAAACCTAAAGTGTCACCCAAAACAGCCACGGTGCAATTACACCTGCACAAGATGCATCTGCACAATTTCACTGCCTTTCTGCTATACATTATGTACAAATATTGGTACAGCGAGCGTGAGTAATGTCTGCAGCGCAGCGACTGTCAGGCAGCAGAGTGCATTACCGAACAGTTTCATATTACCATCAGAGCACAAAGGTTTTTATAATGGCTTTATTTTCTGGGTAATAATTGAAGGAGAGTACTACAGTCATAAGAGACGGACACACACACACTCACACACACGTACATAAACACAGCGAAGCAAAGTGACCACTGAAATATTTAAGTGAACATCTCTGTGGTTATTTATAGAGGTTTACCGATCATCTCAGTTCACACTTGAAGAAGCGCTGCCTGTTTATTACAACTTTTTCTTTGTGCGTCTAACCTCACAGAAAACAGAACAAACTGAAGCTGCTTCATAAAAGAGAACTCCGGTCTGTTTTAACTCAGGGCTCTGCTGTTAATTCTCTGAACGTACTGTCATAGATGTGTGTAACAGGATATAAGTTGTAATATTTATTGCAAATGCAACACAATTTACAATGAAACCTAAGGTTGACGAGTGCTTAAATTAGCCTCTAAACATGCTTGAAATTTCCTACAAGTGCAAAGCAACATGAGCCATCTCCAAACATGGCACTGGCTTCTAATTAAGTAACTATTAGAAAACTGTAAAAAACAACACATTTAGCTAAATTTACTGTAAATACAACACTGTTGATGTCGCATTGCACTTGTAATAATATTTTGAGCATGTTTTTTTTCACTACTAGGCTGCATTCATGACCAACAGGACTCTGTTGGCTGTGTTGTGTAGTTTTCTCTTCTAATATTTTTCCAACGACAATGCTTTTCCACCTCTAACAACACAGCCCAGTGTTAGAAATCAGCATAAGGTCTTCTTTAAGGGCAAACTAAGTACATTTCTCTTTTTTTATTAACCACGAATGACACTGTTGATCCAAGGATTCCTCAGTAATTATCATCACATTGAATTAGCTGAAAAAACTGCACTACAGAAGCACTTGTGCAGACAAAATATTATGAATGGAGCAAGTTCCCAGCTCCAAATGTGACAAAGCCTGAAAGCATGACAGCCACACATGTTCCCTGGAAGTCACTTTAAATTGCTAATTACTCAAACTAGGCTAGTTTCTGCTCAAAGCATCCAGAATTAGCCAGGCACACAGAGGATAAGTTTGTAAATAAACAGGATATAAAAGCTTTAAAAAAAAAACCCACACAAACACATGTTCGTTTTATCCAGTTAAGGCTGCAAGACACTCCGATTAACACTGCTAATTTCACAGCTATAAAAGAAGAAATGTTCTCTGAGGCTGTAATTTGCTTCTTTGAAAACAAATAAAATCCTCGAAACTCTTCAGGGATGTGCAAAGTGGAACCTAAAAAAAATGATGTCTCTCTAGTGTACGATTAAAAAAAAAAAAAGAGAGACCAGTTTAAATTTAAAAGTAGCCAAGCCTGGCTGTCAGAGAGGATTAGCGGCAGGCAGATGTGGTGTGTACATACAAAACCTACATTACAAATCAGACTGCGCTTTAATGTCACCATCAATTCAGCACGCGTTTGAGGAGAGGAACTTGACCTCGTGCAGTGTGTTGTTAACAGGACACCAAATCATCCCCCATGGTCCTGGCCTCATTTGCATCTCCTGTGAAGGTAGTTAGTGTTTCACATGTGATGATAGTAAATTATACCTCCGCTTGTGGAAAGAACCCCAGGTAGAAGGAGTGGAGGCATTTCAATAATTCAAGTGAACACTTGTAATTTTGAGGAGGGCCACACTTTTGTCTACTTGACAGCGGCCGCTGTCACTTTCTCCCAATTGTGAAATCACTATGTTGTTGAATGTTTGGTGTCCTTCTGTCTGTATTTGTGCAGCGTGTCGATAATTTATGAGCATTTGGTTAAAGAGATGGAGGATAATCCTAATTTGTAAGAAGTCAAGATGACCAGTGACGGAGTAGACAGTTAGGTGACAGGTACACACCTGTCTAATCAATGAACATTTTTACATCCACCACATTTCACCACTTCACATGACAGCGATGTTTGTTGGTGCTTTTCTGTTGCCGTCTTTATATCTAGATGAGTTTCACAGTTAATTACTGGAAATTTCCATTCACTTACAGAGATGTTCCCATGCCCACACACTGAATGACAAATATCCCCAACTGATTTTCTATTATTGTTACTCTTTGTCATAACTGAAAAGCTTCATTTACTGGGAAACTTCAAATTGTTTTTTCTCTCTCTGAGGACTCTCATCTACAACAGCCGCAGCAGGTTGAAGTCCAGAGATGGTTGGCGTACAGCAGTCATGGTAGGAGACGACGACAACAGATGATTTAAAAATTTATTTAAAGATTACCGGTTAAATTGACACTTTAGGTCTTTTTCCTATATTTGCTCAAGGGGGGTGTTGTGTTTAAAGAAACTGACATCTAGTTTTTCCTACAATTTCAATTGACAAAAATTTCCCTGCATGCAACAACAATATTAACATTCTTATTTTACTTAGTGAAAAAATTTATGGAAATTCAAAACGCATTTAAAAAAAATCCTATGCACTTGCAATGGACTTGGTCGAAGTCCCAAGTCCAAGGCTGCGTGGTGTCACCGCTGACATGGAGGCAAAGAGTGATAGTTGTAGCAGGCAGAGACTCTGTGGTTTCTCGTTACAAAGTAATTAACAGTACATTATTGGCACACATCCATTTAATCGTCGAACTCCCCGTGGAAAAGCGTGTAAGCCATTAGAAACCGTTGGGAGGACGGTGAGGCTGACGGTGGAGCTGAGAGGAGAGTGGGGCAGTATGGATTCTATACAGCCCCTGGTATTCCACATCGGCTGGGACATTTAATGCCAGCCAGGGCAGAACACCACCTCACCAGGGGAAATAAGATAATGACCACCTTGGTTACGAGGGAAATATTTCGACCCTTTCATTTTCCTCCAAACAGTAAAACGGAAATATTGCATGTTTCAGTTTATAAAGTGGAAGCCAATTAAACACGCCGCCTGTTCCACAGTGAATTAACGCCACTTCATTGACTTTACTTGCTGACACATGACTTTTTTGTTTTGCTTTCTAAGTGTGCGTTTGGAGCAAGTGTGCGCATCCGAAGCACGGACACGGCTGTTATTGAGAGACAGGTGAGGCATAAAGCATTGGAAAGCGCCGGGCTGTACGGTATGCGATTTACCTTGTTCGTGTGATAATAGTCCAGCGAGCTCAGGCAACTTGGATCAGTCGGTAGAGAGCATGAACCCACATTTGCCGGGGGTGCAGGATAAAATCTCACGTCCATCTCAGGTTGGGCGAGACTGAAGGCATGAAATCACTTTCAGCGTCTTTGACTCAACTATTGTCTTGTCAGCAGCAAACACAGCAGAAAAAAAAAGTAGAAGACGGGAAAAGAGAAAACGAAGAAGAGAGGGGGAGTTCTACTTTGGCCACTCTTCTTCCCTCACATCCGTTCGCAGCCGAACTTCGGCAGCAACTCTGGTGATGCGCAGTCCTCAGTCACAGCTGCAGAGTGGGACCTTTCAGGGATACGCACGTGTTTGACAAAACTATTCCTCCTCGTTGCAAAACAAAACAATGAAGCACCAAACATCCAACTTCAATCCGCTGTTGTTGTTGTTTGTTTGTCTGGGGTTTTAACTGGTTTATAAATTGACAGCAGAGCTGCAGGACACGCGCACACAGCCCTCTGGTTCCTCCTCTGCTCTCAGGACTCCACACAGGCTTTGTTGTGGAGGCGCATATTCCTGCATTGGTTCCAGTACAGAAGTGCTTGGACTTCCCTCTGCCATGCGACCTCTGCCGATAATAAACGGGAAAGAGGAACGGGTGGAGAAGGGGGGAGGGGAGATTGGTGGCTGCCTTGGCAACCGCTCTCCTTTCTGCAACTGCGCGCTTCTGATTAGTTGGAAATGTAGTAGTGCGCACGGCTGTGCATTATAAAGCGCACTCTGCTCCATCAGGGCTTCATAAAGGATTCCATTTGGGTTATTGTACCAAGAAAGCACGGAGGGAATTTCACAGAATGTCTCTCTCTGTTACTCTACGCATGTCCTTTCCTTTTATTCTATTTTATTTTTTCAAACCTCCTCCATAGTGTCTCGACATGACCAAATACATCCTCTGTGTAAAACAGAGCATTTGGCTGAAGGCTGCTGTCATAAAGAGTTAAGGAGAAAAAATATATATCCCCAAGACAATGTAGGGCCCAGTGTTTTTAAGAGCATTTTACACACGTGTTCAGCATTTCTGAACACATCGGCTTTACTTAGGAAGTTTACATTTTCTTTGTATTTGGAAAAAAAGAAATTCCACAAAGGTCAAACTTATTAGCCTAGCCATCAATTGACTATTCTGGGGTCATATTCCAGTCCTCTTTGGCATACCTTTTATGCTCTTCTAAGAAACTCTAACACCACGGCTTCCAGCTTAAAACATTCACCTTGGCCTTCAGGTGTTAGTGCCTCAGTAATTTCTGAGGAACTGAGTATGCCTACAACTCATTTTTCTGTTCTTTGGGTTCTAGCTCTCTCCCTTTTTACCCAAACAAAGATGGAAGAGTTCTAGTTTAGTCTCCTTTATAAAACAAACAATGAATAAAGAATGTGTTTCTAGTAGATGTCATCTTTCCACGTTGGTCTCAGCATACTTTAACATGTATAAGTTTAGAGGTTTTAGGTTAACATAAACCTCAGTTCTACCTTCAATTCAAAAATGGTCTCATATATGAGAGGGTTTTTTTCAGTTCCTCATTTTATGGGTCAGTGCTTGAGAAGGATAATTACAATAGCGCGCCTAAATAAAACTGATGAGCAGTTAAATGTTGAGTTAAAAATACCTTGTTGTAGGAGAGCACTTGTGAAAAGCTCTAAAAATAACATTTTCATAAGAGAGCCTGATGAGTTCTTTCTCAGCCTCACTTTAAAGCGAACAAATGTCAATTTTACTTAAGCAGTCCTTTTTGATTTTGGCAATGCTTGATTTCTTTTTTTTTTTTAAATCACCTTTAATTAAAGCTGCTCCAAATCCAAGTTCATCGAACTCATATTAATCTCATGTAACAGCACACGACAGCACAGTCCAAACAATGAGCACATTGAAAATTGTGTCTGTACACACTGGCGGTGGACCATACGAGGAGGGTTTAATCTTGTGTTGCCATACAGTTGCAAATGTGTGTGGGGAGAAGCGGCGGCAGTGAGGGCTGCTTCTGACAGCTCACTGAATGTGATGGATAGCACACCCTTGCCCTGTGATGTGCATGCACATTTGATGTTGAAATGGCCTATCCATGGGACCATTGTCTTTCAATCATGTCAAGGCAAAGTACAGAACAGAGCACATTTTCTGCTGCTTGCCGTTATTACTTTGCCACAGTTTAGAGCACAGCTCTTCCCTGGGCCTGCTCAGAAATCTTCTTTACTCTCTCGACGCTCGTCTGCGTAGAGATACCTAAATAAAACTACTTTTTTTTTCTTTCTGCGATGTGCGGCCGCTACAACATTGATAACACAGCATTCCAATCCCTCCTTAACAAATTTGCAGACAGGCTTTCATTAGTTGGAGCTAAACGTGAATAGAGCAAATGCGAGGACGCTCACAGGAAACCATTGTTTTTACCCAAACTCTGACAGCGGCGTCTGCCCACTACTGCAGGTCCTGTGTACCTAACCTTCACAAATTTAAATAGCTGGTCATTATTGCAGCAGGTCTATTATGTTACAGTGCAGCCTCCTTACAGTGTAGGCCTTCACTGGTGGGCACGTCCTACCACCCTCCCTCCTCACCCCCCCAACCTCCCGAACAGCTCACTGAGAGTTAACCACATGGCTCAGTGCCATGGCTTCATGGGAATGGAATGTGGAGTGCTGTGTGTGCAGGGCTCTTTTCCCAGCATCCCTCACTGCCCAGGCGCATGCTAATGATCAGTATTATTGAAGCACAATTGATGGGCTAGCAACCAAACAAGAGAAACTAATTACTACTAAGGCTTTATTGTCCTTTAATTATGGAAGCTCTATGGCAATTAGCATGGCACAAAGATGCAGCCCTACTTTAATCTCAAATAAAAATGTGATGCAGATGAAAAAAAAGAAAGAAAAAGGAGTGGAAGATGAATCTTGTGTAAGATAATTTGGCTTTAGGTTTGTTCGGCAGAAATGAAGGCTGATTTGTGCAAAGTGTGGGAGGACAAAAGAAACTACTGAGGGCTCTGTTGATTCAAACGGAAAATTATCTCAAAACAAAATTGGCAAATGGTATTACTCTGACCTTGGATGCCTAAAATAAGAGAAGCAAATGCAGAACAATTTCTTCCTCCAGAAACATAACGGAAAACACTTTTCACACCGTCCTTTTATGTCATTTAAATAAACCGATGCGGTAAAAAAAAAAAAAAAATCTTGTGGAGGTTTCACAAATAGTTTTACACCCACACCAGGTTTATTTCACATTGTAGGACAAACTGAGCTGAGCAGCTAGACAGGAAATGAAAGCTGCTCTTAAGAAAGTAAAAAGAACATTTCATGCTCACATGTCCTTTGCTGATTAAACGACGAAGGCTACTTTCTGAGGTCACAGGCAGAAAAGTCTTTATTTGCAGCTTGATTAAACATTTACTGTTTACCTCTATTCCACTTCAAATGTTTCAGAGTTTTAAAAGCACGGTGACCTTTTCAAGCATCATTTGTCCTGATTCATGGCTTGTACATTATTAAAGGTGCTTCAAAACGAACATGCATCGTACAGTGGATATGCTGCACATGCTCTCTGTGCTCGTGAAGACCTGTATTAAATCAAAGAGCAAAGCTAACATATTTGACTTTGCTTGCAAAAGCAAAATTAATTCATAAAAAACCAACAATACAGCACTAAGAATGACAGGCTAACACACCAGGAGTACAATATACTGATCAACCCAGAGGTTCCCATAGAATGGGATGGGGCAGTAAGACCAATACAGTCCTCTTTTAGGACCTGGTTAGGTATTAAAAATATAACATGATAACATTGTTCCAAAAAACAAGAACTTAGTTTCAACTGAAAAAGACCATTGAAAACAGAGCAGAAGGAGGCATATCATCAGCTTGCAAAAGGAAATGTTATTGATTATTATCGATTTATCTGAGATGGACAGTGTGATCACTTTTAAATAACTGTTAAATAATGTTTAGCAATAAATGTATAACATTTTGCAATCATGCTTTTGACATTTTCAAGGTAACTTACGTTATTTCTGCCTGGCAGCGGGTTTTAAGACAGAAAATGTGTTCCAGACATTTAAAAGTAATTAATTTTAAAATGACTTTCTTTAATCTCTTCAATGTGAGAAAGCTGTGATTCAATCAGTCAAATTTATTTTTTAGATTTCCAGTCTCTCACTGCCAGCAGCTGCAGTTTGGATTTTATAAACTATTTATTTTAGAATACTTGTAAAACATTTTGGCTCTACCTGTGCAGTATGATGTTGCCTTTGTGGAGGTTGGTACGATATAAAATCCTTTAATATATAGGCAGAATAAATGTGTAAATAGGTGACTAATTTGAGTAAGGAACAATTCAGTATTTTTATTTGGAAATAAGTTGTTATTATAAAATTAAATGAAATAAAAACATTTAGACTCATGAAACGTCTACTAATTGACAGAAATGCAACCTACTTTTACTATTTAGCATTTGTTAATTTGATCTGTTCACGCAAGCTGTAAACAACCCGTCATATTATGTTTAATGACTGTAATCCCTTAATATATTTCCTTATTTTCACCACAAATGATTAGTCTGTCTTTCACCCCCGTGGCCCTTTAAACAACCTGACAAAGACTGAGTTTCACAGCCTTTTAAAGGCTGCACACTGGCGTACAGAGAAGGATTTAATGTCACTGTTATAATGTGTTCCTGTGAGTTATGTTTATCTGCGTTCCTCTGGTGCACCTGTGCCCATCTGTTCCAGGAATAATGAGCCGCACACTAAATAAGCACTAAATGGAGGAAACCTAGAAAATGTTCGGACCTATTTTTTCATACGGAGAGGAGATAAATATTGCAGATTGCTCATTTTATGTTTTTTTTTTGTTTGTTTTTTTAATAATTCATATTTTAAGGTTTTCTTGCAAAAGCAGTAATCTATAAACAAAGGTAGAAGAAGAAAAATAGTCAGTCGTGGTACAGTTGGTGGACCTTTGACCCCAGTGCCAGGTTGTACTGACCGGCAGCGTGTGGTAGGTGTCAGCACTGCTCCTGGACCTCAAACAGCAGTAAAGATAATGTTTCTAGGATTATTCGTTTATGGTGAGAGCTGTAACTTCCCGGCTGTCCCCAACGTCATTACACACTGGGATACAGTATGGAAACCAGAGCCCTACTTTCACTCTGTCCACTGTCCTGTTTAATAGACAGTGATCCCATGAAGACCTTGCCGTAGCTCAGCACACAAGGAGGTCGTGACCTAGTTTCCCCAGGGGTCAGCTCCTATACTCTGCTGCAGCATTGTAAGCCTTTGATATCTGAAGCACTGGAAGATTATGTCTGCGTCATGTGTGTGTATTTATTTAGCACATATAAGAATGATGCTGACCTACTAACATAATGTGTAATACTGCTTTCAATAAAGCTGATAAACTAACTTAAAAAATACAGTTCAAATAAAAACCTGTACTAAATAACGTTAACCACTATTTAACGGGACAAATGATAAAGAAAAAATATGTTAAGGGTTTTAATTTGATGACAAATATAAAAAAATATATATTTTAAAAGAATAAAAAAATGCCTACAAGACAGACAAAAATGGGACCAAAGTGACCAGGACAAACAAGATCAGGTCTGAACAGATCAGAGGGACAGATGAGGTGGAGCGGTTTGGAGATAAAGTCAGAGAGGTGAGGTTCAGATGGATTGTGAATATATAGTGAATACAACAGTCAAAGGATGTTAGAGATGGAGATTTGTGGATGTTGTTAAAGAGGACATGGAGTCAGAGGAGACATAGGTAACAGTAATGCCTGTGAAAGTACAACTGATGTTGAGGCTTAAATTGGACTTTCAGACACAAAGGCTTAGAACCAGTACCGAGCCAGGTACTCCTTTCAAATCCTTGTGCTGATTCAACGACCTTATACGACAGTTTTTCACCACAAACATCTGCTGACCGGTCAGTCAGTGCTGCAGTCTCACTGCCCCCGTGAGTAGGTTATTTAAGTAGGTCAACGATGTCAGCAGTCTGGAGGAATTTAAACATCAGGGACAGAGACCAGAGCAGGACTTACTGTACCACTTGTTTTTGTGAAATATATTACAGTAATTCTAATGAGACACCTGAAGACGCGCCTCAGCGCTGAATAAACTAATGTCTGCTGTCGGTTTAGTGTCCCAAGCAACAGATGAGTCACTTTTTTGTTGAGCCTTATTTAACCAACACTGTTCATTTGTAAACATGGAAACAGTGCTGCTCAGTTGAGGTGACACTTAATTGAATGGAAAGTAGGAGACAGTGTTTTAGGGCTTTTTTATTCCTATTATTTAAATGTGCTGTTGGTGTAAAAAAACAAAATCTGCTCACTTCCTGTTCAGTCGCCTGTGCAGACAATTTGATTTTATTTATCTTTAACTCTTAACATCATTTGATTTGATCCTCAGTCTTATTGATATATGGTCTAAGACTTTTAATCTAAAACAGATTTTTGTTCTTCTTTTGTTGTTTAGATTTTTTTGTTCTTCCTTTAAAACAGAGGAAGTTTGAACTGGCATTTTTGTGCTCAGTGCCTTCATTGTGGTTTGGGTCGAACTCTTACCCAAACATCACACATCACACACCTAACACCCACAGACCTGTGTCATCCATGAAACACAACCTTCCAGTTTGTTGCTATTAATTAAAACTTACACCACAGAAATAACCCTGAAAATATCCACCATGATAAGACAGCAAACATTTGCAAACCTGCAAGAATTAGCATCACATGCCAAAATGGTCCAGTATAATTATTACTACTAATCATAATTAAGACAATAAATAAGTAAAAACTCTAAATTTCTTTCTCCATCATTGGAACAAAAAGTCAGTTACATCCCCAACATACGTTACAAGTTTTACTTTCATGCCGCACTTTTAAAAGTGTAACTAACTTTGTGGAGAGCACTTGAGTACATGCTGTAGATAAATTGAACTTCGTAGATGAATGTCGTTGAACAACAGTGGGCCTGTGAATACGTAATGCTGCCGAGGCAGAAGAAACCTGGCGTTGTTTTTGTGACTGACACTGAGTCCTCTGTGTGTCATCTAACCACAGGCCTTACACGCAGCGACTCTTGATGCTGCTAAAGACATGTGTAAACCTTTCCCCTCTGCGTGAAGCTCTGTGGGAAGACAGAGACGCTCAGTGAAAAGAAGACTTGTCAGTCTGACCACGTTCCATTTAGCACTTCATTTCAAGGAAATCCACGAGTCTCCTCTAATTGCCTATAGGGTTTGGGCTGTGCTGTGAGGAAGGATGTATCACAGTCTCTTTTCATATCATTAAAAAGGCCAAGCTCCGGACGCAGAGCTAATGTCAAGTGAGTTAAAGTTTCCGTTTTTGCGACCTTGTTCAAGGATTGGAGTGGGCTGTTTAGATTGCCACCCGTTTGTACAATATGAACAAGTCCGTGCATTTTCATCTGTTTGTTTTTTTTTTTGCAGCTTTATTTGTTCCATTTCAGACACATTTTTTCTCCATCTATAAGTCACTTATGTGCATGCTATTTTTCCAACCCCATGTAGACAACAGGACCTCTTCTTTTCAATGAAACACATTATTTGTTAGTGAAAATTGCATTTCAAGTGAAGGAGTAATTCCCACATAGAAAATTCAAGCAATCAGAGCTCCTTTCAGAGGAGCAATTAGGATTCTTTCTGAGTAGTTGAAATTATGGCTGTTTTATCGAATGTAAAAAAAATGAAATAAAATGATGCTAATTCCAATATAGCGTGTGCGACCTAACAGCTATAACAACTTTTAAATGTGTTCTATCCCCCCTTTGATTGCACATTAATGAAATGCAGTTGGCCACAAGTCAAAAATGTACATTATTTACTGTTCTCTTCGCGAGCTGCTAACCTTCACAGCCACCCGTTACAGGGAACCAAAAGTCCTCTGTTTATGCAGATCAGAAGACGTGATCTCACAATTACTCTCTGTGTAAAAATCCTTCTATTTTTGTGCAGATGAAAACATGCAAATTCTTGGTAATCCCAATCATGCACGCTGGTGAAACAATACCCCCCCCCCCCCATGTTACATCCACTGATTAAATGAAGCATACTTGGATCTTTATCTGGGCTGAAGGATGATTTCTACACTGGCCTATAAGAACAGTCCTGTCCAGTGCGTCGTAGTAAGAGGATAAACACAAAACATTAGAAACGTCACGTGTGTTCGTACGGCCCTTAAATCTTTTGATCGCTGAAAATCTATGTACTTGCATTATATGTACTTGAACATAATATATGTACTGTATATATAGAGTATATACATATATGTATATAAATACAAATACATACATATATTTATAATTATACATTACATACATATATATATATATATATATACATATACTCAGGACCGAAAAATAATTCTTTTTTTTATTATTCCATAAATAAACCAGTCCACGGTTCTTTTGTTATATACGATCTAGGTTAACATTGTTATTACCTCACTAAATGTCAAAAAGCAGTCAAAATGACCACCTTGGAGTTTCGAGTGTCTAGGTTTTATTTTAAGCCAGAGACAGCCACAGACAGTGGTTAAACCAACTATTCATATAAATACTAGTTTACAGTAAGTAAGTACTGCCACTGTCATACATGTCAAATCTGCAACATGTCATTTAGTCCTGGGATTAATCAATGTTTAAAAACGCTACAAAACAAACCCTAACTAGAACTACAGACGGAAGGAACAACAACAATCAACTTGGAAAGTGTCTTTAGTTGGAAAGAATAATGATCACAATTGAAAAATGATTCTCAGTAAAAAAAAAAAAAAAAAAAAAAAAGTATATAATAGGCAAAAGAGCAGATTTACGACTTAAATTAAAGAAACGATAGAAATCTGACCTTGTCTGGCAGGTAATTGTTACAGACACAAGTCGGTGTGAACAAACCACGGGTTCCTACATTCCTGTTGGCTTTTCAGCCTGACTTTAAAAAAGGAACAAATCATACTATTATCTCACTGCACAAGTGGATTCATGTGGTGAGAAATGTCTATGATGCAGCGTCAGTGTCGCTGTTCCATATCGTTGGATTGAAGGTTCAGTTTCATTGTCATTGTCTGCTATTTTATGCATGATGCTGTGATTGTCCCTTGACCTTTAACCCTTAAATGTGATCAGTCACATGCGCCTCCACACTATCCACCTGTAACGTCAGTTACTGTAGTTCTGTTTGCCTCCTCTGAGTTATAGTCCAAAGATACAGCACTCAGTATGAAGTAAAGTAATAATGTTTGATCAAACACACAAATAAATGACGGTTCAATAGTTATGTAGAATATTATAGCACATGTTTTTTTAATTCATTTTACAGAAATTAGTGGAATATTAAAAATGGCTGTTAATACGAGACAATACTGAGGGATGCCAGTGCAGTGGTTCCAAAAGGGGGGGCTAGCCCCTTCCAGAGGTACACAAAGCTGTAGCTTTAATTTATATTTTTATTATTTTTAATAAGATTGACAGTGAGAAAATTAAATATAAGGTTTTGTTTGGGTTTAGAGGGTTATGAGAATAGTTTACACACAGGGGGCGCCGCAGATGAAGTTTGGGAACAACGGTGCTAGGGTTTATGTTTGACTGACAACTTCAGCTCCATGCAGCTGGATCAGGTGTTTGTCGTACTGTGACTCATAGAAGGTCAGAGGAAAACTTAAATATTTACACTATAATTTTCCATCCATCCATCCATCTTCATCTGCTTATCCGTTACCGGGTCGCGGGGGCAGCAGTCACCACCCAAATCTCATTGCACCATACCAACCCCCCAAACCTTCCTGTGGGTGGTGAGTCCACTGGAAGGTACCAACCGCCCTAACCGGGATTCGAACTTGCCCAGGAAGTGACACCAATGACAGAGACATTGCCTCTGGGCCAAAGTGCCACACTATAATTCTATTTCTAGTTACTAAGCTGCATGTTTTTGACAGGTGGGTTTCAAACTGACTCATCAAACTTCACAATAAGTATTTTTTATAGAAACATTTAAAAAATGCCATTATACCTCATATTACACAGCCATCATTTACAATTATCCATCCATCTGCGTCCGCTAATCAATTACTGGGTCACAGGGCCAGCAGTTTCCACGACCGCCACCCAAATCACACTGCACCGTACCAACCCCCCTGGACCGTCCTGTGGGTGGTGAGTCCACTGGAAGGTACCAACTGCTCTAACCGTGATTCGATCTTGCCCAGGAGGTGAACCCTGGGGTTCCACACCAATGACAGAGACATCTCCTCTGGGCCAAAGCGCCACATTTACAATTATAATATTAAATTGAACAAAATGAACAAAAATGACTTTTTTCAGCAGTGTATGTTTTCTTGAGAGTCTTCATGGTCTCACTCCATTTGTAACAGTAAACATCCAGTTTAGATTTGAAGAGGACAGACCTACTGCATCTCATACACTGTACAGACACACAGGCTTCATTGTTGGACAATAGAAAGCAGGGCTGAGAAAATAGTTTCTCATCAAATCCCTCGAGAGATTGGAGATTAGAGTTTTATCGACGCAACCGAACAAGATGAGTATTTTTCTCCCTGAGATGTGGAGAGTGCAGCTGAAGTGGACGCATTGTACGGTCGCTGGCGTTGGTTGGACATGGCTGCTCGCATGAATAAAATATGGGAGTTGAACATGGTGTTCGACACTCTTTGGGTACAACAATATCCTTTTAAGAGTAATTCCACTTAGGATGAGTTATCACTCACTCATTCACTCACCTATTCACTGACACACACACACACACACACACACAGTCTGTGGGACAGCCACCTCACTCTTTCTGTCTCTTGTACAGACAGAAACAAACACATTTTCAGGGGTGAGAGAATGCAACATTGCCATTACCAGTAAACACAGAGGACGGGCTAAGAGAGGGAAGAGAGAGAGAGAGAGCGAGAGAGAGAGGGGCGGGGGGAGAGAAGGCGATGGGATAAAATCCATCAGATTTGATGGCATGGTGATGTAGATAATGTTTTCTCTTTTCAGCTTAGAGACAGGAAGGCAGAACACGAGCACTTTCACTCTGCTGTGAATGAAAGGGAGCAGGCTTTACAGAGTTTGTGTTTCCAACATGTTTCTTTGTACACTAGCATCCATGACAGAATTACTGCACATACACTTAATCCAGCTATAGCTGAGGAGATGGTCCTGTATGGTAACTAAGGGGAGGAGGAGGTGGGTTGGGGGGGGGCATAATTAACCAGTTTCTCATCTGTTTGCACAAATACGGCTGAAAAGCCTCCTCAGAAAAAGTGCTGGGTGCTACGGTAATTTGCTGCACAGAAACATTGGAAAACAAGTGCGCTGAGGAAATGGAGATGGTTTTTAAGGTCTGAAAGCCACAGCTGCTTGGCAGGCAGGAGCCAGCTCCTTTGTCTTTTATCTTCTTCTGTAATGTGCACAGGTGCTGCTTAATTCAATTGCAGAACGTTGCCATGGTTTTACATTAATATATTTCCATGTTACCATTACGACTGTTGTCATGGAGATGATAGGACCTATTTGAACTGAAAGCAGAGATGGTTTTATGGGGGTATTGCTCTCTCTCTCTCTCTCCTCTCTCTCTCCTGTCTCTCTCCCTTTCTCTCTCCCCCCTCTCTCCCCCATCCCTCCCCCCTCTCTCTTTCATTTGGTTGCTCCATGTCAAGTCACATGGCATGCAGCTAGATTTAAAGCTTGACTTCACCCCCCACCCTTTTTATTTTCCCCGTTCTAACTCAGTATCTCTGAAACAGAAAATACAATTCAGCCATACTCTGCAGCAACAACAACAACAACAAAAAAATCTTTATTTTTGAAGTAAATTCCAAGTGCCCCCACTAATTAGGAGCATAGCATTGCTGAACAAATGTGGCCTTATATGGAAGGTTGCATTTTACCCTGTAGACGGGAACAACTCATTCAATTAAACTCAAAATAATCCCAACACCAAAGTATATCGTCAATGAAAATATACATTATCTGCACAGACATGAATTGTAAGGTTACAGAACTTGAAAACCCTTGAAGAAACCTTGACTGTTGACGTTCCCAAACTTTTCCAACCTTTTTGCATATCAACAAATTCACAGCCAACCAAACCCGCTCTTCTCAATGAACAAAAGAAATTAAATCAAATCAGTGGATCAGTTTTCCAACCAAGAGACAAATAAAGAAAATACTGAAATTAAATTGAAATCCTTGGACACCAGTACTCCCAACCCCCAGATGGGAACTTTACCCCAGTTTGGAAACCACTGACCTAGATAACACAAAAATAATATCATTGTTCAATGACACAGGATATAAGAAGGAACTCATTGAACACAAAGAACACCATCCTCCAACGTCCTCCACTTACGTCAGATTTATGCAGTAAGTCGGAACTCACATACTGTACATAAGAACTGTTGTCACTCACCCATGCTAACACAGTGCTAACGTCATAATCTAGGACATAAAAACATCAGAAGAGTCTGACTTTCACTGAGGAGCCACACGATCCAACACGAATGACAGAAACGGAATGTGGTACAATCCATATCTTATAACCGTGTAAACCAAGCTGTATTCTGCACATAGCGCTGCGTGATGACATATTCGTTTGCTAGCAGCTAACAATGAGGATATGGGGGTTAGTAATTTGACCAGGTATAAGAACAGGGCTCTTATATAATCCAAAGGCGCTCCTCCCTGCGTGTACCTGTACTAGTATGCACAGACTGAACATATTGTACACAGTACTCATTCAAACATGTTACGCAGTACACAGAACATGTTCCCGATGACTATTTCCATTACCGACAAACCCACAGTGATTGACTGTCTTTTGACTCCCAGGAGAACTGTGCTTGCAGAGGAAATTGCACGAACTAATCAGGTACAGAAATGTGGAGGCTCCACTGGAAATGGAATTTGTTAAAAATCAAAACAACTATGTAAACTGCAGAGATTTTTTTTAACATAGCCCATGCTACGAACATCTAATCGAGACTGGGTTATTCCAATTAAAGTAATTGCACACTTTCATAAAATCAATACTGCTCCCTGGTACCATAATTGCTTCTTTCAATCAATTTGATGCATTTTCTAGAACAAAAGGCAAAGCAGGGGTATTCAATTTACTCAAGCATGCCAAAGTTGATGGAATGCTTGTATTGGCTATTAAAGCATTGGTTGTTTTCTTCTTCTTCTTCTTCTTCTTAAGGATGCCTCTGGAATATCTTCAGAGGCAAGTTCAAAGTCACCTTGTTATCTCTGGATTTTGCCTTCAAACCACTGTAACTCATTATATCAGCGGGCACAGGGCTAGGAGTGCATTAGTACTCGCTGGAATTAGTTGCAAAATGTATCACAATGCACTGCTGATGTTGTCAAAATCAAGCATGGGTTTCCCGCTAATGAATGGGTTTGTATAAGTACAAGCACGTACACACGAATGCAAACACGTCGGTTGAAGGTCCAAACAAATAGAGAAAGAGAAAAATAAGAGGAGGAATCTTTCCAATGCATCAGAAAGGGTGAGGAAATTGGGCTACACTGACAGCTTTGATCCTTCAGCAGACCATGATGTAGAGCAAAATCCAATGTGTCCTACTTTTCTCTGCATTAACTGAGACCGAAACTCTTTTTTTTTCTTCGGGAATTTTTACATGTGCAGAATTTCAGTTGACTCTTCTCATGCTACTGTTGGGGAACGAAACCAGAAATAGGTCTATTGCTTTCTCTCATGTTTACACACACATCCATCAGACTTTACAGACACATAAAGGGAAAACTCGTGTTTAAGCCATAAAGATTTTTTTATATTTTTGGTATTTCTGATTTTCTTTTAGGGGATAATGAAAAATGCCTGATATAAAACTCCACACTTGCTGCAAAGCACCAAGCTTTATGCTATTCTTATACAAACACAAAGTGACAAGATGGTTATTCTCCCTGCGCCCTGACAGTTCATTCCAGACTAGGAAAAATGTCAAAAATGTTTAGTCACGGCTGAGTGGACTTAATTACCGTCCTCTGGGCTGCCACAGAACTCAGTGCCACTAATGGTCCCGAGCTGCAGATAAAATTCCATTTACAAGAATGTTGCACAAGATCAGATTTGGCCCAAATGAAATATTTACTTTAATGTCATTAAAGTGACGATGGTCATCACCAATTTCAGCTCCGTACTGTAGGAGGAGATATTAAGATCTTAAAACAATCGTCGTTGGCCTTTAAGATCTAGATGAGACGTAATAAACTTTTTAGTTTAAATGATAATGAGTCTGGTGTAATTTAAATGTTTGGATAAATAAAAACCTAAGCACTTTAGCTTATTATCTCATGGTTAAGGTGAGTGCTAATGAAAATATTGTTTTGATTTTTGGCTCTGTAAAATCTTCTGTGCTTCTGAAAAACAATAATCTAGTGTATAGACATATTTTGCCTAGAATTGTGATCTTATTCTAGCAGCATTATAACTTAGATTACACATAAATCTAGCAGTTTAAATGTCTGTCAAATGATTTTTTTTGCATGCCAAAAAAAAAAACTGCGTTCAGGAAAAAAGCTCTGCATAATAAAAAATCCTGCTAAAACATACACAAACACATTTAGTGTGTGAACCGGAGCTGCGATGTTGTGCCTCTGCCACCCTGCCCGTCCTTCACATCCATCATATGAAAATGAGTTTATATGCATCACTGCTACTGTAATGGTCTTAAGAGGCTGAGGGAGAGGCTCGACTAACATACGGAGACAGCACAATGAAGAAGAGCCCACTGACATTAATGAAAATGTATACCATTTAAAACTTGTAGAAGCAACGGCGTAGATGTAGATGGAGCATTACTTATTAATAGTAAATGGGCTAAGTGACGGGCTGTTGATGGTGGTTGTTGTTGTTTCCTTACCTTGTCTTTTACGCTCGAAGTTCGCTCTCTTTGTCCGCCGTGTTTTCCTGTGGATAAAACAGATGCCTTATTAGATTATGTAACGTTGCTTTTGTGCTGCTTGCTTTGTGTAGAAGTACAGATAGCAATTACTTATGTCTCCTACATACACTGTAAATAGAAAATGGTTGCAAATGGCTACCTTGTACAGTTCAGGATAATAAAATAAATACAAAATTTTAAAAATGAATTCAAAAATCTGAACAAAGAGGCTTTTTCTCACTCAGTCATAATTTCAATAAACATTCTTGAAGTGTCTCAATAACCAGTCCCAGGTTTGTTTTAAAGGACAAAAAAAGTCAGTTATTGAAATTCTGATCCCGTTTAGAGGAAACGATAAGATAAAGCACAATGACAGAACATTTCCTGCTATTCTTGCATAAGTGAACCTCCTGTATGGGTTATTCATACTGTATACTGGATGGAAGTGTCCACTCATGTATCAGTCCTCATGCTGTGTCCTCTTTTACCTCTAAATGGGATTGTACTGTTTTCATTGACCCAACATGGGTTCCTCTGTGGAGCCACTCTGTGGCTTTTTCAATTCTCAGGTGTGTGTGTGTGTGTAGAGGTGCGGGGGTATGTGGTTGCACTGTCAAAATTGGCATGGTCACCACACCTCTATAAAAACAGCTCATAATGGCTCATCACAGTGACATCATGTGACACTGTAAGGATGATGGGAGTTCAAACATGTCATCGGAATAAAAAAAACATAGGATAAGAAAGATAGGACTTGGCTAAAAATCAGCTCAACATAATTATAATATATATATATATATTATATATTATATATTATCTGCATTGAGACAATATGAACACAGTGGGACTATTAAGAAATATCACGTCCACAACCTTCAGCCCAACATCCCTGCTCCTGAGTGCTGCAGGATGGTCTGTTGTACAGGCTGTGATTTATTGTTGGCCGACAAACAGCATTACAGCACGAGCTGCTAACGTACAGACACTTCTCTCTGTTACTGTACTAATGGTACAGTGAATATATTTGACTTATTTGTCAGACACGCTTTAAAACACATTGATACACTGCATGTTTGGTTACTGTCCAAGGCTGATTCACTACTTCACTTGAAAACGAGGGAGTAGTGGTGGCTTGGAGGTTCAGGAAGCAGACTTGGGTCCAGACTGTTTTAGGTTTGAGCCCACCAGCTGCCAAGATTGTCACAATGACAAATGATTCACTTTTTTTATTTGGTCAGAATTCTGTCTCTTAGAAACATATGGCATTCTCATTCTCAGGCCTGGATTAAGAAGTCCATCTTTATCTAAATGAGACTTTAACTCACACCCCTACCCCTGACTCCTTCATCCTCATCCTCACTCCCTCACTGCTTCTCCTTTTCTCCCTTCCTCTCCCTTCTCTCTCTCCTCATCTCCCTCAGCTTGTAACCTGAATTCAGTCGTGCATTGGACCAATCGATCACTGGGAGTCCTTTTCTTTATCCCGGCAATTTTCCTCTGAGGAAAGGGGGAATAATGTGAGCTAACAGTGTGGAAAATCAATGCCTCACTGGCATAGAATAACTTGGGAGTCTGGCTGGCAGAGAGTGCACACAGCTCCATGAGTGATAAAGCTGCCCCGACTAGCAGCTCTTATCTGGTGTGATGTGCAGTGTCACACTCGCTCCTAACAGTAGGTGAACTGTTTAATTCCCTAAATCCTGTAGCTATGTGAAACAGTGGAACAGCTGTGCCACATATGCATAATGAATGTTATCTGCTTGTACTATTAGATCATTAAACATTATATGGATAAACCAGGAGGTTGCAGCATGTATATAAAAATCTGTAACGTCAGCATAAACCAATCAGCTGGTTTATTAGGCCGTCCAATGGTAAACCAGGAAGTCAATAACAAACAGACTTTAAAAAAAATGTTGGGTGTGTGTTACTGGGTGATACAGTAAAAAGTATTTTTGCTCTAACAATACTTTGGCATCTGGATTTTTTTTTCAAACTCTCACTGTACATAAGCCTGTAAAAAACAAACAAAGAGAGAATTCATTAGAGCTGGCTGAGACAATGATGCATGGTTAGAGACAGCTGGACTCTCTAAAAGGCAGGAGGCTCAGCTGAGTATGCCAATATTTTCTCTGGTCGTGACTCTGACGGCAAGAATTAGAAATGAGCAGATTAGAGGATCGGTGACGGTTGAACAGTTTGTAGATAACGTTGGAGAGTTGAGGTGGAGAAGATTTGGACGTGTGCTGAGGAGAGACAGGGGGTGAATTGGAAGAATGATGTTGGAGACGGAGCCGCCCGGCCAGAGGAGAAGAGAAAGAAACTCCTGACAGGTTATATGGACCTTTGTGACGGAAGACATGAAGACGGTTGATGTAACAGTAAAGGATGTGATGATCAGGCTGAGATGGAGGAAGATGATCCGCCGTACGTCACCTTACGGCTGCATGAAGGGAGACGCCAAAAAGAAACGGTGAAAAAAATAACAGTTCACGAATCTAAAAAGAAAATACAGGGGAATGTCAATGCCTTTGGAAGTTGGAAAAACACATTTCCAACCACATCAGAATCCATCACCGTGAGTGTAAACTGACACACAGACACCTTTACAGGGGAGTGCTGTGTGTTTGCACACGATTTGGGCACAGGCAACAGAGTAGCAGCACTTCATTGTGTGAAATAGGTTTCATAATAAACATGAAACTGGTTGACACCCAGTCATCCTTCATAAAGGCACTGTCACAGGTACACCACAAAGTGTCTTCACCCCTGTGTGTGTGAGTGTGTTTCCAGTAGTTTGCCATCCCGTCTTCAACAACGCCCACACTGACCGAGACAGTTTGTTGCATATTTGCTGATGTTGCTTTTGGTAAAGTGTTTTCTTCCAAATGTGCTCAGATGGCAAAGTCCCACGGATGGATGGATGGATGGATGGATGAATGAATGAATGAATGAATGGATGGATGGATGGATGGATGAATGGATGGATGGATGGATGGATGGGGGGATGGATGGATGAATGGATGGATGGGTGGATGAATGAATGGATGGATGGATGGATGGGTGGATGGATGGATGGATGGATGGATGGGTGGATGAATGGATGGATGGATGGATGGGTGGATGGATGGATGAATGGATGGATGGGTGGATGAATGAATGGATGGATGGATGGATGGATGGGTGGATGAATGGATGGATGGATGGATGGATGGATGATAGATAGATAGTTTTTCCCGATTCATAGTTTATTTATGCTGCTTGGAAAGTCTTGTGCACATGATTTTGCAGAACAAAACAATATAATTATGTGGGCTGTCCATCCTTTCATTAGGAGCTGTGTGTTGTGACAAAAGCATGGATCCACTGGGGAGATACCAGACACATCTCATCGTGCCAATTACACTTTGCATGATTCCTCCCACAAATTAAGATGAGCCAAGAAGGAAAATGATTCCTGGCATGTTGCAAGCCCTAATTATTCATTGGACAAAATGGAAATATCACTGATGTTGTGGTCTTAATCTAGTCGTATGTAAAGAGCATCACAACACACCGACTGAGTGTTTTTGACAGGGATGCTACATTGCTAATGTGCAGCAGTTTGTTTTGATATATGATTTATTTCAGGCAGATAAAAAAAACAAATCATGTAGTTGTGTGAGATAAGTTTTTTACTGATGTGTGTTTTGACAGGGGCATCCTGAACGTTCAGCTTCTTGGTGCCGAGGAACATTAAAAACAAATAGCATTGTATCACAGCAAGTTCTCAATTGTGATATTGACTTTGAAGAGCACAGCTTGAATCATGAGAACATACTCAGTGGGAATATGGGGAAAATCAAACACCGATTGGATTGGAAGGAGAACACATCACCCCATCCGCTTTTTCAAGCATCACTTCCACTTTGAGACACAAATGTCTCCCTGCCTGTTATTCATAAATACCCAGAGCAATGAGACAAATATTATTTTAAAAAGAAACTTTAGACATGTTGTGCATCTGCAAATTTGACTTTATGGGAATAGTGGTGAAATAACATTACCATAAGCTTGGTGCAATGCATGCATAATAGATTGTTGTTTTCACTCTGCATATGGTAGGAGCTGGATTCTCTTCAAAGTGCACCGAATTTGCATGATTCAATGTGAGGGATTCTGGGATTAGAGAACACCACCCCACTCCACCCATCCCTCTTTAACTCAGCCATAGAAAGGTATCACGTTCCTACAGATGGTGGGGAACATTGGGAAAATATTGCCATTACAATACAAAGGAGCAAACACTGGAGGCTGAGAAAAAAATGTTACGGTTGAGGACAATATTTTCAATGAAATGATGCTTCATTTTTGTAAGTTTAAAATACAGAACAACTCTGGTCTGTGTTACTGAGAAATGTTTGCAAATTTAAATTTGAGGAAAAAAAATGAAAATAAGCAGGTTATTTTATTCACTTAAACCCAAATGTCAATGTTTTTCTGTTGATTTTTCTGTCTTTTTTTCTGTCTGATCTGTCACATCCTAAACAATAGAGACCATAGACTGTTGGGCAGATTACATCTTTTTAGACATGAGTCGCCACAGCAATACTTCAACCTTGGATTTGGCGAATATGTGGCAAAAAACTAGGAGCCTTGACGAGTCTGAAACTCCTTTGACATAGACAGTAAACCTTTTGCAAAGTGTAAGGAGTCAAGATAAAACAAAGATGGCTCTTTCATTGGCTCGTCTCAACTACATCCACTCCACTCATACACCTCGTACACACACAGGCGTAGGTGACGCACCTGGAGAACTGAAAGTTTAACTTAGCGCTGAGTGCAGCTTTATAGTATGTCCTGTAAGAGATGGACTGTGGTTAGCACAAGCTAGTAGCAGTTGTAAATTAGCCTACATGGATGTACGACTATTCAAATAAACATCTGAAAACTAACTGTTTATCAGTTGAGAAACTCCCCAAAAAATAATACACTGTACTGCAGTATTACTGCTATATAAATATGCTATAATAACGTTGCAGTAAATGTCCAAACATTTAGACCCAGCCACACTGTATGCCTACAAAACAAAGGTAGCTTAAATAAAGGTAGCTTCTAGTTTATTAGCATTTTTAGCCCGTCTACCATCATCCCTGAGAATCCTGCTTATACGGACGGACTAAAATAAACGTGGTCACATGTGGTTTATTCTGACACTCAGTCCTTGGTGTTTGAGAGAAAAGGTGACATTTCACACATGTAGAGAGTGAGGGAGAGAGAGAGAGAGCAGCTACAGCAGATGACTCCCTCCTGTACAGATGCTTGTTGTTGACATCCCTCACCCTTGTTTTCTGTCATTTTTAACTGACTGAAGGATGGAAAGAAAGAGAGAGGGAAGCCTGTTTGACTGGTGACAAGCCCCAAGGGCTGCTACTCAGCCCTGTCTGGAAGACAAGAGCAAACTGATACAAAAACTATCATCACTGCTCAGAGCTGCAGACGGGAAAAAAAAATTACAGAAGAGTGAAACATCCTTTCCTAGAGCTCGATTTTTAAAATGAAAGTGTGTGTGCGTGTGTGTGTGTGTGGTAAAAGGGTTTTTTACAGAATTCTGTACTTTTATGCAAATGTCTTTACCATCAAAGATAAGCCACTTCTCCTCTCACCAGATAAACTGATTATAAATTCCAACCAGGTGTCCATCTGTTGGATGAACAGGACAGTGATAAGACAAATAAAGTGTCCACATGGTCTCCTCTCTGAGTAACAGTGTGAGAGGAGGCTGAAGAATAGGTTTTGTTTATGCTCCGCTCCTGTTGTTGTTGTTTTTTTTATATATTTATGTTCCGTGGCCTTTCTGCCAAAACTGGATGAATCGGAGAAACTGTGGGCTTAGAATAGCACAAGTTGGAACTATATAATCTACAAAAGAGAACAGCAGAACCAGCCAGCTATAGCATAGCTCTTTAGGAAAAACTACAGGAAAATTTTGTCACCAGAGAATATATGGTTGTGAAAGATTGAGGCTCCAGTAATTAAAGTAGATATATGTGAAAATAATAAATGACTAAATGAAGTATAAATACATTCCCTCAGAATTTAAAACTGGTCACAGTAAATGTACATGGCTGTGTTAATCGGCAACAATGGTACTCCGTGCCAGGATTTTCTATTTTCTGTTTCTTTTGCCAATGAACAAGTCTGGGAATCAATTAAAATGGAAAATAGACAGAGTGTTTGGAAGGAAAACAACTTCAGGAAGCAGAACTTCCATGAAAATAAAGAAGAAGAAGAAGAAGGAGAGTGGTGGTTTTAGCCAAATTAGCTTAGCTTAGCCTAGCCTTTAAGGACACAGATGATTGTTATAAATAAATGTGTAAATATGGTCTCGTTGCAAGTTTTTTTTAAATCTTTTTAAGGAAGTAAGTTATTTGTGTTATTATATGTTGAAATACTGCAACGTTCAAGTTTTTATGAAACTTTCCTGTTACATAACAGCTACAAACTGTGTCAATTTTCACTGTTAAATATTTCCATATAGATGTTCATCAATTATTATCAATAGAAATTGTATATATTTTATTTAAAAAACCCAACTGCTGGCATAATAAAAGTTAACTTTAACACTTTGACAGACACTTTCTCTGTCCTATTTAAAACGAAATACAATATACTCAAAAATGTATATGATTTTCTTTCTTTATATTTTTCGTATCCACACATACTGCAGCTTACAAACTAGATTATAAAATTAAGAAATATATGTATTTTTCATATATTCCTTCTGCTTGGAAAATGTAATTCAGTGTGGAGCTGCACTCCTGTTGCATGAGCTGGAGAATCAGATCTTATGTTGTTTCTGACCTAATTTGGTGAAGTCTGGACCGTCAGCTGAGAGTCAGGTGCTCACTAAATATTTGGTAGGATAAAGATTTCCTCCTGGTCGTTATCATAAGACTGAACCCTTCTATGTTTGGCGTTTCTATCCAATGGATCTCACACTCGCTCCGTTTCCTCATCCGTGCTCATGTCACTCTCTGTCATATTCATGCCTTTGTATTCTGCTTCTGCTGCAGGCATCCTAGAGATCCAGTGTAGGAAGATAGTATTTCGTGTGGGAGGAGAATAGTTTTTAAAAACAAAGGAAGGTTTTCTGAAAGGATTACAAGTGTCCTTTAAAGCCTCACAGTGTCACAGAGGACTGCTGTGACATTCACTCACTGGGTCCGACTGCAGCCGTCGCCATTAAGACGATTTGAATGGGTTTTTCTGTCACTCACAAACGTTACGCTGTGAAGTGTTTATTACACAACCATTTGTCCATTTTCTGAGACGTGAGCATATTAAACCAAATGAATCTGCATTGTTTTCAGAGTTAATTTAATCAAGTGACAAAACTCCTGTACTTTAATTGTAAGTATTCTGCTGTTAGCCTTTTCACAGTCCGTGTGTGTGTGTGTGTGTGCACGCGTGCACACGTGTGTGCGTGGAGCTCAATCCTTACTGATTAAATTCTACCATAAATGATTATACTCAGTGGAAGGAGAGCAATTAAAGTAAAAGCCTGATCAAATGGTGGCTGGTTGTCAGTCATATGTGCTGACATGTAATTGAAAATGTCCCCTTTCTCCAGCCCCCCCACCCCCCTCCACCCCAGTAACGTGAAGCCATTTAAACCCAGATCAGGTTTCCGGCAGCAACGGCAGACAGTGGACGATGCCTCATCAACTAATTGACACAACAAAGACTTTTGTGTGTTCAATAACATCTGGCCTCTCTTATGTTTAACACTAAATTATTTACAGTCAGTGACGTCCTGCTACACTCACACACTCACACCCCCACCCNTGATCAACCTGAGTGAAGGCAGCCATAGTAAAGTGAAGTGGCAGTGATGCCACGCTGGTGGGGAACAACAGCCTTCTTGTAAATGTGCCACAAAGAAAAGGCTTCACTGATAGATACAGGGAAGACAAGGAACACACACACACTCAGACACACACAACACACACACACACAACACACACACACACACACACAAAACCGGGGTCGCATTGATCAGCTGCAGCATTAAGCGTTATTACTTGTCAGCCTTTCTTGGATCAAAGGCAATTATTCATAATTCACCTTTCCAAAATCCCGTGGCATCGCTCTGCACTACAAAAGCAACACAGAACATGGCGTACTATTTAATGGATTACTATTTTTCCCTTTACCTTATGACACAATTACCATAAAGCATATTTCCTAGGCAGGAACAAGAGGATTGAAAGACAGAAAAAAATAAAAAATAAAAAACTACAACTAGTGAAATAATATTCTGTGCTGTGTTTAACTTTGACACTCCCCCCTCACCTCCCCCTCCCTCCCCCATCACGCTGCAGTGAGTCAGAATATCAGTGTATACTGTAGCTACAGGTCAGTGTTGCCCTGCAGATGAACTAAGTGACAATAATTGAGTTAAGAGGGAATACAAATGATGTCACGAGTGCATGAAGTGGAAATAGTCGACTGATTTCTTTTCCAAAACAATACATGCCAGAGCAAATCAGTTTTATTGGGAGGTAAAGGAGTGGGGGATGGGGAGGACTCCCACTGCAGCCTCGGTTCAGTTGGCTTCAAGGCTGCACTGGAGATGAACTGCAATACATCAGGATAATCAGACATGGGTTTTTTATATGTGATTGGAGCAACAACAACAAAACTACACAGGCCTCATATTCTGCACATCTATATTTGTGGATAAATATTGTGTAAATATTCACCTGATTGCCTGTTTCCAAGTAACACATTCATCGCCTCCTGCGTAATTCAATGAAACTTAACCACAAACAAAAACATGAGGTCAAATAAAGAAAGGAAACGCTCAGACTGTTCAGCGCGATGTTCGAAGTACATCGCCGCACCTCTGAGTATTTATTTTATACTGTATTTTTTCACTGCTCTCACAGTAAACACATGGACAGAAGTGGGCCACGACCTAGAAGTACGTCACAGATATAGGCACTACTTTGAACCACACAGTTTATAAAGTATTCTCAGGAAAAGAGAGCATTTTCCTCACTTACATGCTGTAACAACCAAGGCTTTCAGTTTCAACTGGGTTGAAATGTTGCTCACGATTAGTCATTAAGACTATAAACTGTAGTCGCGTTGTTTTTGACCACATTATAAGTGAAGAATTTTTGTGAAACATTGGTTTTATATTTTAGATAAAAAATGAAGAATATAAAGTAAGTTTGGTTGAAGGTGTACAGCACCACAGAGGAGTGGGTGGTCTGCGCTGTAGTAGCCTGACCAGCCATACATTATTTATAAAGTTTGGATTGAACCGTGAGTTGTCAGTGTTTGTAATGAAGTTTCAGTTGATTTATTTAATCATGTCGTCTTTTCCAGTGTTCAAATTCAAATTAAATTCCTTTTTTTTTGCAAAAGTGTGGGTAGCTAAAAATGCTATAGAAATTAATTTTTAAAAAATGAAAAAAAGAAAAGAAACATTCATTTAATAATGTGAGTCATCTCAGTCTGAACTTGGTGAACATACAGTAACGTGCAGCTCAGGGGAGATTGACACTGACAGCTCAAAGAAATCTAATGATGTAAAATAGGCCTAAAGGACACAGTGGGTTGTTGACATTCAAATGTATAAAACTGGATTCATTCCTGTGAGAGGTACAAACAGAGGAATGATTAAAGTGACAAAGGTTCCTTTTGCTCCTGTGTTTTCTTTGACTGGCAACTTCACAGAAGAGAGACTAATTGCGCGGGGGATGAAAGTGGCCACAATTATTTTGCTTTAATGGCACAGATTCATCCATATCAAAGAGAGGCTGCAACTTAAGATGAAGTTCACTTGATTATACTGAGAACATTGGTGCCTACATGTTCTTTTTTTTTCCACAATTAGATTGTAAGTGATTGGACAGACCCTGTTCTGAGAGAAGTTGATGCACTTTAAAAAAAACTAAAATGTGTCATTTCATCTACACTTTATATTGACATTGATTCCTGCGACACACTCAGGCAAAAACCACATCTTCAACTACTGTTAGTTAAAATACTGACTGGACAACACACGCCATGTTTGTTGGTAATCTGTACAGAAAACGTCCAAATGTTAGTATATATATATATACATATATACAATATATATATATTAAATATATGTACAGTATATATACATAAATATATTGTGTATATATGCGTATATACATATATACACATATATATATATATATGAAATAAAAGTCAAACAACGATCTGTACACCCAAATCTCCCTGCCTATTCGCAGTGCAATAAAGTTCCTGTCAACTGTAGCAGAAAATGTCAAAAGCCACGTATCAGTTACACCATTTTCAAAATAAAATAATGAATAAATAATAAAATAAAATATGCATTTATCAGAGCAATTCAACATTTTCACAGAAAATGTATGAATAGTGTCCTTGTTTTACGTATGTAGTTGTTTTAGTTACACCGAGGTTGTAACTTCAGTTTGAAAAAAAAACAACTTTTGGCGTCTGTAGGTGTGTGGTAGTGGGGCTCTTGCTGTATTGAGGTGGATTATGACTCACAATCCCAAATGAGTCACTGTGGTGACATGAAGACACACTGAAGTTGACAATATGGCCTAATTTCCATGCCAGTGCAGGACGGGCACGCTCTAGAAAAATAAGGTTTGAGCATCTTTTTGTTCCACTTAAACTTCTCTTTTGAGGTGGAACTGTTCTCTGGAACAGTTCTCAGACACATTTTTTGACATGAATACGCTGCCCTGTGTAGGAGAAACTAGAAAGACTGTTAAAGATGCACTTAACGGCATCAAGAAATACTCCCCGGTGCTTCAAGGATGTGATAGCTTTAGCGATCACGGCGGATGATGCGCTGTGAACACTGTTGTTGCCTGAGGCCAACATGGTGACTAATGCATTTAGCTGTGATTAAACAGAGTATATATTTAATGTGAAATCTGGTCATGTTCTATCAAGTAGCTCATTTGTTTTGGATGAAATGTGAGATAATACAAGATAGATTTGATGCAGCAGATTGCAGCAGCGCCATCTTCAGATGATCTATTTAAAGTCTAATAAATATCTCACACCAATTTGAGACAAATTATTTTAGAGCAGGGGGAAAATTAGTGGATATTTGGCATCTTTAAAAACAAATCTGAAATTACCATTAAAGCTCATAGTAGGGAGGTTACACATTTTAAATTTAAAAAAATGTCTAAATGTCCAAACTGGTTTCCTGCAGAAAAACACACTAGTTAAAGAACTCATTAATTTTAAGATTATTTTTTTAAGGTTATTTCTAAAAGATTTCTACAAAAATAACAAACCCTATTGTCATAAATTAATTATATTTGTGATTAAATAAATTTTGGGCCGTGCCTTACAACAACTTAGCACATTATCTTTGGTATATTTAGTTTATAATTATTTGAATATTTGTATATTTATTTGTACGTTTCTACATTTATTTAGCAGGGAATTGATCTGAACCTATTGTTGTTTTTATATCTATTAGTAGTGTAGTGAGCAATACATTTAAAAATCATAATGTTTTCCAAAACTTTTTAAGGCGCAGTTATCAATCCTTGTACTTCACCAAAAATATATAACAAAATAATTCCCAACACTTCATAAAATTATTCTGGATTTCCTCCAAAATGCCCTTAAAATATATTTTTGAGGGGCAACAACGGAAGCAAAAAGTGCCTGTTTGAGAAGTTAATTTCCTACCCGGCTGTAGAGTATTGCACTGTTGGCACCTAAAGAATATTTGTGGTAATTTACTGTTTATGTGTTATTGTGGGCCAAGCTTTTTCCATTGTTCTTCACAATCTAATCATACAGCCAGTGCTGACAGAAGAGGTTTGTATTCAGGAAAATATATGGCCAGAAGGAAACATTCCATTAATGTGCACTGCAGTACTACACACGACCACACACACACACACACACACACACACACAGGCACAGGGAGAGAGAGAGAGAGAGAGAATGACTTCAAATTGTTTTTTAAAAGTTAGAACGACTTTAATTTGGTCTAAATGTCATTTTTTTGGGGAAAAAATATTTTTCCTGTTTTTCCATTATATCTCTGAAAACAGGACGTGACCAGATCACCTGTTAAACATGACATATATCTGAGTATACATCTGGATGGTGTCATGTTCCCATGTGCATGGACAGAAATGACAGCCAACCCCACTGCTGACACCAGATTCATGTATTGATGTTTGCTGGAAACATGTCGAGGACGGACGCAGACAGCGTCAACACCAAACTTGGAGGAGCCGCTTGGCTCTGTATTCCAGGTCAGTGGTTTTCATCACATGTAATGGGCAGAGTGTAAATTATGAATGAAGAACCACTCTGTGGATGATGAGGATGATGCAGATAATTCATCCCTGCCTCCTTCGATAGCACTACTCAACAGAGGGATTTCACAGCACAGGGATGAGGGCTACATGGTTCAAAAGTATGAAAATAGGGAGATTACAGGCAGCATCCAGAAACTGGATTGGGGTCAGGATTAGGGACTCCCAAAGTTTGTTTTTTTTTCACAATTAGTGTTGTGTCACAGTGTTTGGGCTTTCGTACCCTGCAGAGACACAGGTAGAAGTCAGGTATGAGGTGCAGAATTCTGCTAATTTGCTATTCACATCGATGTAATTGTTTAATCCAGTGAAAAATCAACAGTGAACTGGTATTAAGTACTCCAACGCCCTGAGCTACTGCAAAGACAGGAATGAATAAAAAATAATATTGGATAAAATACAACTTAGTTTGAGCCTGAAGTAAACTGAGGATGAGTTTACCTTCAGCTGCCAGGAGAGGGCAGATGGGTGGTTGATCATTTGCTACATCATTTGAGCGGTAAAAGATTCTTTTTTTTCTTTTTTTTTAATGTTTACTTGGAAAACAAAAACAACATTACGTCATCTCGAGGTCTGCCACAGACTCCATTAAAGTTGTAACAGAGCAAAGTAAGATTGACTGTCTGGGATATCGTGAAGAAGAGACTTTGACAAAAGGACTGTTATAAAGGAAACGTTCAATAAAGTGGCGCTTTGGCTCAGAGGAGATGTCTCTGTCATTGGTGTGGAACCCCAGGGTTCACCTCCTGGGCAAGTTCGAATCCCGGTTAGAGCAGTTGGTACCTTCCAGTGGACTCACCACCTGCAGGAAGGTTTAGGTACGGTGCAGTGTGATTTGGGTGGTGACTGCTGCCCCTGCGACCCGGTAACGGATAAGCGGATGATAATGGATGGATGGATGGACGTTCAATAAAGGAAATGATATTGGTGAGTAGAAACAGAGAGGGCCTCTCCTCTGTTTTTAGTCTGATAAATAGGAATTTCCAATTACAATAATACAATGAGAATTTGCTATAGTACACCATTGTTCAAGAAGGCTGGAGTGATAAACACATTTTGCTTATGAAATAAAGACATTTGTATTCAAAGTTGAATTTTGACTTTGGAAAAAGTCAAAGATTTTTTTTTCTAAAAGTAGAAAAATCATCAAAAAAGGTAAAAAAAAAAAAATCCAATGGAAAGAACAACTCAGAATCAGAACAACTGACCACTGTTGTTCAATCCTGATCATGAAAATGAGTCCACTGGTGACATCAAAATAATAACTAAAATGAATCCACTGGTGACATCAAAATAATAACTAGTTCAGGCTGATTGACGATGAAGATGATGATAATGATGATGGTGGAGCAGCAGAAAAGTGACTACAGCAAAAAATGTGATCTGGTCAAAAAGCAACTTCCGTTGCTCATCCTGGATTCACGCTCTTTAGCTTCAGGATAAATGTTTACTTTTAAATCTCCAACGTGCCTGAAGGTTGGTGGACCCTCAGGCTAAACATTAGAAACGCTAACGCTGCTGATGGTGGTGCACTACACCCTCTGCTGATGACTCTATCCTCACAGCTCAGGTAATAGATGATTCATTTAGACACTGAATCAATGCACGGTGCTGCCTTCATCATCACCATCAGGGCCCGGCTCATCCTTCCGGCCCTCGTTGTGAAGTGGCGTACAACAGTTATGAGTAGAATTAATGAATAAAATTGAACCTCCGTCTTCACCTCATCACTTGGTGAATGTTTCAAGACACGTCTCCACATTTATCTATTTCATCTGCTGCCGTATATTTAATTCAACAACTCAGTCTGCTCTTCAACTTTTGCAAGAAAAAAAAAGAAAAAAAAAAAAGAATTCCGTCCATGTCTTGCCTATGTTTATAAAAAACATATCAGCGAGCAGCCAACGGAGCAAGACCCTAAAAAAGAAACACAGGTAGAGCAGATCTGCGGTTCTGAGAGCCGGAGTCTGATCCTGCACTACTTTCTTTCTGCTGTCTGATAGAGGTGTGGGAGGAGAGAGAGCAGGGGAGGAGAGGAGTGGAGGGGAGAACAGAGGAGACGAGAGAAGAGAGGAAAGGTAAGGGTAGGAGAGGAAACAAGGGGAGAGCAGAGGAGAGAGAAGAAGGAGGGGCAGGCTGAGGAGAAATGAGGTTGAGAGGGAGGAAGAGGAATAAGAGGAGGAGGGTAAAGTAAAGAGGGCGAGGGGGGTGGAAGAGAACAGAGCGAGGGGGGGTGAATAGAAAGGGGTGGTGGTGCGAGAGGCTCTAACTCTGGCATAAAAGTAAATTCAAATGCATTATTCATGGCTCTCTGTGTCAAAATATCATTTACGTGTGCTGTGTTGACTCATGGCTCGTAAAATGAGAAGGACATGAAAAGAAAGAAAGGGGAGAGGAAATAAACAACTCGAGTCTTTCTCTTTTCTTGGCCATAAAATTAAATAAAATTAAAATTAAATTAAATAAAAATAAAGAACTTATCAGACATCTCTGTTCCCCACATCCTTCTAATTCTGGTTAATAAACAGCCACTGAGTCAACGAAGGTCTTCAAAGACGCAGGTTTTTGAGAGGATCCACAGGAGTTCCTACAGAAACACCTCACATCTGGAAGCTGAAGATTCACGACTACGGTTAGTGACCCTAAAACCCAAAAAACAGAGGCGATACTATATGAGGGAGACGGCTTCTTAACCCAATTGCCTGCTGCCGGTGAATGAATCTTCCATTGTCTTCTGAAAATCTGGGCCAAGATAACCAGCTGTTTTTTCAAGGTTTGTTTCCATCTTAATTCTGAGATATGGTGATATTCTGTATAATGAGTGCTGCCATTACTGTACTATCTTTAAGCCTCCAGCTCATCAGTTTGGAACCACTGTCTCCAACTACACTGGCACCACAGCAGCCCCTGCAGGAGCCTGGTGGAAGAACATCTGGCAACTTGTTAAGAGAGAAGAATCTCTTTGGGGCTGGAGACAAAGCCGTGAGGTTTAAGTATATATACTATGGTATTTGGATCAAGCGGAAGACAGTAGGCTTCATTCAGACCTTGGACCTTATATTTGAAAACTAATTCCTTAGATCTTACATGAGGACAAATATGTTTCTGACAAGTACTGCAATGCTCCAGTCGATTTAAAATATTATATGTGACCAAGTGATAACATAATATAAATATACAACCAAATATTTTTTTAACAAAAAGGTTACGCTTAAGATATTTGATGGTTTATTTCCTTAAAGGTTCATTGAATAGATTAGAATTGTTTCTTCTTTCTTTTAAATATAATTTCATACTGCTGTGTTCTTCATCAAGGATGTTTCCCTCTGTGTGTATTTTCTTTTCTCCTTTTCTTTACTGGTGGTGCTGAAGGCTGTGGGTTGAAATTAAACACCACCAGGTGTCAGTAGTTCAACTCAAAGGATGCGAAGCTGCCATGAAAACCCACAGAGGAAAATGGTGAGGTTGGAGGTATTAGCAGGACTTACTCAGCTTAGTCAAGTCCCTGAATAAAGCACTTTTCTTTAGCTCAGTAGGGCGAGGGCCACCTGTGGGACTTCTGAGCTACTGCAGGGAAAACTATTCTAATTCCTGTTTAGCAAGAAATGTTTTTAGATTAAAATTTAAATTACAAGAAATGCTTACTGCAATCATACAACTACTGTATTCCAATTTTTTTGTTCTGTACTGTAAGTACTTGGATAAAATAAAATAAAAAAATTGAATTTCCACTTCATATTTGTGTACATGCATATGTGTATGTACTCTACATGTATGTGCACAGAGCGTGTGTGTACGGTTGAGTGTGTAGCCAGTAAAGGTGGGGGCACGTATGACCTGCTCTACTTTTATTTTGATTTATAAGGCTGGTGGAGAGCATCATCACAGAATCGTTTCATCTTCTCTCCTTTATTACACCACATTTGTTTTCATTTTACTCCCAAGGCCTAGCTGAATACATTACACATTTCCCATGAGGCCCTGGGGCCAGCTCCTCCACCACGGGAGACAATAGGATGACGGGGAGGGATTTCTGAGCACCTCATTAGAGGCATTAGCATTATTTTGACTTGAACACATTATCACAGGATTATCTTTATTCCCAGTGTTACCAGGATAAGGAGACGCGTTTACAGGAGCATCAGTCAGGGATAGATCTTTGAACAACAAACTTAAAAAGTCTTTAAGCCAATGTAAAGAACCACCAGCACCAATACATGTTTTATTATCTCACGCCTTTAGCATCTTTCCTTTCCTTTCCCT
>NC_024316.1:10590940-10613731 GCF_000523025.1 Cynoglossus semilaevis | reverse complement strand
TTACTAATGCCTCAGACCACATATAAAATCATTAAATTAGACAAACCCACTCTTAACATGCCAAGCTATATCCCACCACAGCACCTGCCAGTCATCCGAGACATTTTTATGCCCTGGGGGGGGGGTTAAAGTGGGACACAAAATCTGATTCAGTCCAGGGAAGACAACTTAGGCTGGGACATAATGGTGGAGATAATATGGCAATTGGGTTTAGCATACAGAGGTCAATGGCAGGTTAATGCACAATGTGATACATGATTGACTAAGGGAAAGTAGAGGGAGGGGCCCTGGAGGTCAGAAGGTGGCGCTGTGACTTGTTTTGGGTCAGTCCGTAAACAATATGGGCACATGGAGGGAAATTGTGTTCATTTATCATCTCTGTCATGTGACTTTGGCTGCAGAGAGGTTTCTGTTACAGCAGCAAAAGAATCCTTTCAAAAAAAAAAATCTCATTTGTTTCCCAAACAGGGTATGGAAAAGAAAGCCAGTGATGAACAATGATTTAATATCTGAAACATAAATGTGGGGCCATTTATCTTCTACCTTCAAAGGAATAATCTGCTTTAATATCTGCTGGACGCTGTTTAAAGCAACTTGTCAGGAGCATATTGAATTTTAGGGAGCCGGCCGTGGCGACTGTTCGCTCGGCTGCCTTTTCTTCTTTCTACCAGTGCCATTGTGTGAGCATATCTCTTTTTCTATTGTTCACTCCCATCTATGAGAATAAAAATAAGGCTCCAGAACGACCGTAGAATTTGGCAGATTGCCTCATCTTTAAACTCTCTCGCCGACGCCAGCTCTAATCATACCTGCTAATGTTCACTTACGATGCTACTCAACCATCTTTATTTCCACTCCGTTCACACGCTCAGTGTTCGCAGCCACCAGTGAAACTGATAGCATCTACATCATTTCAAGGGCGTACAATAACAGCCACCAGCAGGAGCCTTGTTACATGAATACATAGAGGAAAAAGGTTTTCTTGCAACATCTATGATGATTGAATTTTCCAAGGACATGGGAGGGGTGGGGGTAGGATTTGGGAGAAACAGTGTGGTTAAAAGGTTTGGTGAGGAGAAAATAAAACATAATAAAAAAAAATAGGTATAGGTATGAAAACAACACAGGTTTTGTTGATGTACACATGTTCAGAGCACACACACACACACACACACTCACACACACACACAGTCCTGCATGAGTGTCAGATACGTCAGAGTGTGTATGAAAGTAAATGAGGAAAACAACAGATCTTATATATTAAAATGCCCACAGCTGAGATCCACCGGCTGCTGAGAATTAAATGTGGGTGGACATGTAAATTGCATGGCTTTCTCCTTCTTTTTTTCTCCTCAGGGTAAAATTACTTCTCACTGCTCATCACCCCCCAGTATAATAACCTAGTGGATTCTCTCTGCTTAAGGGTTTGGGGGATACCTGTCAATCACAGCAACCCCAAACAGAATATATTTACATAAAGTACAGTGCAACATCTGTTAGTCCCGAAAAACCCACATATTCTTCATATATATATATATATATATATATAAATCATAGGTTTGTTTATTTTTATTTTATTTCACATACCTTTAATCAAACACGGGCCTAACAACTGATGTGAACTGACGTCAGATTAATCAGTTTATAAGGGAATAACAGATCGGTTGAGAAAAGAAAAAAATATGTATATACATTAACAATAATACTTATGCACCTGCCCGTCTCGCTGGTGTTTAAAGGGAGACACCTAGCGGCTATAAATATTTTCTTACTTTGAGTTGATGACAAACAACAAACCATATATTAACCGTTGGTGGATATTTTTTTCCACCAACGGTGGAAACCCTAAAAACAAGGTAAACAGCAATAAAAAAAAATACAGCTATCGTCAAATCACTGACTCAAAGTTGGTGTTAAATTGATTAATTCTGGAAAAGAATATGTCTACAACACCAGGAAAATAAGGATGAATACGATTTTCAAATCACAGACAAAATGTGAAGAAGAACAATAAACCCCGGGGCTTCATTGATTAGCAGGTCAACTGGTGACAGGTTTGAGTACTGAACTAGGGTTGAGTTAAAAAGGGGTAAAGAAGCTCCTGGCCGTGCCACTAGAGGGCGACAACAGACTGATAGACAGGCTTGTGACGAATGGAAACGAAAAAAGACTATACAATTCAATAGGAATTTTTGAAAACATTCATTCAAAATATGTATTTAATATATTTAAGTAAAAAATCAATTTTGGTTATCTCTTACTTTAAAAGAGGTATAAAACGCATGTCACGTTCTAGTTACATCATGGTAATAATATCTTGTATCCGGTCGTATAAGTATGAAACAACACAAACACAAACACACCCAAACATTCCTTGGCACTGGTGAGATTGTGTTCACAGATCGACTGTCCCCATATAAACCAACACAGCTCAGCCTACAGGTTACACCTTGGTATAGTTTTGACAAAGTTGAACCTCTACAATCTTCATCATGATGGGACGTTGGTCTGTCGTTTTTGTGCTGGTTCTAGCTCTCCTGGTCGTTACTGACAAAGCTAATGGCTGTGGAAACGGTAAGGCTGGTTTGACTACAGATGTTGGAGCATTTGATTTATTTATTAATTTAAAAAAAAACCTCTTTGTTTGAGTCTATGATAAAGAACACCGGGATCCACTTTATAACCTGTTTTTGTTTTGTTTTTTGTTGCTTTTTTAAGGTCAGTCTCTGTCATTGAAACTTTTTTTCTTTTCTTTTTTTCAACAAAATGTATTTCTTTTCAGCAAAAAAGGGAGGACAATGTCCAGACCCTTCAGGTTTTGGGATCTGTGTTGAAGCCTGTAGTTCTGACAGTGATTGCACTGGTCATGAAAAGTGCTGCTCCAATGGATGTGGACATGTGTGCATGACACCAGTCAAAGATTAGGTTTGTGTCACCGTGTTAACTATTGACACGATTCCTTTAATATTCACACATCTTGACTGTGTCTATGTTTTTGTTTTTAGCCTCAGTGAACCCACACATCTGCAGAGTTGTGCTGAAATGATGGTGAGGGTCCAAAGAAGCTGAAGAGACAGCATGCAGTGAAGTCTGTACCAACCACACACTGGGCAACAGTTTGTTACAATGAAATAAAGACGTTTGCAAAAAAAGGACATGTTCGTGTGTGTGTGTGTGTGTGTGTGTGTGTGTGTGTGTGTGAGATGCATGTCTCTACTCGTCACTCTGGTTCAACTAGTTTCAAGCTTGAGTAAAAGAAACATTAAACATCAATTCTAACAGGAAAGAAAAACAACTTTGAGATTTTTTGTTTCGAGCACCAAACAACTAGCACTTTTACCATTAATAATAGCACGATGATGATGCTAATTCACATTGGTTTCGGCTGTAAAATCAATCGTAAATAAATAAGGGACAGTCCAATGATGTCACACTGATATTCCGTTTTTTTGTTTGAACAAGATATTCAAGTCTAATAGCTACAAAAACACACACTCAAACCTCCAAACTCTGGTGAGATAGTAACTCTTCTACATTACATTTACTGAGGAGCTCAGTCTACAGGTTGCATGTTACTATACATTTGTCCTAAACTGCAGTTCTGCATTTTTCTCTTCAACATGAATGAATGTTGGTTTATTGTTTTGTCACTGATTTTAGCACTTTTTTTTACAGCATATGCCACTTTTCTTCATGTTGGAGCTCTTGGAGGTAGGCCTGGTTTGACTTTGATGTGGAACTTCTGTGAGGTTTATATGGTCATAGCATCAACCTGGGTTAAAGACCATGCTGGTCGTTGTTGAACTCTATGTCTATTTGGTTGGTTATATGTGTTTTTTTACAGTGTAATCAATTTAACATTTATGTATAAACCCAGCATGTGTTTCTTACTGGAAAATAACTAAGAGTTTCTAGTCCAGTCTCCCCACTGAGGTATTAACACGAGAGTCCGTGTGCTGACTACTGCTGCAGAAACAGAGGGGAACTGTGTCTTCTTCCACATAATTATGATTATTATTATTATGTCCTATCACTGTTGTCATGACCTACAGAGACAGCAGGGTTGGCTTTTCATCCTCACAAAGGAGAGAGGTCAGGTTTTCAGGAGCAACAAAAGATCGAGAGAGGAAGAGAGAGGAAGAGAGAGGAAGAGGAAAAGAATGACAGTAAGTCCAGTCATTTCACCAACAGGAAGTCACAGCGTATTTACAGTAAATGTGGACACAATGTCATGCAGTAAAAAGATTGTATTACAGTACACGTCTTTGTGTTATGATCGTTTAGTCACTGCTTACTGACCCAAAGAGAACAGTGACCCTAGAGCTTTGAGATTTCAAGTGTCTCACACAACGTAGGCCCATTCACATAGGACAGTGTCATGACAAAAGCACATTGAGACCTTGAGCGGGCCAGCAGAGGGCAACCACAGAAAGGACCAAACAACTAGCACTAGCACAAAGAAAAACAATTGGAACTATTTCTGAGAAACTCACCCTGCCCTAGAATGTCTTATCAATTTTTCAATTAGGTGTTTGTGGAACACGTGGCTTTTGTGTCACATCTGACTCATCCCAAAATAAACAAAACAATCAACTTCCAACCTAGACCAGGCCAAGATCACTCCGTCCTCAAACCTTTGAGGTTTACCCAAAACACCAATCATATCAGTGGAATAATGTCACACGTGTCTTACTTCATCACACAGATACTACTCCCATATTTTTGAGTGTTCTTTTTTTTTTATTGATCTTTTTTTCCAGAACATTTTTAGCCGCCAATCTCTTGTCCTTCTACTGTGATAAAGACGAGTTCTTATCGCAGTAGAAGAGTAAATGAGCGAGTTCTTATCGCAGTAGAAGAGTAAACTGTTCTCTTCTACAGCTGGTCCGTACTTTGTGTTTTGTACCAAATGATCTCTATGTTTATGTTTTTGACACCAGAGCAGTCTGTAGCTGTGGGAGAGAAAAACACACCAACTCACCAAACACACAGTCTATGTGGTGTTCTACGCTAACACCGACCTTCATCTGGAATGTTCTTAGGCTTTTCTCCAAAGTCTTGAAAATGGTCCAAAAAGTTGCACAATCTGGTGACAAAACCAAACAAAAACTGAAGAGCATGCAAACATTTGATTGGCTGATAGTGTCACATGGGGCAGTGGTCTGGCTGTAAGCAGAGAAGACGTGTTTTTATGTTTCCCCCAAAGTGACAACAGACAAAACACGCAGAACTTTAAACCAGTTGCATTCTCTCACAATCCAGGGATGAAAAATTATTTCGCAGGGCTCAATTTTGATGCATGGGGAAGAAGAGTAAACCCTGAACAAGAATTATTCACACCTATGGTCGACAGATGTTAGAGTGAACAATAACAGAACCCTGCGTGGTTTCTGGCTGTTGAAGGAAACAAGGACAAGGAGGAGATTCAAGAAGACGGACAGAACAAGCAAACTCTGAAGAAACTAGGAATAAAACCGGCAAACTAGTGTATTTCTTGCTAACAATTTCAGCCACTGTGCGTCTTCCACACGGTTGCGAGCATTTAATTTCAGCAGCTGATACAGACACGAAAAAACATTTGCACCAAATAAAAAAACCCAGCAGCAGTGAGGCCTTGACCGCAAATAAAGGAAGACAACAGGAGTTCAGAGTTGGTTTGAATTGCAACAGAAATATTTGTGGTATTAACAAATCTATCCTAATTAAAAAATAAATAAAAAGCAATTAAGGACACCAATTACGTTCAACACAAAGTCATAACCGCCAGTAAAATAATTACAACTTCTGCCAATTTTTCTAGGTCAGAATGAATAGACCTGACCACAGTTTTGTCTCACGGATGTTAATGATAAACGATATGCCCCCCCCCACACACACACACAAAAGGGGAACTCCTACACACGGAAAAACCTATGTCCCTGGTGTGGACACGTAACTCTACAGGCACACGGACCCTGCGTCAGTTCCCTGCACTGCTCAGCTTTCAGGCTGTCGGCCAGTGCTGCTATAAAAGTGTGCAGAAGAGTTGAGTTCCATGTTTGTGTTTTCAACAGGTCAATATGGAGAGACACTGGTCCGTGGTCTGTGTCCTGGTTGTAGCACTGTGTGCATACCTGCACTTCGACACAGCTTCTGCAGATGAAGCCGACGGCTGTTCGACAGGTAGGGCTGTTTGGACAGAGACTGAGAGTTGTTGGTGTTTTTTTTTTTTGTTTAAAATCTTACTTTTATCAGAAAACTTGATTTGGCCTCAAACACTGACATAAAGTCCATAGAAAACAAGCCTGTAATTTCTACTAAAAAATAAACAAATTAAAGCCATGTTTCCATGTTCTTCTTTTCCCTCAGCAAAGCCAGGAAGATGCCCCCGCCGAAAGTGGGGGGCAGGTTTATGTGCAGAGTTTTGCCAAACAGACAGTGACTGCCCTAATGAGCAGAAATGCTGCTCTAATGGCTGTGGACATCAGTGCATGGAACCCAACGCAGGTTAGTCAGTGGTCTGTGGTAGTTTTACAGTTGCTAGTTCAATGAACATGAATGTGACGACTGCTTGTTTTTGTTCTGGTCCTGCAGTGAAGCACGGACGCTGCCCTAAACCCCAGAGAACCCACATGTGTGCAGAGTTCTGCGTTCACGACGGTCAGTGTCCAGAAAAACAGAAGTGCTGCAGAACCACCTGTGGAAAAGCCTGCACTGACCCCAAGTGACCAGAGCCGATCTTCTTTAACTTCATCTGTGCACACATTAGAAAAAGTCTTTGGATCAAGTTTCCTCACAGTTACCTTTAAGCGCAAATATACATCTCTATATACTCTCTTTTAAAGTGTATTTTAAAGGCATTGAAGGCACTTTATACTTGCTTGTATTTAAATAAATGGACATTTTTTCAGCCGTCACAAGTCTCCAGTCCCATCAGGTCTATTTCATGAGATTTTTCAGGTCACAGCCGTGCTGTCATAACAACTGAGCCGAGTGCCAAGAACTGTTGGTTCAAACTGCCCAAACAGATGCGGTCAAACGTTTCCTGGTGCCTGTTTTTGGATTAAATGACTAGTTACACTAGACTAAAAAAATGTGTTAAATAAAGTGAACATTGTTTGCAGTTGACCAGACAGAACATCACTTGTAGGGAATGCTGCATTTTTTCCCTTTTGTTATTGTTCTACACTGTTGCCAAAATACACAGGGACAAAAAACAAAATCTGACCTGCCAAACACAGAAGCCACTGTTTGTTTTCTATAGACCTTCCAGAAGTAGGACACACACTGAGCGGAGATTTATACAGGCTCATATCCACCCCGGGGTGGACCATCATATCTCTAAGACACTCGAAGTATTCAAAACATTTTTGTCATGTTTATTGAAAGGTGAAAAGTTTTGCTACACAGAGAGAGAGAGAGAGAGAGAGAGAAAAGCTTTCAATATTCGAGGAACTTTCAGACATTAAAGTTCTCGGATCGCTTTCACACCTTCATGGTCTGAAAAGGGGGAAAAAAGTTAAGATCCATGACCTCCATTCATTAGCATGAACATTAGCGACATTCAAGCATGCGTCAAAAAATGAGTGCAACATAATATCTGATGAGACGGCTGTTCATAGTACCGACAAAGCAGTGTTTCTAATACTTTATATATGACGTTCTTTCTTTGACTTGTTGTTAAAAACCAAAGACGGACGTAATCTTCGACTGCACTTGGACCTTCATGACATCACTAAAAAATCTGAAGAAGAGTTTATAGTTTCAGGGCTTTTTCCAACAAAGAATCAGTTGTGAGATCATTGATCCAATTTAAGAAAAGAAAAGCAGGTGATGAACCATCGAAACCATCCAGGAAGAAGAAGTTTGTCAGTCGGCATGTTTGATCCTGCACTGTTAAAGTCTGACAATAGAAAACACGGCACTGACCCTTGAAAACAAATGAAAAAGTCCATCAACAGGCGGTGTGTTCTTTCTTCTGGTCAGTCGGGAAGCAGCCTTACCAAAACATTAGTTCAACACTCGCTTTCACCCACCCAACTCCCCCCACCCACCCCCAACACTCCTCTGTGACACGATATCATGGAGGAGGAATAGAGTTTGAACTATGCATAAGAAACAATAAATAAAAACAGTGCTGCAGTCACCTCTGCCACATTCTCCACAGTTCAGTTCCTTCAGCTTCTGACACAAACAGAACTCCAAACTTATTTGTCCTGCAGCCTTTTCTTTATGTCCAAAGAACTTATTGAGAAAAGAAAACCTTGACGTTGACCCTTGGTATAGTCAACAATCATACCAGTGCACTGTATTTCTCCCTGAATATCACTTTTTACTAGTGTTTTTGCCAAAAAGTATAAAATACTTTTTTTTTTTTTTAAAAAAAGGAGAGCCCACCGGTGTTAATGCCAGGCCTCAGAGAGGCGGAACGCCCCGCATTCTACGAATAATATTGGCTAACCTCTTTGCCAAACCTGGGCTGGGCTCCTCTATCTGGAAGGTGCGGGTCAGGAGGTTGTAGAGGGAGCCGTAGCCCACAGCCACCACGGTGCAGGTCAGACAGATGACGTTGTAAGGCATGCTGAAGTCTGGAGTGGGCAGGTTGACCAGCAGGGGTTCTGTGTAGACTCGCACAAAGTAGCTGGACTCCTCCTTACAAGGGAAACTGCAGGAAGACATAAATTATAATGACTCAAACTTCTAGTCCTACCAGATTCTTACATTAAATGACCTTTCATTAAAGCTGAGTCACGACTCGGTACTTACAAAGTGCTGAAAAGCGGGCGTTGCCAGGTGCTGTTTGTATCCAATGCAACAAGACTTGGCACCAGAGAACTAATGACTGATGACCTACATGTTTAAGAAAATAATTTGATATAATAAGAAAAAAAACCCAACGTGACACAATGTCAATGTCAATGGATTCAGTTTAGTAATGTCACAAACGTACCCAACATAGAAGCCATGATTGGGGTCAGGGGTGTATTCAGTCCACTTCAACAAAGCCCTCTCAAACTCTACAGTGACTTCAGTGACAGAGTTGGGAGGGAGTTGAACCAGCATCTCCAGCAGGTGGGGCCTCACCCTGTCTTTAGATGGCTGATAGTGAATGTAGCCTAAAACAGAGCAAGAAGAAACAAACAAACAAACAAAAACATCAATAATAAATATGATAAAAATAAAGTAGTCTTTACCCACAATCCTGTGTCACTAATGTTATTACATACGGTCACCGCTATTTTGCAAATGAGAAAAAAAGTCTGGCTCTTGCAAGCCCAAAAATATTTTTGTTGAATCATGAGTGTAGCTTAATTTCAAATATTTGTCTAAAATGCTTACATTTTGTTATTTGATACATGCAGATGTTTTTATAGATGTGGATATTACTTAAAGTATAATTTTCTATATATTAAAAACCCAAGAAATCTGCATTTCTGACCTATTTGGTCCATTTTGTTTAGAATTTTTCTCAGTCAAAATTCTGATTTGTTGTCCGTTTACTCACAATTCTGATAAAAACTGTAACAATTATTTTCCTTTTACTCTACAGGCTTTGATCTCATCAGACCTCTTCTTCAACTGACAAAAATATAAATAGGTGTAAAAGATATTCTTGTTGAGTCATGTTAAAAAATAATTTCTCATTATGACCTAATCATGTCTTTTTGCAATCTTGATTTTCACTGGTTGAAATCTTTTGCAACAATGTGTACCATGTATGCCACCTTGTGGTAGAACACAATACCCTCAATGAAGTTACACACATTTTTATGCCTGACATATCAAATTAAGTTTTCTAACGGGATGAAGTTTATTACAGTAATGTTTTCAAGGCTTCTCCCATGATTAAAGTATTTCTGAAATTAATCACATTATATTTTACATTTTATATCCAATAATTCCACCCATCATTCTGTCCTATTAAAAATGGAAACTTGTAATAGTTAAACAGCTTTTTTTCTGCACAAGATTATTTTTTTTATTTGTTCGATAAATGACATGTAAATGATAAATGATAAATCCTTAAGTGACTCACTGGGTTTGTTGTCCTTTCCTTTGCTGGTGACGGTGAGGGTGTGGATGTACATGCGGAGATACCACGGCACTGAATCCAGCAACAGCACGGGAAACGACCTGTACGGGTGGTTGTTGTACATCAGCGTGTGAATCTCTCCTGTCTGCAGCCCGTAACCAGCCACGTAGCGCTCCGCATGGAGCAGAGGCCTCAGCATGTCCCCTGAAGAAGAGACCACAGGTTAGAGGACCTACTTATGGCTGATTACTAACACAACAGAACTATGTTTGACAACAAACGCCTCCTGCTGTTTAAATCAAGTGTTGTCAGTGATTGTAGCACATTTCTCTCCTTGACTTTGTTCAAAAACGTCTTAAAATAACCAGGTTTGTCCCTCACATTTGACAAACGACTGTTACATAATCAACGCCTCCAGGAACAAATGGGTACAATGTCACATGCTGTTGTTCTCACTCACCTTCACTGGACTTCCAGCGCATCAGCACGTTGAGGGAGCGCACGGTGCCAAAAGTGATTTGTTGGGTCAGATCGTAGACAGAGAAAGTCCGCCTGTCCCCGAGCACTACAGCCTGGCTCAGCAGGGCAGTGGCTGGGCTCAGCTCAAACTGCTCCCCCTGCAAAATGACAGTGTCAAGAAAATGTCTTCAGCGATTTGCCTACAGCCAGTGTTACAGGAAAACAACCTGGTGAAGAGCGTTTAATAAGGAAATCAAACCTCAGGGTTGTCTGTGACGTCGATGTAAATTTTACTGGTGGAAGCCAACGGACAAGCTTCTGTCAGGGTGCGAGAGAACATCTTGAACAGAGACCACTCTGAAAAATCAAACAGCTTCAGTAAATCACAACAGGACGGAACATCCACAGTTCTTAAACACTGGGCTTATTTACTTTAGTTCAACAAGCCAACAAGAACGCTCTCTTTTTTCTCCTCACCTCTCTTGCCCTGTCCAGAGTTGTGCAGGTCAAAGACCACATTGAGGGTCTGTCGTAGCTCCCAGGATGCAGTTTTACACTGCCAGTCCTGACACACAGGTCTTATGTGCACAGCCTGAGAATAAAAACTGCTGTGGAAGAGCTTCTCAGACTTTAACAGGACAGCAAGACCAGCCTGCAAAGAACAAAAAGAAAGTTTGAGCAATCTCACGTGTGTGTGTGTGTGTGTGTGTAATTAACAGATGTCCATCGTCTCCCTGCGTTCCACACTCACCTTAGTTCCACATGGCAGCAGTTTCTTCCAGGGCGTCAAATTCTCTGTGCAGACTATCTCTCGTGGAAGAGTGGCATAGCGAAGGAAGCGATGATCTGTCACTGAAAACAAAAAACATGATTCATTCCAATGACAAATCAATACCATGATGAAAAGCTGAGACTGTTGTACACTGACACTGTCATTATTATTATAACTTATTATTAAACTCTCACTCAGCAAGACTAGTTTTTACATCTTACACTACAGATTAAGCTGTTCTGACTTTTAGGAGGAATTTATTTCAATTTTAATGTAGAAACTGTTAAGTCAATTGAGTCATGTTTTAGTGAATGTTGGCAATAAAAGAAATAACATTGATTTGACACATTGGTTACCATCTTTAATGATGGACTTGACAAAGTTAAGTTAGATAAAGAATCTCACTGTACCATTGCCAATGCCCAGTGGTTTGAAGGAAGCAGTGGGTTGAACAGTGTTGGTGGAGTCAATGAAGTTAAGTGAAGCGCAGAAAATACCAGACAGAACGTTTGCCAGCTCCTTCCAGGTCCCATCCACACTGGAAAGAGCAAAAAATGTTATTCTCACATTGAAAAGTAAAACATAATAATAAAAAGCTTTATGTACTATAAGCTTTATGTACTCACTCTGTCACAGTGTCCTGGAACCACACCCAAAGCTCAGCCCCAGGAGGGGAGGACAGAAAGGGCTGCCCCCACTGCATGGTCCTCCAGTAGCCCTGAGTGAAGGAGATGTGTAGCTCTCGCACTGAGAACTTGGAGATGACCTGACCCAGAGACTTAGGGAATAATCCATAGTGGGAAACTACAGAACGGCAAATAATAATGATAATTAAAAAACATTTAATTATTGATAGATGTTTTACTTACATTTCATCTAATTCTGTTCTTCTAAGTTGAACAGGATTTTTGTGATGTTTTATTTTATTAATATTCATAAAAAAATATTAATTAAAAGTAAAGAGAAAAACATAACTTTCAATATTTGCCTTTTAAATGATCAGATATAAACATGAAATTGTTTAAAATATTAAATATTACAATTAAAATATTACACTGATAAAATCTATTTCACTATAATCCCGAATGTAATTTAACACTGAATAAAATAATTTGATCATTCGACTTGTCTGTGCAATGTAAATTATACATGTTTTATATCTTTGACAACTTATGAATTTATAGATGGGTTTTGTTGTCGTATCTGATTACCATTTTTAGATATTTGTGATCAAACGCTGGTGTGGTGCATTGACTTTTTGAGGCAAATCCACAACGATTCAATGGTGAAGGAAAGAAAATATCTTGATTAAATTGATTAAAAATGCCATATTTCGTCGTAATAATAACACAAAAAAAATAACAGACAGACATGTCAATGTATTGAACGAGGCTATTTTACACGAAATACCAGTAGATATGAAATAGGAATACTAAACTGTTTTAAAACAATGTTGGAATCCATCAATGCTACAGCTAACACTTAGCATACCTTTGCGTTCTCTAGTGAAGTCCGTTTGCCACAGGGTGCGGAACTGAAAACTGGCATAAATATCTCCAGAGTGGAGCGGTCTGACAACCAGCTCCTCTTGGAACTCGTCTTTAGGCTTTGGCGTGGATGTTTGGACAACATCTTCAGGGGAAGAATTGTCCTGTTTGCTGACGGCAGCCGCAGCAGAAGTCGCCTCTTCAACCTCAGTCGCTTCCCATTGCCTCTGCTCTACCGCGAGCTGCTCAGTTGTTTGTGCCACTGATTTGGTGTCTGTTGGTTTACTGTCCGCTGCAGCTGCTCGGTGACTACCGAGTGGAATTGTTTCTTGAGTCCATGTGACGGTTAACACTGACAAGGCACAAAGAATGAACAGCGGAGGCAGGAATCCGCACCTGTGCGCTGCCATCTTTGTCTGGGTGTAAGAGCGCTTCCGCGTCGTGTCGTCACAACACGTTCAGCCAATCGGCTGCTTCCATATGTCCTCGACATCCGATTTTAAAGCAGAAGACATTATGTCAAACATTTGAGATAAAAATCGTATCACAAAATTGTAAAACTTCCTCAATTGTTTACTAAGTGTTTTATTTGATTGTTTTTCAAGAATGTTATATTTTGTGACGTTAAAGGTTTTGGATTTTTAATATCTTACTATTATTATTATTATTATTAGTAGTAGTAGTAGTAGTAGTAGTAGTAGTAGTAGTAGTAGTAGAAGTAGTAGTAGTGGTTCTAGTAGTTAGTAGTAGTAGCAATAATAGCAGTAGTAGCCCTTTTTCTTTTGTCTTAATTATCTTTTGTTTTGTATCAATGCATTTACTGCTGTGTTCACTAATTACTCACTAACTAAGTCACGTGGTACGTGCTGTGGTGCAACAAAATTAAGCAGTTCTTCCAAATAACATTTTGTAAACTTAGTGAGTTTTTGGAATGATTTTATGTCTGTATGCACGATTTAAAAAATCTTTTTATAGCACTTATGAAAGTATTTGCTTTCTATATAGGCACTTAGTGTTTATCAAAACTTAAATCTACTTATGTCAATATTGTGCTCTTTTATAATGCATACATAAACACACATCCATATATATACATATATACTGTGTATATATATATATATATATACTCTATATATATACTGTGTGTATATATATTTGTATATACACACATATATACTGTGTGTGTATATATATGTGAGTGATTTAGCTGGAGGGCCGGGCATCAAAGGGGGGATATCACGTCACCCCTCCCACATTCCCCCTTCATCATCGCGTATAGTCCAGACACACGCGCGCGCGCACACTCACTCACACACATACACACACACACATTTTCTGCTCAGCCATGGCTCCCTGCTAGATGCTGAACGCGGCTGTTGTCAGAGCAAATCAAATCTGCACTACCGCTCGCTGCTCTCCCCTCCTGACCTTGCCTGCCTCCGGTTTGGGTGTTTTCTAAATATTGTATTCAGGATTCCTGCGCTGTCTTTCCTCTCCATGGCTACATCGGATGGACTAGACGGCTGTCTGCAGCGAGGCAGATCTCAAAGTGACCCGAATATTCTCACCGAACCGGGTATCGATTTGGCTGAGGGCGCAGGTAAGAAACACTCAGCATTATCGCGACATTAACGTGCAAATATGCGTTGTGTTTGAATTCTGCGGTTGTGTGTGTGTTTTTTTAATCGCATCCTCTCCTCTCTTCTGTGCTCGAATGGGGATATCAGCACACTAAGGGATAATTACCGCATATGTTTCCATCCTTGGACGCAAAAATAAATAAATAAATAAATACACACTGTGACTAAATCGTATTGGTGCTAATTGAAAATTAATGTGCCATATCTGCGTCTATGGTAATAACGATGGTCGGGTGTCCAATCTTCAGATCGGTGCGTTATAAAGAGACGCCTGTAGCCCACTGGGGATGTTATGGCTGCAAGCAGTATTTGGGGAACAGCGTGGGGGCCGTTTAATATAATATTATTGACTAGTGCATCACTTACAGTGGGCTATCTGTTGCCTTTCTGCACAGTGATGCTACCCGGTCAGCCTCGCTGCCATCTGCATGCATGTGTGGTCCATGATGCCTGTGGTTTTCTCCATCGCCCTCTTTGAGCTGCGGACTCATTGATTACTGTTATTTTGGTGTGATGCATTTGGGGGGAAAGGACATCTCATTATAAATGCTCATGGACTCTGTGTATATTGACATACATACCATGTTGTGATCAATGACTGGACGTCCACGTGATGGAGGCTCTAGGGGTGGAGAACACCCCCCGTCCCCCCGTCCCCCCTTCTCCCAGATTCAGCAGAGCCATGCACATGCAGGAACTTGATTCACTGATTCATTGATCCTGCAGGTGTGCTTCCTTAAATGCAACTCTTGTTGATCTGCCTTCCTTCCTCTCCACTCAGTTAGTTATCCCTCTGCATATGGAATAATGAATTGATCTTCCATTAATAAACAGACAACACCAGGGAGCAGTCATGTTCTGCTCTCCTCCAGTCAGCTCCTACCAACAGACCTCATGTGAGGGAGAAATACAGCAACTGTTACAGCAAATATTTGCTGTAATTCTACATCACTCTTCAGTTTCCAATGTAATGCATCTTCACTACAAATACACGGCACGGTATTTTTACGTAAGTACATCTATTTATGGTTGTGCTGCGTGGGCTTGGAAAGAGTCATGGCTTACTCCCACACATGGTGAGTTTTACACACATGAATATTACTGCACTGAATGATTCAGAAAAAAAACAAGCCATTCACCTTTCATCTGGTCTCTAATAAGGAACATTTTTTACAGGTGTGACTTTTGGAATCACACCTGTCTTTACTCATCAGGTGCCTCCAGCTGATTTTAAATGGACTCGTGCTGAACTCTCACCCCTCCCATGGATGATTTAATTCACACTTGGGTGAATGTGATAATGTCACACACGGGTCTTTTGACACACCTGAATAAACAACGCTGAAGCCGTGCTGGTGATGAGAGCTGAAGCACCAAAACACTGGAGCATGTGCAGAAGTGTGTTTGTGTCCACAGTGCAAATGGACAGACAGCAAATACAGTCACTGTCACTGTCAGTGTCTGGTGTCCCAAAGTACACAACCGCACCCACCCCTACTCCGTGTGTATGTGTGTGTGGATCATCGCTGCTGGTGTCTGGGACAAGGGCCTTTACTAAAGGATTATTTTGGCAAAGTCTGCCTTTCTCCCTCGGCACACTGGCTCTTGCAGCTGCAGAGACTGGCACTGTTTTCATCTACAGGCACAACATTGGAGAGACCACACTGTAGAGTCTGCAGCAACAGATGACTGTCACATAGAGTCAAAGAAATGTGTTGTTTTTTATGAATATTATAAATAAACAAAGAGATTGTGAAGGGGAGAGCCGTGCATGTATGACTCAGTCTCACTGACCAACAAGTGAACGCTTCCTCAGAAAGCCACAAATCACATCTCACTGTTTAATGTTGGTTATCAGAGCCAGAGCAGTGATGGAAAATGACAAACAATGATTGACAAGGATACTTACTGACAGAGACACAGCGTAGCACAACAACAACATTAAAACTGTTTGTCAGGTGTCGGACCAGGATTTCTAACATTCAGATTATATTTCTAGTTTTTCCATCCAAAACAAACAGTACATTTTAGGGGGTGACGTGACTTGACAGTGACCCTGAAAGTGTCATCCAGATAAGTGAGCTGGAGTCACACAAACAATAAGAAAGCTGTACAGAGTTCTGTTGCCATGTCTACAACAACTCTGTATTTTTTGTCTTTTACCTTGTTACTTTTGCTATTTACTATTTTTTTTAAAGCATTTGTCATTGTGACACAGCACACAACAAAATGTGACCTGTGCATTTTACCCATCACCAAAGTGAGCAGGGTGCAGCAGTGTGTGGGGACAGTGCCTTGCTCAGAGCACCTCAGTGGCACCTGAACCTGAAACCTTCCAGACCCAAGTCTGCTTATTTAACTACCAAGCCACTATTGCCCCTTAAAACTATAAGAACATATAAGTTCAGATTCACATTCCGCTGAGGCACGGACGGGGTTCGAACCCGTGATCTTCGGTTTACGAGACCGACACCTTACCACTTGGCCACCGCGCCCTCTTCAGCAGAGGCTCATTTGGCATGTGAAAGAAATGTGGAGTGAAGTCTAGTGATTGACTATTTTGATATTGTTATCAACTTTGTGTGTTTCTGCTTCCTGTGTTCTGAAATGAAAGTGGTGAAAAACTTGGACTCAAATTTGATCACATTGTAGTTCTTGAACCTGGACTAACTGTTTCTGACACTGACAGTGTTAGCAGCAGCAGCAAGTCAAAGCAAGTGCACAGGAGTCCAGCTGCAGAGAGAGCAACCAGTAAATGACATAAATATTTCATAAAAATCATCCACAAAAGAATAATAATAAAAAACATAGCATTTAGGAGATTAAAACAGTTATTACAGCAACAACAAATTAGATTCTGGTTAGATTAGATTGTTAATCCAGTTGTTACAGGAGCTGCTGCAACAGAGAAGCTCCTGTTTTTATTGTTATACCACAATCTAGAAGCACGTGCATCCAGTCAGTGCGTGTTCTACAATATTTGTAGATACTTTCAAGCGTGATCAGCTGACTCCCGGGTCACTTTCTGAAACTGGTGGGCGGCGGCAGCAGAGTTTCTCTTGTTGCAGCTGACACTTTGCACAAGCTGCAGATTTACTGGCATATATAAAGGTTGGTTTAGTAACGTACATTAAGTAACAGGTGCAGCCATATAAAAACTTGTTTAGTCAGTTTGTGCAGATGAGCTACCTTTACATTCTCCTGCCATTAAAACGTCACTTCCACTCAATCTTCCACTCAGTCACTGCAGATTGTCAGCCAAGGTAATGGTGTGGAGAGGACACCTTGAAGCTTTCTGCAGACAGGAAGCAGGTCTGGGGAGGAGGGGGGGGGGTATTAAAGGTGGGGGGCAGATGCTATGGCTGCTTTCCATGAGACAGTTCACCTGTCCTAACAAAGACAAACAGGGCTGGTGAGGACTGGGACAGTCTGATAGGGACGGTTCAGATCACACACTGTCACTTATTAAAACGCATGGACAGAATGAAGTGTACTGTATAGCCAATAATTCCACTGTCCATCCACTTACTGCTGTAAGACACAGTCAGTGCACATGTTGTCACTGTCACACACTGCAGGAACAAGTTTATGTTTCAGTGAAGAAACTTCAACTTAAAATATTAACTCTTCTAAAAACCACCGCAGAAGATCACGCAAAGTAACGATTAAAATCCACTGTGATCCTCAGTGATGGGGTGTTTTTTTTGCATTTTCCTTTTTTATAGATAAATAATTCCATCATTACAGATAAAAAACGATAAAAACAAATATAACAACCTTTCATATTTGACTCTCTGTTCCTGCAATATCACGATAATTACGATAATTCATGATTAAATTACAATAATGATTAATCATAATTAATGAATAATTAATCCACAGCCACCCTGTGATTAATCTGATAAAATTGTAATCATTTGAAATCCAAACAAATAACCCCTTACCAAGGTTAGATGAAATATTTTCCGACGTGGTCTGACCTGATTTATTATTTTAAATGTATTTCATTATCATATTCCTATCAATTTTGCCACCGTGTTAGCAAAAAAATGACACTTTTCTCTTCTCTTTGTTTGAATTCAGGACACATTTTTCTTCTTTAGAGAGGGTAAATGTAGGGACAGCATCCCTGGAGCTCACAGTAATGAGTCACTTTGCCCATGGCAACTTCAGGATTGGGAATCTTTTACTCCCATGGCAGCTTAAACCTGTGTCCATTTATACCTTAATGTCTTACCAGCGGCACCTACTGATCAAATGCTCCTTCACTCACATTCTCTCCAGCCGTCAGTCTCACTGATACCTGGATAATCCCCTCAGATCCGGCATCCTGAAATTCTCTGAGGGTAGCAGGTTTTAAGTGAACCCCCCCCACCCCCCCACCGTACAAACAAGGAGATATTTCAAACCCTGTGGAAGCTGATATCAGTCCATGGCGATGAGTCACCCCAAACTGGAGCCATGTTTTCTGAGAATGCACAGGCTTTAACGGGTGAATATGGGAAGATTTGAGTCAGCGGGTCTTACGTAATGTGGTGCCCATATAGTGTTTATTTAAAAATGTGAGAATTAACAATGTACACAGATTGGTGTTGATTGAATGTAAAGTGTGTGTTAGACTTGTGGACTCAGGAGAATATCACCTCCTGTTCAGGGAAAGCTGAAAGACCTGGGCCGGAATAACTGAGAAAATGTTTCTAAACAAATGTGGGGTGCGTGGGGTATTTGGTCGCTATCCTAGGAGGGTAAATATATACATTTATTTATTTTGCTTATTTCTGGAAAGAATTCAAACCCCCCCCCCCCCCCCCTGTCTGCCTCTTGAGAAGTTCCACCTTTGTCCCGTGCCTCCTGCTCAGGTGGTGGACAGGTCTCTCCTGTGATGGAACCACTGCCTTCATAGAAAATGATTTTGTGTTGCATTTTTGCTGTTCTCTTCCCTGACCTTTTGTGGAGGCTTTGGATTTTCTCTGCCAAGTTCCCCGCAGAACACCTCCTGTAGTTTCACTCACTGCCTTCTGGTCTACCTCACAAGAGGCTGCTCTCATCCTGAGAGTTTGTCCTTCAACTTTGATCTCCAGTTTGGTCTGGATGTGTCGCTACTTGTTCCCATTCAGTGATTTTTCCTGACAGGTCTGTTGTCAGGCTGTCTAACCAAACTTCTGTGTTCTGTTCCTGACATGTCTTTATTTGGTCTATTTGGTCTATTTGGAGCCATGATTTGTGTTGGGAGGGTTCACTTTTCCTGATTTTAGTTCTGAAATGTCCGTAGATTTCCTTGGTTTCTTTGTTTTTATTGTCTTATTGTCAAATATATTTTTCTCTATATATAGCGTTGAGTGCTTGAATTTTTTATTATTATGCATATCTTTTAGCACAGATATGACAACACACTATGAGTGTTTTGTGCCTTTGACCTGTCCACTAATCACTCCTGGCTGGTTTTGTCATTTTTGTATTTTTAATTTTCTTTTTTAGCAGTTCCTTTTCATTTCTAATTTCCTTCGGCATATCAGATCCACTTTGATTTTCACCCAAACTATGAAATTCAAGAGCTTCACAAGTGATTCCTGATTAGACTGAAAGGAGTTTGAACGGCGTGTTGAGTTTTTTCTTCAGCTGACGACGTGCACATCACCACTGTGAATCTCTGGGCTTTGCTTCAGTTTTCTACAGTTTCAGCAGTCACACAGAAACGTACACACACACACACGTGAGGCCACATAAACAAAAACAAGACGATGGTTTCATGATGAATGGTCCAGATATACAGATGCTTGATTTGCTCTTCAGAGAGCCACCTGCACCAACACCGTGCTCAGCCAAATGAATGTTTACTCACTGTTCTCCACTGCGTAGGTGTAGAATAATAACTCATTCATGGCTGGTTCGATAGAATAATCACAAAAATATATATGTAACATTTTCCATTTTCTACATATAGAAAGCTATATTAAACTCCTCTCTGTCACTGAAGGGTGTCTTTTAAAATCTGATTTATTTTTTAATTTCTGAAGAAATATTTAGGAATACATGTGAAACTTTGGTTGTTGGTTATTATTTACGGTCATAATCTTGGAATTTAATGTTAATGCAGGCCAGGGTCACATGACTGTGTTTAATGTTGAAGATGCTTCATGATGTGACAGTTAGTTCAGATTTGAGGAAACCTCAGACTGTTTTACTCTGACATCCAGCCTCAATACAACATTTAAATAGACAGTGACACTATGCTGTTTCACCGCAGACGCTACTATTAGCAAACAAGCTACCATGTCCCTGGGGGAGGACAAAAACAACACCAGAGAATGCGATAGTGGTATATATTTTGTTCTAATATTGTAAAGTGACAGTTTTTCCAGACTCTTTTGGCTCGTGTGCTGCTGCTGCTGCTGTAGGAGTCTAACTTTGTCGCTTCAGCAAACAAGCTGTCAGCAGAGCAGGAAAAGGCCATTTCTGACAGAATGACAAGACTCCTACAGCAGGAAGACTTGGTGTGTGGGTGATCGGGAGCCTGACTAAGTAGATCTCTGAGACGATTTCAAAGATCTAACTAGGCACTGTATGATGTCTGTAGGACAACTGTGTCCTGCACCCACTGTTGTGTCGCATTTTTGCTCTCAATCCGATGAGCAGTGAATGGGGAAAAAACGGGATCTAGGCGCCTTCTGGAGCTCTGGAGCTCCACTGTCTTACAGCAGGCTGTGGGACTGGAGCAGAGAAATGACAGCCACAACAAGAGAGATGTGGAAGCAGATCACAGATCTGACAGCCATTTGTTTCTGCGGCTGTTGTTTGCCTGTGTACATTCACAGGTCTTCGCTGTGTGCAGCCATGTGCACGGTGAACTGCAGGAGAAGCGGCGGTTTTGTGCAGACACATGCAGAAAAACAGATATTCTAGAAGCCGACTGCCAGGCAGCCGAGCCACAGACAGACAGACAGACAGGGCATGAAGACCACAGCAGCCTCAAACACCTCGCACACACACTAATGTAAAGACCACACACTTAGCCTCTGAAGGCTGAGGTTAAACAGAGATCAGGAAGTTGCACACATAATGGCGAGAAGGGTAAAAGAGGCGAGAGAGCAGCTCCCCTGGGCATCGATGTGGGAGATATACCTGACAGGACAGTGGGGGGTGAGGGTGTGAGGGGGGAGAAAGGGGGCCAAAGCAGAGGAGTTGAGACTTAAATGGAAAAGGAGGAGGAAGTGAGGAGAAAAGGAGGTGAGAATGCAGCAGTGGCTGAAGGAAAGCCAAGAAGATGTCTTAACGCCGAGCGGCCATGTTGAGATGATGAATGGTCTATAGGAGGCCATTAAAGAGGTAGTGGCTGTGTGGGTCTGATCTGGAAAGCCTCCACTTCAACTCAAGTACCTCGCCAGTTTTCCACTGATCCAGTGTAAACCTTTAAGTGGTAGTTAAATTAAAAATACACCCCACACTTCTCTTCTTTCCCATAATTCCCAGTCTTTGGTAACTGTGATGGTCCTGTATCGACCATAGACAGACAGAGACGTGTGAATATTCACCACAACAATCCAAATTTGGATCTGTGTCTGGACGTCCATACGTCCAGACACACCAGCAAAGGCCCCATGTTTTTCACCAGTGACAGTGTGACAGACAGACGGTCTGTCAGCAGTACTCACAGCTAACAGACTGAGGGCGGATCGAACGCTAACACATCTTTCCTACAAGCCGTCAAGTAAATAAAATAGAAGCAGCAGAATATATCACAGCCACAGAAGTAGTGCTGTAAAGTCTACATTTATTCTAAAGCCTTCGTCTCTCCATCGCACTCATCACGTGCATAATTCAACATGTTACCTCGCTTAATGCAGGAATGGGAGCAGTGTGACTGAGACATGTTGTGCTGGTGTTGGACAGTTCACGTGTGACAGAAAGGCACAGAGAAAATGATGAAGAGAAAAACAGATCAACAACAGAAAAACGGTTTAAAGAGAGGCTGTGGGGATGGGTTTTCAACTGTCAACCCGGCCGGCTCACAGGGACAGAGAAATCGTATCAGAAGGCAGTGAAGGATCAGTCAGTCTGGACAGTTTACCAGTCCATCACAGGACAAACCTCCATTCACACTTACATCTACACCATGGTGAATGTAGTGTGAACAACTGACCTAACTTGCATGTGTTTTCTGTTGAAGGAAGTCACAGTACAATTTACTTACTCATCTCCTTCACAGACAGTATAATCCAACAACAAACTATTTACAAACAGCACTGCCCACTAACATTGAACAGATTATCAAACAGTTTTGAATGTGAATCTTAATTCAGCGCAATCTTGAATATTTCATAGATACAGTACATGTGTACCCGCACTATCAAGAGTACAATATGTGTAGAAGTTCCATAAGTTTAATCCTGGTTAATACCAGCAACGACTCCATTTGAAAGA
>NC_024316.1:10531126-10590840 GCF_000523025.1 Cynoglossus semilaevis | reverse complement strand
ATACCAGCAACGACTCCATTTGAAAGAAATTATATATTTGCCCCTTTGTAATCCCATGTCATCATCTCAGGCAGAAACCCGATGACTTTTGTTCTCAGATATTTCTTTTTCAGTTTGTGACCATCTAACAGTGGAATCACCTTGACTGCTCCCACTTGACCCAGCTGTTGTTGTGGCATCATTATTGGCAGGTGTGTTTCATCAGACTCATTACTGATTTGAATTCCAGACCTCCATCAGTGAAACTGACCTTCATTAAATGACTCATTCATTTAATGACCTTCAGAAAACTCCATAACGGTAACAGTGCAATATTTCTCAAAGTAAACATGACACACATTCAAGATCACTCATCTTTGTTGTCATGCTGAGGAAGGTAAAGGAAACATACCTCTCTATAAGGGCACATTGTTCCATCAGCACGTTCAGTGAAAAACTGTGTCAGGAAACTGTAATCAGCATCAGAACTGTGTGAGAAGGAAAAGAGTCACCAAAGGGAGATTAACATTTTACGGTAGACTAAGACTGGACTAAAACTAATCACCAACGTGAAGCTTTTAATGAACCAGGATGAAGTAAGACAAAATACAAGGGACATTCCAAGTGTGAGAAAGTTGTTTTATCATTACAGTAGCCATGAATAATAATTTTGTATCATTACTGATGTGGTATTTAAGATAAAACCTGTGTATTTTCTGCAATATCTGCAGATTTTTGACTGACTTCAACTGACTGGTCACATGACCAAACAGTTGTTCTGTGGTCTGTCAAAGGAGCCAAACAGTTCCTCACTCTACCAACTGCCTTACAGATGAGGTTGTTCAGCAAATAAATAAAAAAACAACCAACTTTCAAGAAACTAACTGGGGGAAAGTTTCCAGTGTTAATGTGTGGTGTAAGAGTGTGAGGAAGGAGAGTGATGAAGGAGTGAATGTAGACTTTGCAGTGAGGAAAGGGAGTGGGGTTCAGCACCATGGACAGCACAAGCCTTTACATTGCAGCAGGGTGCGGAAATAGGCAGAGTGGAGTTCTCCTGCGTACTGATGAGCCTGATCCCTGACTCCAACAGACTAGCCGGCTGTGAATTAGCCACAGCTACATGTGGATTCCATTCCATGTGTACAATACGTCCTGATGTCGGCTTTTCAAAAAAAAAAAAATCTGTGAAAATTCTGGAACATGACTTTTTGTTTTGACAGGACCATACAGTATGTCTTTTGAAAGTATTAAATAACAATAAGCATGAGAAACCATACACTACGGTTTAGAGTTTCTACTGCATAGAAAGAAAGAGTTCTAAGCTTTTTAAAAAGAGGGTTTGTAAAATAATAACTTTGTTTTTCTATTGGCCAAGACGTTAATTGAGTATTTGACCAAAGGCTAGCTGTGAAGTGCTTATTATCCTTATAAATAAGGACAAAGACTCATTCTTTAAATTATATATGAAATCCTACAGCGTTTTTGTTAAGCAGTAGATAATTAACAGCCTTTTTCTAGGGGTTTCTCATTAAACCACACAAACAGTTCCAGCCACATGTTCAGATCCCTTTTTGTGTCAAAGAATCTGGTGATATACAGTATTAGCCTGGGGCTTCACACTACAGTCACGTCCCTCATTTATGTCTGTACCATCTGGCATCACATCGTCATCTTCATCTTCTACTTTAGCTCCAGGACCACGGACGGGTTTAGTTTTTCACACAGTTACACAGATAATTGTCATTTTAACCTATTTTCTTTGTTCTTCCCTTGTGGAGCAGCAGCTCGGCACACTGCTGTGCTGCACAGCTCCCTGTTCTGGTTCCACTACTGCATTGTGTTTTAGGGAATTGAGGAATGAGTGGCATACTCTCTGTGGGAACCTGCTTTGGAGAAAACAGAGCTAACAGAGGAGATTTGCTCTGTCACTGAGCTCTGGAGACCAGGACATGCTGAGNTACCACAGCCGTCAGGATCAACATCAGTTGTTGAGGCTAATTCTCATGTTCTCACAGGCAGCACGTGTAACATAAATGATTCAGACTCTGACCTAAATTATTAGATATAACAGGAGATAAAGTATCACAGCATGGCTCAGCCACCTCACTGTGCTACTAGTGTCTAGAACAGGACTCGTCGACTGAACGCCTCCATCTCATGACAAACCACCGTCTCACACTCTTGTGCACCAGACCTAAAGGTGTCCGCTCACTTTGGCAACTGCCGTGTTTAGGATAAACTGATTGGATATTTAATCTTGAAAGTTTTTTTTTTTGTGTGAAGACAAGGTGGCATGCCTTTGGCTACAAATATTATTGTACATAAAACATACCTCAAGAGGAAACATTTCTAAGATTGATCAATATGGTGTTTAAAATAAAAACAAAAACTACAGACTGTGTTGTTGAACACAGGTTTCTGCTCTGGTTGTTGCTGCTCAGAGACAATGTTAAAATAACAGAGACTGTTACTGTATATTTTGAAGGTAACAGGTTCTCGTCACAACAGTTCTGGCCCCAGGTTTGATCTCTGCGTCGAGAGCTTCACAACGTCTTGTTTTTGGTTGAAATGCAGCAGAGTTTCTAAAAGTGTCATTTTTATGGACCCTGGGAATGTTTGTGTACATGCTGTTCTGGGTAATTACAAAACACATGGGTGGCAAAATACAGTACCTCTAACAAGACTTCTTAATTTAAGCCACATGTTGGTTTTAAAGCTACGGCCTGACTGTGCATAAGTTAAAAGATGTTGTCGTATGACACACAAAAAGAATTAATGAGAGATTTCCAACTAACTTCTAACCTAAACCTCCATATTCTTTGAAATATTCTTGGCTTTTCAATAGCTAACAACATTAGTGTTTTGAAAATTATTAGCTCTATTTAATACTGGTACATACAGTAGTAGAAATTAAAAAGAAAGGAAAGAAGAAAATGTACCACCATGCATTTCTAGAACAAAACAAACCTACATACGATTTACGTGTTTACATTTTAAGCTAACTCCTGAATACCATACTCCTAAATATTCTACTAAATCTTTAACACTCTTTTTCATTTAAAAATCACTGATGTTACATGAAGCAAATGTTCAGGGTTTATCTCAGTGTTTGAAATGTTCACGACACTCAGGTTTACTCATTGCAGTCGTCTCTGCTGATGCTGCAGCAAAGGCTTATGAGCGAAGCCTCTCTCTAAACCCAATGCTCAACATATGGTAACAAACAAGGGCCTCAGACACCTCCTATTGGCTGCCGGCCTCGCTGACATCATTCCACTCTGTCTCGATGCCAGTTGCCCACACACTGGACTTTCACACTTACTGTAGACTGTAATCACTTAAAGGACCTTTGCAGAGTCACACAGCCTTACACACCACGTCATGATTTCTTTTTTTTTTTCTCAGAAATGTGTTTCGCTCAGATCCATGCAGCGATGACTCACAACTTGTTTTGGTTTTATTGAGGTCAGTACTTGTTGATTAGTGCTGCTCTGAACTATTAAGTAGGGTAAACAGTTTGTTATGTTTCTGTTGTTTACATCTGTGTGAATGGTCGAGCTTTGGAGAAACAAATTGTTTTCCCTGTAAATAAAGGACAAAGAGGGAAATAATGGTGATATTTTGGCTGAATTAATTGTTAAATGTTTCTCATGACATGATACATTTGATAGATAAAATCTGTATTTAACTAGTATTTATAAATTAATATTTTTTAAGTCTCATTTAAAGCTTTTTTTTTTTGTTTTTGCCTCTGTTTTGGAAATGAAAGTCTGACTACAACTGTTTTTTCCCCATTTCACATTCTCGCTCCTTTCTCTTTCCACACTGCTGTAATTCCCCCTGCTCACTGTCTCCATGCAAAGTTCTTAGCTGCGTACCCTGATTGTGTCCAGGTCCCTGAGGCAGCAGGGCTACAGACAGATGGCAGCACAGTTGCAAGGGCGGGGGGGGGTAAAGAGAGGAGGTCAGCTGGTGTAGCAGTAGATAAGAGGGTGGTCCATTCAAGGGCACGTCGTCAGTGGCCTGGACTGGGAGGAGGAGGAGGAGGCTGGAGTGAAGATCCAAGACGCTGTGGTGTCTGTGGAGATGAAGGAAGTCACGTGACTGTCTGTTGTTATTCAAAGACACAGTGACAGGACGGAGGTAGAACTAGATGGCGCTATCACGGGTACAGTTCGCTCCCCAAGATTAACGATGATTGTATTGACAGAACGTCCGACCACAGAATAGGGATGGATCTGCATAGTGATGCAGCCTCTTCACATTCATTCACACACTCAGAACCTGGCATCGATGCACCACTGCTGTCCTGATTGTCCCTTCCCCGCTCTCTCCTGTGGGTGTGGCCTCACCCAGACTCAAAGCAAAGGCAGATGAGGTAAAACCTCAGTGAAGTCACCAGTGATGTGTTATCTGCTAGAAATATTTCTCAAGGTGAACAAATGTTGAACTACATATACATACTATATATAGTACTGTATCTCTCTCTCTCTGCCTGTCTCTCTCTATACATATATAAATATATACACACACACGTGTCTATATACAGTATATATGTATATATTAATGTATACATATATAATTGGGCAGTTGTAGATTAATTACAACTAATCGTGATTAATTGTGATAAATATACACAGTCAGTCATTGTGATTGTGGTCTAGATTGGCTTTCAACACTTCAGTGAAGACGTTGTCCTCAACAGTATTAGCATTCAAATGGTACTTTGAGCTCGAGGTGCTTCAGTGAAACAAAAACTCTTCCCCACAGTGTGTAAACAGTGTGTGTCCACAGTGTATGAGAACAACAATAACTGGACGGAGGCTGGGACTTTGGGTATTTAGCTGCACATCATTCGGTGCACACAGTGAATACGTATTTCACAGATTAATGTATGTGCTTATAAAAAATAACATGCATTTTTCTAACTTCCTGTGAAAATAGTTGACTCCTCTGGGAACTACAAAGTAGAGTATTTCTGATTGGGATATTAGGTATTTCATCGTATTTTTTATATCGTTAGCAAACTTTAATCACAGTTGTAAACCTTGACCTAAAACCATGAAGCCAGACACATTGGGCAGCAGTTCCTCATAATCTCCATCAGGTTATCTTTATCTTTTCACAATATTATCAACCACACAGGACGACAGGCTGTACTGTGTAAAAACATTGATATAAAACAATCACCGCGAACTGCTGAGCTAGAGACAGACAGTGTTGGTTCTAGGGAACTGTAGGAATACTCTGATGTTAGAATCCTAAAGTGTTGAGGTTTTGTTGTTGTTGTTGTTGTTGTTTGCAAATGCTTGTAATTCATTGTATTAGTAATGCTGTGTCACAGGGTCATTAATCAGAGGACTGGGGAGATGCTGCCTGAGGAAAGAAGTAAAGAGATCGCCCCAGATTTATTACACTTTCTACTGAAAGGGTCATTAAAGTTTCACTGTAACTCTATGGCAAATAGTATTTTCACACCAAGTGAACAAGCCCTCAAGGCCTTTTCAGCATTGATATTCCACAGAGTGAGTTCTTTTTAAGAGGTTTAAACACCTGCTAGTGGAAAATGAAGGCTTAATGGACTGTGTGCAGTTTAGCCAAAGATTACATAATTTTACCGCTGCTGAATTTAGGGATGTATAACAGTCAGGTCTTTAAATTATAGTTTATGTGATTGAAAAAAAAAACACATGACCTTTCAGTGACCTGGATGAGGTTCTGGATAAAAGGCCACTGACACCCCTTCAGTGTAACTCCTTACATCACAGCTCTTTGCACTTATCAGTAAAAGGAAATAGAGTTTTGTCACTTTGTCACTGACAGAGAACTGTTTGAAAGTGACAAACACACTCCGCTCAGTTCCCACCGCGGCTCCTGTGGGCCGGTGGAGACAGATCTTGTGGACTTGAATGTGCTGACAGCCGTGGTAAGTGGGGTGTGGTCCACACTGAAGCACTCTGTTACAGCGGTTCTTGCCAAGTCACATTAGAATATTGTCTACTTTATTTGGTTCTTAAATCATATGTGAGTTGACGCTGCACTAATGCAGCACTGGCTTTAGAGGTCGTAGTGTTTATGTGCTCGTCTGCACTGCTGATGCTTTAAATGAAATGTTTTCTTTTTTTTTTACCATTGAGATTTACTAATCTTCCATCTCGTGCGGAGCCGTGACACCACCCAGTGTGTGCACATTGTTTTGGAGAGGACCGTACTGTAGGCAACCTCTGCTCCGACTGCAATCGCCTGACACAGGGATTAGTCAAATCCTATTTGTATTAGTGTATTAATTGGAATCTCACATCACGGCCACATGCTGCGTGTCGTCCAATCACACTTATCTCACACACATTTTATTACATGCTCAAGCGCTGGATAAATGGAAGCTCCCCGTGTGCCTGCATGTGTTATCACCTGATTCATGGGCTCTGCTCAGACGCCCGTCATTTTCTCTCAACAAGCACCCTGTCTATGAAAAATGAAGTTACTTGATATGCATTATAAATAGCTGCTCTGCGATTGGTCGAGCCCTGGATTCTCCTGCAAGCTCTTCCGTATAGCAACAGCCCCATCCCGTCTCTCCCTCTCTGCCTATTTTCCCTGGAATCCCTCTGTATCCTCCCCCCTCCCCCCCCCCCCCCCCCCCTCCCCCTCCACACATGTCGCCGTTAGCTGCTACTGTATCGTCCTCCATGTGGCTTCTGCACCTACCCACAATGCACTGGGTGCTGCACTGCTGCCACTCGCTTTAGATGTGGCAGGTAGTGTCGATACGGGGGGGAGGGGGGTTTTCTCCCCCTCTTTCTCCTCTGAGCTACAGACTGACGTGCTCCTCCCGCTGGCTCCCACTGCTGCGACAGCATCTGGATTCTGGTCGCCATGGCAACAGCAGAGGGCCTGACTCCTCTTCCTTTCACAGCTCACTCACACACACACACACACACACACATGCACAAGCTCTCTCTACTCACACGGACGCCTGTACCCCACCAACCCTCGAATTCTCCCCCTTATCCTCAGCTTTTTTCATGTCTTGACTTGGGTGCATTTCTTTCAAGCTTGACCTGAATTCTGCGTGCGCCGCTGCGTCTGCCACACTGAATGTGCAGTGACAGCACGCACATTGACCGCATAGTCAACTGACCTGTTTCCAGGAAGCTGAAGGGTCAGACGTCCAGTCCAATCATCATCCTCCCCTCCAAATCCTTTAACACCTCACTTGTTTTTTTGTTTTTATTTTCCTCTTGTAAATTAACCTCCCTATATTTTCCCGTTTCTCTCGTCTTTCCTCTCCCTGACTCTGCTTCACTCCCCCACCTCACCCAACCCTGCCTCCACTATCGTCTCTGAATCCTCATATCTCTGTGTAAGGACCGGTAAAGTAAAACATCATGAAAAGGAGTCAGCTGTGTCTCCCTCCTCCAACAACGTAGTCCCCGAATCACTTTGTGGTTTCCTCTCCCCCCCACCCCCCTATCCCCCCCCCCCCCCCCCCATTCTTGGATGAACATTTGAACAAAGAAACGATCCTTACGGAGGCAGCTATTGTTCTGTTTTTGTCACAATTGACACATTTGACTTTAAAATACATGGCCGTCACTTTCGCTGTGCAGCTCTTCTTCCTTTCCACTGTGTGTGACTGGTGTGACAGGATACATGCAGGGAGTCAGCAGCTCCTGTGTGTGTGTGTGTGTGTGTGTGTGTGCGCGCACAAACCTGCAGAACTCTGCTTCATACACTATGAGTCACAGCCATCGTTCATTGAAACACTTCCTTTAATGAGAGATGAAAAGCCTCCTGATGCAGGGATGGAAGTGCAGAATTCATAAACTCCTCTCTCTGCTCTCATGTCATGTGATTATATGTATTGAAATGATACGGACGGATGGTGGATGAACTTTTATCATGGTCCATTTCAAAGATATTTTTCAGCTTTCCTGGGGGACATTGACAGATGTACTATTTTTAGTTTGCTAACTGCACTGTCTGTGACCAGTGACTTTTGGTTCTAATGATCCAACATTCAAATGTCAATAACTAAGGACAGTCGGCAAAAGTGGAATAAAGGACATGAATGGGGGCAGTTTGTTGGACTAAAGAGTCTTTCAGCAGAGAGACATCACAGTTCCTGTTGGCTCACCTGGTGGCCTCGCAGTAAAAACATCATTTAATATCTCTCATGTACTCAACACATTTTGATTGGGTTTTTCTTTCGCTCACAGAGAGAGAGAAAGAGAGAGAGAGAGAGAGAGAGAGAGAGCTTGAACACAATTAGTTTGCTCACTTTACTAAATAAACCATGATGGACTCTTAATTGCTGTGAACAGATTAAATTAGCTGGGCTAATATGATCAAGACACACTCTCTCTCTATCTATCTATATCTCTCTCTCTCTCTCTCCTAATTGTTTCCTGATTTCGTCACTTCCTACTGTGACTCCACTGTCATCCATTCAAACTCAAACTCTTACCAGCTCCTTCTACTGTAATACGCGTTCTTTCCTCTGTATCTGCAGCAGAGTTGGTCGACCAGCAGAGGGTGCTAAGGACAGGTTGTCTAGTGTCCGGGGTCCACACTCCTCCCATCAGACGGAACAGCAAGCTGGCCACCCTGGGGCGTATCTTCAAGCCCTGGAAGTGGAGGAAAAAGAAAAATGAAAAGCTCAAGCAGAGTTCTACAGGTGAGGAACAGCCTCAGGGGGGAGTGGGGGAGGGGGACTATTTCTTCTAGCACTTCTTATTCTTTCGCTGAATTAACTTGGTTGTGTGGACAGCTACTTATTATTGATATGGTTTATTGTATTTATTTTTAGAATATATTTTCATTAAATATAACTAAAACATGGTACATCCTGAAAGCTTCAGATATTACTACAACAGGTCATCTGGACTGTATGTCAGAAAATATAATACAAGAAATAATGAGGGTGTTTCTGTTTTTTTTCCATCTGGAATCAGATACAGCGGTGGATACTAGTATTTTCTGGAAAACAACATTTCTCTTTTACCTACATACTGTACAAAGTGGATTAATGATTGTCATTTTTCCAGCCTTGCTCCAACAACCTCACACATANCAGTGGACTTCTATGCCACGACCCAAACTCCCCCACACAAGGTTGCTGCTCAGAAGGTGCCGTCCTGATTGGCTTTGGGGGAACTCTGAGCCCCAATCTAGCAGTCAGCAGTGTGGAGTACCTCGGTCCTGAGGAGGATCACCCTTCACCAGGTAGGAGACTTCGTCACTAACCACACTGTCATCAGGACATGATGAATTAAAATAATCAATTGGGATACAATTCTACCTATAAAGAGGCTAAAACGTTTTAAGGAGACTAAAATAAGATAACTTTTTTGAATATTTTACTTAAATAAATAGTATTGTACCTAAAAAAAACCATTCACAAACATTGTTTGTGAAAGTTAACTGCAGTTTCTCCGGTAGATGGCAGCAAAGGCAATACAATTAGCAGAGACCGCCACAGGCTGTTGCTTTCTAAAAGTTACAAAAGATCACAAAGTGGACGAAGAAAACATGTCCCACACTATGACAAAACATGAAGCAACTGGAACTATTTATATATGTTACATTAATATATTATATATTAATATATGTTAGATTAATATATTAATATATGTTACATTCTGACCACAACACACTGATGTTTCAGCAGAAATTAATTCAAATCACTGCCTTGTTTCTTACTCTACAAGGACAGTTGTGGCAATTTTGTGGCCCTTTGCTGCTGTGACCAATCATCTTACTGTATGTCTCATCTGCAATTGATGTTTATTCAATTTACTTTTAGCCACCACCCAAGTCTTTCACACAGTAACTGCATGTCTTCTTTGAGCTACAGTCAGTTCCATCTTTGTTTTTTTCCTAGTAGCTTCACCTCTACAAGACTGTGAACACGAAGAGGAGAATGTACCACTACCTAAGGAGGGCGGAGAGGAGAATCTGAACCCTGCAGCAGATTTACCTGACGGACTGCAGGACGTAGACCAAGTAGAAGATAGAACATCGGAGGAGATCCCTCCTGGAACGTCTCCGCCGCAAGTACCTCCAAAACTTCTGCCTCAGAAGCTTCCATCCAACGTAGACGGTGAGCGCTGTCAAGTTTTGGGAAAAATCCATTAATTCGAAAAATGATTAGGAAGAGCACTGATATTAAAGAATGGAAATTAAAGGTACAACCTGTTATTTTTAAATGGTGTCTTTGTGGGCAGATTCAGGGCCTGTGTCTCTACCAAGTCACCTGCCCAACTCCTACCTCCCAAAGGAGCCTCCACCCAGGGCCACAGAAAGCATGGCTTCCATGACCCTGCCACTACGAGTGCCACTGGCCAACTCAGGTTCCCCACACCTAGGCAATATGATCCATCCTCCCATGCCCCCTAGCTGCATCATGGAGGAACTGCAGAGAGCGTTTGCTTCCAAGAACAGACAGGAGAGGTGAGCTGACCATCTGAACCCCAGGTGTTGATTGGTTTCTATTCGTCACAGACGTCAGTATCAAATCTTTCTCTTTCTCCTCAGTGTCCACGAAGGGTGTGAGCAGGGCTCACCCCCACGATTGTGGTGCTTAGATGGGCGTCTCTCTCGCTCTTGTAGCTCTGAGAACCAGCACACACTCTCTATGGTGGGCGGCTGTGCGGCAGGTGGCAGCTCTGACTGGCCCAAAAAGGAGGCAGAGGAGAACAAGGAGAACGTACGGCTGGACCAGTGCTTCTCCAACACCTCAGGCCTCCCCACGGACCTGGATGGCTGGAATGATTCTGTCATCTCTGGTGGGTTGAAGAGACCAATGTTGTTATTGTGACCAAGTAGATTTAAAAGACTTAAAAATTCTAATATTACTTAAAATTGACTTAGAGTTATACGCTATTGTATACACATTTTTTTTGACTCCACACTTGTCTACTTTATACATTTTTTAATGGTAAAGGCAGGCAGTACAATAAATGACCTTTGACCTGTCTATACACATTTGTAGGCACGCTTCCTCGCAGGCTGAGGAAGGAATTGTTGGCTGTTAAACTAAGAAACAGACCCACCAAGCAAGAGTTGGAAGACAGGAACATCTTTCCAGTCAGGAGTGACCAGGAACGCCAGGAAATCCGCCAGCAAATTGAAATGAAACTTGCCAAGTAAGTAGATCCACCTCCCTTCATTACCCATCAGTCTGGATCCAAGACTAAATGCAAAAAAAAAAAATAGGCGTTTAATTACCATTCAACTGAAAAGTGAGAGTCTGGAAGAAGGAGAAGTTTCTGGTTACAGATATTTGAACCTGTTAATGTTGATCTACTCTCTGTATGACACAAAGACCCTTTTTATTGAAAACTATAGTCTCAGTCATGAGAACTGGCTGTGGCCATATTACAATTTTTAAAAAATATATAATTATTATACAAATTTAGCCAAAAATATATATTAGCATGTTTTTAGAAAAGTTCAATTTAAATCACGTAAACACTGAAACTTCCTTGTCAATAGTCTCCTGTGAGACCTTGAAGTCACACTCAGAAATCTCAAATAACACATGCAGGTTTTTGTGCTGTTTTCACACGTGAACCGACAGCCAGTTAGAAGACAGTTGGCTAGCAGGCTGCTAACCAACAGCCAATAGACACGTTGCCACAGAACGGTTTATTCCTTAGCTTTTTTTTTTTAACACAGACTCAAAAAATATTTTTAGGTGAAGAAAATATGTATTTTCTTGTGAACCTTACTTTTTTAAAAAAGCTCAAAAGATAAAAGTCTTTACACTCTGCCTATACCTATATTTAAGGTAATATGATAATTAACACTTCAATTAATTCATGTTATTGTCTTTCACATTCTGACAGATATTTTTCTGGCTGCATTGAACTGAACATCGCGTGTCTCCTCTTTACACATAACACACACACACACACACACATACTGTACATACTCTGTTCATGGTACGACACAAATCCCATGAGACTTTCATCGGCTCTGTTACATAAAATGCAACAGGAGGAGAGCCATACGTATAGATGTTTACAGTTTCTGAGGCCAAGACTTCATCAAACACGTTTTACTTCAGGTCATAATCTGAGACCTGTCTGTGTTAAAATCCCTAATCTTCTAGGTATAAAATGTATTTTACACGTTAAATCAGCGCCTGTTCAGTAAATGACCTGATGCTAATTACAGCAGGAACAGTGGCCTGAGTGCATCAGGTACAGACAGATGCCTTTTCATACAGGACACTTTGTGCTTTCTCTCCAGCACATTTTTAGAATTGGCTTTTCAAATGGCACTGAGAAAATTAACTGAGAGCAACAGACTTCTGTGCAAATGCACTGCAGTTCTTTAACACCAGTGCATCAAACTGAGCGCACACACACAGCGTTACATAACCTGTTGTGTGAAAACTCACAGCCGGTGTGCCTCCCACACTTCAGAGAAAAAGAATCTTTGGTCTGTCTGTCTGTGCGGCAGCTAAGAATACGCACTGCCCTCCTCCTCCATTCGTAGACCGTCTGGAAGAAAATGTTTTAATGTTTTTGTTTTTCACTTCATAAAGGGAAAGTGCAAAGGCTATGAAAAAAAAAGATAGAAATGAACCATGACTGTAGCTTGCATAAGAGCCAGCCGGGGTCAGGGCTTTGAAGACAGAGGGGCTGCGTTTGTAGCACAGCAGTGAAAGACGGTACTTGTTACAGACCTGTTTATTTCACATCACAGCCGTGGTTGATTTCTTGACCAGAACAGAATATATTTACGGACACAGGTTCCTAGAACTGTAAAAACAAAACTAAGACATTTGCTACAGGGCTTCCTAGCAGCAGCATCAGTTAATGGAGTTTTAAATGCGTCCTAAAAACACGCCTCTCGTAAATGTGCTGCGACGGTTAGTCTTAGGTTATGGCTGTTATAACATGTGAAGATCGAAACTCTAAAATTTTGTTTGAGGGTAAAATAGCTCAAAGATTTAAAGAAAATGAATTATCTGCTGAATAAGAAGCTCAGGAGTCTTTTGTTAAACTTTTTTTCAGTTGCGAATAGACTCTTCAAATCACGTTAAAGTCAACCTCTACAGTAATGATAAAATGTAATGTATGTTAGTAGTAAATGCTAAGCTAAGCTAATAATGCATAATGCATGCACATAAAGTGTCTCCCGTGTTGGTTAATTTATGTTAATTATCATATTTGATATTTTTCCACATGATTGACACATCACTTTGAGCCATCGCAAAATAAACAAGGTACTATTTTCACGTGATGCTAGGCTTTCCTAAAGAGCTCTGTGTATACGTTAACTTTAAATAGCAGGCATACTATATTCAGAAAAGTGCACTTTCATCCTTTAGAACAAAGCATTGATGTTTTACTGCACCATTTGTGGGATTCCGGGCTAAATATAGAAGCAGGGTGGTGAAGAGGACTGCAGATGATTTCCCCGGGGTTTTGCAAACACAATCACAAAACGATCCATCTGACAGACTTCTCCTGTTTTCTGTGGCTGACCTCACTTTCAGATTACATTGTCCCTTGTCCTCCCCCGTTCCTTTGCTGCTAATCAAGCAGAAATCACCCATCAGGACTCTGGGTGGATAATGACACCTTGTCAGTGCGTCGTGTCGGTAATAGATGACCTTTCTATCTTTAGACTCCCAGCCTGGCACCTTGCTGCAGAGACTTTCTGCCGTTTCTATTCCTAGCTCGTGTCACTGTTCAATAATGCATCTCCCCTCTTCGCCAATGTGTTGTCGAGGGCTTATATCAGCAGAAATAATGTGTGCGACTGTGTTTTGGAGGTGTCAGCATGTGCCCTTGCACAACCAGCAAAAGATGCCTCTGCTGATCCATCTGCTGTTCTTGGATTATTATTAATTTCTTTTAATCCTTTTCTACTCAATTCATTTTCAGTAGATGTTCATATTCAAATTTACCAAAAAGCAATGTAAAAACACGAGATGTTTCTTTAGTGACAACTCAAATACATCAAACCCCATTGGATTTAGAACATTTAAATGTTGGTAACAGTAGCTTAAGCTCCACTTTTCATTCACTGGTCACTTTAAAGCATACATTTGGAGAAACATAATAACTTGATGGTTTTCATTCTCCTACGATGTTGTAAATGGCTGAATCAGCTATTTACATTGATAATAAAAAAGATATAGTGAGGAGGAAACTAAACATTGGGTACGGAGTAGCTAATTTAGCAAAGACTAGCCATAAAAAACCCACTGTATTATTTATTTAGCTTATGATAGTGAGCCATAAAAACCTAATTAAGACTCAGGATTGACGACTGGGTGGGACTTGATATTTACCAAGTTATTTCCATTACGTTTAGTCAATAGCAATAATTTAACCCAGGAAATTAAGCTTACAGTATATGAGGAGACGTCAACATATGGTACCACTACTTGAATTAGAAGTACAAAAAGGACTGCATTGGTCACAGATACATTTACCAGGTTCTGCTCAGGAGGCAACTTTTGAAAATATTTGCATACTGTGGCCGTATAGAAAGCAGTGGCCAAGAACATACTGCAGTGAGTCTGTGTGTTTTCCTCTGCAAAATAGTGTTATCTGTCACCAGAGAGCAGCTCAGAGTGGGAACCACTGCGGTTCATTGTACTCACAATGAAGGAAATATGAATTTTGTTACCAAAATAGAATTTAATATGGAGCGCGAGCACGATTCAGAGGATGGTAAAAAAAAAGTCAAGGAGTGCGTTTCTAAAAATAGCCTCAGTTTCCCTGTAAAGCAAACACAGCAGAGCAGTGCAGTGGTGAGAAACCCCCATCACTGTGTTGCTAAGGAGAAGTGAAAATTTCTGCCAAAGACTCTTATTGTCTGGAAGGTACGGTGGCTTGTTGCTAAGCAACTGGGTGATCAGGTCAATATTACAGTTGTTGCTTCGATTCACTAGAACTCTGGGAGTGACTTTCTGTTGCATCTGTTTAAAATGTAACAGTCTGAGCCCTGGGAACACTTTGGTCTCTCCAATCAATTTCGCAGGAGCTGTGATGCAAATATATGTGATAAATATATTCATATATATAAGTGTTTAGTTATTTATTTTACATAGTGCAGTGGTTAGCACGCCTGCCTCAGAAGCAAAGAGTCCTGGGTTCGATTCCCAGAGGAACCACATGCTTGGTGCTTATACTTCAAGATAGTACAAATATTATTATTATTATTATTAATATATATAAATATAGATAGAGTTCAGTTTATAAATGAGAAAAATAAAAGATGTCGCTAGTTCAAAACCTGCAGCTGTGCATCTATAACTGGAAAGACTCTATATTTAGGTTTAGTTTAAAATATGTTTGCTCGTATTTTCTAAACTTGTTTTCAGTGCGATGAAACTAATGCTTGCCAACACTTGCCAAAGATTTGATGAGAAAACAGTTCAAGGCTGTTGGAGAAGCCCGAGACAAGTGTCTTAACATGTTTGGTTTTTTTTTAATCAGACACCTTTTAGAATTATATTTTATATGTTTTATCTTGAATATATATTTTCATCAGTCAAGTTCTCTCATTACAAAGGCTGTTCTTCAATACCTTGGTTGTAAACATGCTTGTAGTGGAAGTCTGTTTTCTAGCTTGTTTTTATTCTCAGTGTAGACTTTATTGATTATGAAGGGGTTTAAAAATAACCCTCAGTTCTTTCACACGTTTCTGTGAATTCTTGTCTCGCTTCACTGCCAGTGCAGTTACACCTCGGTACAAACAAACCTCAGCACCATTCTGGTTACATAAGGCAGAAGAGCACAGAGGCATTTAGCTTTGTGGATTAAACTATGGACTGAATCTGCCCACCCAGGCTTCAATGCAGACCCTGACTAAAAAAACAGACTCCAAACACTGTAAATAGATAAATCAACTTGTTAAGAAATTATAAATTATATAATGAGATAGAAATGAAAATTGTCTGAAAAGTAGTTGTTAGCATAAACACAGTGGCCTAACCAGCAGTAGCCTGCATGATGTATGTATATATACAGTAGGTATTTAACTTTAATATAATAATTGTTGCCACGTGACCATTCTCTACAGTGCACTGTATTTATTTTTTTAATAACGACCCATTGCTCACGTGTGACACATGAAAACTGCTTTGTGCCTGTGTCTCAGTGTACGTGACCCCACTTTCATCTACTTTTGGAGAGGGAGACAAAGAATCCAGTCGTAATGTGATTAAAGGGATAAACTGGATTCATGCTGCGTGGTGACATTCTACCCTCACTGTCCTTTTCAACCTTTGGAGGTGTGCTGGGGACACGCCACACTATGTCCAAAGACGAACCCTGCTGTGCAGCTCACTTTGATAACTTATTCGTATGAAGAGGTGACAATCACAGGGGTCACTGGAAACACTTTGGATTCTGGAGACCTTTTGTATGCTTTGATGGCACAGGGAACGTGACGGCTTCATGAAAACGTGACTACCGTAGGGCTTCAGCTGTTGTGGAAGAATGGTTTTTGATTATTTTATGTGTTTTTTATTTACTTTTGAAGTGTTAGTTTGATTTTTCATTTTAAGGTTTTAAGCTCCATCTACAAGATATTCACTTTACTCTGATAAGCAAAAATAATGTACATGATGTGGGCATAGTTTGATTGCAAATAATAAGCTAGTGCTTTTCACAGATAGGCAAACGTAAGCAAAAGCATTTTGATCCAATAGACGCAGTAGTTGTTCGAAACAACACTGACAACAAAAAGTCACTGGTTCAGACCTGGAAAACAAGCTCCCTGTTTCTTTTGGTATTCTCTCTGTCCTGTGTATTTGTTAGGTTGATGACAATCAAAGCTGATGTTGCTGATTTTGGAAATGACTGAATAATTTAGAAAAAAACACTGTAGTTAATAATGATGAATAAAAAAACTGGGCCATCCAATGTACTGTAGGTCCTTGGACATGCTGGAAAAGTTTGTACGTTTTTTAAATTATTGTCTGTTTTGAGGCAGTGCCTCTAAAACTGTTCAGGAAAATGTTGTTTTATATCATAAACCATTTTCTTATTGACTTCATATGGACTTAGTTTCAAACATCTGATCTAAATCTTTCTTTCAAAAACTATTTGTATCCAGACAGCTCTGTTTATTTTTTACATACAGTCCAGGCCAAAACTAACGATGTTTGTTCATCATTGTAGGACAGAGGAATAAGGAACAAGAGCAGATTTTACATTTAAATACATAGGTGTTGTGTACCTTGTAAGCAAATCTTAGTCAAGCTAAAACTACTGACAGTATTTTAACTGATTACTGGTAAGTGTGCGTGTATTAAAACAAGCAGTAAACAACCATCAGTCTTTTTAATCTGTCAAGATCCCTCTGTTCTCATTTCAAACAGTTCTTGACCGTTTCAAGCAAATGCTCCTCTTAGATGCCCAAAATACATCACTGTGATGCAGCGTGAGTGGAGAGAATGAGCCTGTAGCCCAGTGTAGAGTAGAGTAGAGCAAGAAGGGGGAGGACGGGGGATGCCGTGAGTGGAAGCCTGTGGCTGTGGCTCCGCCCACTACAAATTATGCATGTAGTAACCAGGGAGACTCAGGGAGTCTCGCCCCAGCAGTCCATCACGACCCACTTCAAAAGAGTCAGTGGTGGAGCAGAGAAGAGAAGCTGCTGCTGCTGCTGCGGCTCACAGTAAAACCAGCCATCACTGCAGCTGCACTGGAAATGCAGCATCTGGATATTTGCTAAAAATTGGTTGAGAATTAATCCAAACCAACAGGGAGCGTAGGCTTTTCGCATTGTTCCAGATGTGGGGAGCGTCTCTGCCAAAACAACACAGCCGTGGTTTGGATGCGAGATGGAGACATAGGGGATTCCTGTCCAGAACGCGCACAGTCAAGAAACTACAGCCGGTATAAAGACGTTAGGGTTGGACAATGGTTCAAAACGTGGTGTTGGTGTTTCTCCGCAGGAGGCTGAGCCAGAGACCGAATGTGGAGGAGCTGGAGAGTAGGAACATCCTCAAACGTAAGTTTATAAAACCTCTCTTCTTACAGCTGCCATTGTTTAAACTGCATAAAATCTGTAAAAATCCTGCATCTCACTGGATACATGTAGACAAACATGCATTAATGATGGCACAGATTGCCTTGTGTAGTACATTATTCAAGAGTAAAAGAACGCATGACTGCACATGTCCTCCTTTACTGTGAACCATGGTGAAGCTGAAAGCTGCTAAAACCATGCAGCTGCCCACATAGAGATTAAATGTCACACAACACACACACACTATAGTTACACATTAATGGCACTAAGGTGATGGACCTGGGGACTATTTATGTAGAATCTTAAAGTTTGACCAAAAAGTTCCTTTAACTGTCAATGTAGGGCTCTCAGTAAATGTTGTTGTTTGTTTCTCTTTCAGAGAGAAATGACCAGACAGAGCAGGAGGAGAGAAGGGAGATTAAACAGCGGCTAAATAGAAAGGTACAAATTTAAAGTATTTACTACGTGTTTTTATTTTTTTACTTTAATACTGCAGTTTGCCATAAATGTTTTTCTCATTTTCCGTGTTCCAGTTGAACCAGCGTCCCACAGTGGATGAACTGCGAGACAGAAAGATTCTGATCCGCTTTAGTGACTATGTGGAGGTGGCCAAAGCTCAGGACTACGACAGGAGAGCAGACAAGCCCTGGACCCGGCTCTCAGCAGCAGACAAGGTGTGTGTTTGCACAGGAAAACACACTAAGATGGAAGCAACATTATCTTAGTTATCTGTATTTGAAGACACGCAAACAACTAGCAACACACACCATTAAAGACAATGATCAGTTCAACGTCAGAGCCAAATTCTGTAAGATCTTCCATCCGTCCATGTTGTTAGAATCTTAAACATTTTTACCACTAAGGATTAAGGCAGTCATTTTTTGATTTGTCGACTTAGGTCCAAGAATATAGAAAATAATATTGAAGCATCATAATTGTAATGAAACCATTAAACACGTTTTTTTCAGAGGCCACAAAATATATACATTATAGAATATTGAGATCAGATTTTTTTTTGTGATTTCATAAAAAAATTGTAAAATATCAAAGATGTTTCATAGTTTGAGTCTAAAAATCAGATAATTGCTGCCGAAGGATAATAGTTATATTTACAGTGTTGTTTTTGGGTGATTCAATGTGTTTAACACAAAGTAATGATATATTTATATTACTTTTAAACATTAATGGGCTTATCTAATCCCCATGCTCCCTGGAGTTATTTGTTATGCCTTTTCTTCCTCCTGCTGTGACATTACTGCTGGAGGTTTCCCCACTGGCTTCAGATGCACTTAAAACTTACACGAAACGCTCATGTTCCTTTTCCCCACAGGCCGCAATCCGAAAAGAGCTGAACGAATTCAAAAGTACTGAGATGGAAGTGCATGCCTCCAGCAAACACCTAACGAGGTCAGTATTCTATGGTGCCTGTCTGTGTTTGTGTTTGATTATGCATGGCGTATGTGTTCTATTCTGGGCTGCAGTGTTCTAAATTTAGCTCTACTCGCTCGTGTAGAAGGCACTGAGGAGCCTAAAGATAGATGGGAGTGTTTCTGACTGTGGGGGGATGGGTGAGGTTGTCCTGCAGAGAGGGGACGCGTGCATCGGAAGGGGTGATAATAAGCTGCCATGTCCTTGGCTAAGCTTGTTCAGAGTGCAGAGGACCTTGGTGGTGAGCTTTAGACTAAAAGGAGATCGAGGACCTGGTGTATGTTCTGTCCTGTTGTGTCTCCTAGTCCATTAAATGACTGTGCTGAAACACTGCTGTGGCACGATGCCTTCGGGGAATAACAAAGTCACCTTCTGCACATGTGATTCATGCTGTTATGACTCTACAGATGGTTTCTCTCTGTGTCTGTGTCCAGGTTCCACAGGCCATGAAAGTGAGTGTGGAGTTTCTTCTGTGAAGAAAAGCTGAGCTTTGAAATGTTCTGATGCTGCTTCAAGCTGCTCAGTGGTGACTGTTTAAAGAGCCTTAAGCCCCTCGTCTTCAGTGTGTCTCCAACATTCTTCCAGCACCTTGACGATGATGACGTCAATGGCCAGGAAGCACGGAATTGCGAGCGAAGACGACGGTAATGTTAGCGGCAGTGTGTCTTCAAGACTAGTGGATGTCGCTACATTGAATGCTGGCTGGTGTTTATGGACTTTGGTGGAGCCTCCGACTCTCGGGATGAGAGTGGAGGACAAAAAAAGAAACAATCTTGTCATTAAGTCAGTGTTGTTTTTTGTACTATTACACGAACTTGTTTGAGAGGGCGGTGTGAATCCATGTAGTGGGAGGAAGTTGTGCATGTGACCAGCTTCACCGTTTTGTTAACTGATGAATAAAATGTCACTTGGACTGTGTAAAGACGGTGCAGTCTGGGAAGTGGGACTAAACTTGATATCAACTGTACATACAGTATATCAGCGTGAACGGGGCCGTCAATGTCTTCACTTGAAAAGAGAAATACTTTGTAAGCACTACTTGTCTTCAAAATACAAGGTCTTTTTTAAAGAACATCAGCATCATCTCATTTTTTAACACTGTTTTAATAATCTTCCTTTTTTTAAAGGGACAGGGAAGGTGTTTAAAAACCGATGGGCTCTTTAAGCGTTTTAAGAAACACGTGCTCCCTACTCTGTAATCCACACAAACTAATCAGGAACAGAGATTAAAGTAAACAGTCATATTACTAACAAGTTTCAGGCAGACTAATCAACACACTCACATTTCATAAACCAGAACCATCTAATCTCAGCCCAACACAGACACGAAATCAATAATGCTGAACTATATAGCGTCAAATACAGAACATTGTTCATCCTGTGGAAACCCGATAAACAATAATAATGGTAAACCTAAAAACTGGTTTCATTGGAGAAAAACAGAGCGTGCAGCCCTCTCTTCATATTCTGGACTTCTCTTTCTTGCTACAAAAGGTAAACAAGCACAGAAAAACATTCAATAGAGGATGCGACACTCAAGATAAACATTACAAAATGCACCTCTGAGTCGACAATGTTTTTTCACTTCTAATGGAATGGGATGAAGAACACTGAATATAAGGGACTTTCAATATGTCAACTCACCATCTCAGCCAAAACTTTGTCCTGAAGTGACTTCATGTCTTTTTTAATGAGGCACATCTGAAGGCAGCAAGTGCAGCAGGAAGGTTTAAGGTGTGGGCACATGAAAGGGACATGAAAAAGGACAGTTATGTCAAGCCAGACACAAACAGACAAGGCGATAATGAGGTGACAAAATGTGGTAAAGTCCACTTAAAGAAAATGACTGTACTGAGAGCAATAACACGTGGATGAAAGTTCACAAAGCTTGTGTGAAGTTTATTCAAAAAATGCCTGCAAAACAAAGAACATATTAAAAAAAGAACAGATGTTTGTGGATGAAAGTCATACCTGAGACGAGAATATTCTCTGCTCATGCTCCAAGCTGTGAGAAAAGTGGTTCTGGAGTGTATTCTTCAGTGTCTTGCTTCTGAAAAAAACAGCAAACAGCAAAATGAGAAAGAAGAAAAGAAGATCCAGAGCAGAAAAGGTGGGAAATAATACAAATAAATAAAAGTGTAGAGGATAATAAAAGGATGGATAAGAATTGCTAGTTAGTTATCTAGTAAGAAATATATCTCTCACATCACACAGGAAAAATAACGAGGGGTTTTAAACATGACGTGGGGAAAGACAACAGAGAATAATTAGTTCTATAAAATGACAGTCCTGTTAGTGGCCATGGTGAAGTCTGCCCAAATGAAAATAAATGTGATTCATTCATAAAATATACCTATTTAGTAAGAAATTGAAAGTGTTATGTTAATATTTTTTGTCTCATTATTTCAGGAAGACTTGCCCTTTGCAGTCAGCAATAAAAAACAACAGGAATCACATTAGTCATATGAAAAGCAGTGGCTAAAAATATCTCCCGCTTCAGGGTCCAAATCAATCTTATGATGCTAAGTCTGAAGATTAGAATGTCTCTGTGTGGATGTTCCTCGTGGTTCAGTGTGTGATTACAGAATGTGCTTAAAGCCTGTACTGTGGGACCTGCATTGATTTGTGCATGAATAACAGCATCAAAGCAACAATGTGAGTCTTTCAGTACGAAGATAAACAGCTGGTGCAGACTTTCACCTCAAGGTTTCCTGCTCGACGAAAGAATGGAAAGCCACCATCTGTTTTTTCCAGTAGATCTGTTCAAACAACAAACATGGATGTGATAAACCTCTGCCCTTAGAACATCAGGTTTGCAGCAAAAACGTGTGGGGACAATTTAATGGAACAAGACGTTCTGTAAAGACAACGCTTTTTTGTACAATATGACATACAATTGATAGAGTGTGTAGGAGCATTTTTTTCATGTGTGAAAGGGAGAATCAGAAAGAGACAGAATGACCCACGTTCAGATCTTTCTCCATGCTGGTCAGCACCGTGTCATTTTCCTCCAATTTGTGGATTTCCTCCATGAGGAGCTGTTGTGTGTGCTCCAGGTTATGAGTTCTGTAATAGGACACAAAGAGTACCTTTTTAAAGTGCAACAGATACAAAATGTAAAAATGCTACAGCTAGAAATGCATTGGGATGTCAGTGAGCTTCATCATTTTTGATCTGGTGGGGAAAAGACTAAAACAAAGCTTTCTTTCCAGTCACAGGCTTTAATTGTTCTTAAATTCTTGGCTTTTTCCACTGCACTGATTGATTTCCAATGTGTAATTTAACTACTTAAAATACTTGATATTTTGTAAAGATTTAATTTTTTAAATATTATTAAAGTCATAATCCACTGCTATTTTATAACAAATATCAACAATGAATCTTTTAATGTTATAATAATAGGAGAATATTTCTTTTTGTCCCCTTTGTTCCTAATGTTGGATCTTTTGCTAAAAGGTATATGTACACTTAGCACTGTTATTGACTATGTATCCAGAGAGTTGATTACCATTAAAGCATCACTGCTATTTGAAGTGAACCAGAAAGAACAAGATCTTGCACTACAGTAGATAAATGTTATGGTACAAGTTTGTTTGAAAAAAGAATAAATTTCAAGGCTGTTTTTTTTTCTTAAAAACTGACCTCTTATTCGTGACCTGCATATTGAAAGAGGAAACATGTTGCTTCACAGTCCTTGAAGACAACTTCGTGTAAATGTCCATCATGTTGTTACGGCTCTAAAAACAAATACATTAAAACAAAAAATACAGGGTCAAAAAGATCAGAACTGAACATCACAACAGCAGCAAAACAGATGTTGTGTTCATGTGCAACCTGTGACTTTTTCTTCAGATCAAAGTTGAACGGTTGGTACAGGCTTTTTGGAATGATAGGAATTTCAGCCAACTCCAAATTCTCATCCTCCATGTCGACGGTACATTCTCCTACATCAGCCTCCCAGTGGCTGGAGCTGAGGTTGTGTAAAGAAGATGTAACCTGCTTCTCCTCATCAACAGCCGACGCCTCAATGACTGAGGACAAGAGACAAAAGCACTTATGCATAAAGACAGAATATAGACATAACAGTTTTATTTCTAGGTGGATAAAGCAAAAACATGAACTTAGGACCAAGGTAAAACAACAAACGTGCTGAGGTTTTTGACAAGAAATGTGTCTTACAGGATTTCAATAACTTTCTTGGTTTAATCTGTGGAGAAGATTGGTCTCTAATTTTGCGCCTTTTGTTCTTGTTCTTCTTATCTCCTTCAGAATTTACATTTGTCAACATTTGGCGCTTACGACTTGGCCCTGTAAGAAAAAAAAAAACGATAATTAGTTAAGCATTTAAATAATTTGTTTGACATGTGATGCACAAAAGTTGGGGACAAAAAAAACCTCTTACCTGAGACAGTAATCCAGGTAGGTTTTTGATCTTGGTGTGAAAATGGTGTTTCCTGTCACAATAGAGTCTTTTACATGAGTCATTTGTAACATTGTAATTTATTATTGTTTCTATCCATCAAATTGTAACCTAAACTTGTGTTTCAGCTTTTCCTACCTCTCTGTTATTAAAACCCTTTATAGAAGGACTGGTTCTGTCTGTAACTTTTCTCCTCTTCTTAAGTGACTTTGAAGATGGCAGTGACACATCAGATGCTGCTGACACTTTACCGGGGCCTACATGATCATCTATGTCTTCTGGAAATGGTGTTTCAAGGGGAAAAGGTGTGAATGACTTCTCTAGCTCGAGGAAAGTGGACGTCAGCAGAGGCTGAGAGGGCAGCGACAAAGGAGACAGTGGCACTGGAGACAGATGCTGCTGGAACAATAATGGACAGGCACAGAGAGTGATGAGTGAAGATGAGATGAGACAGACAAAACATAGTTGCAGATAATTTGGTTGTCAGCTTATCAATTGCTCTGTCATGGACTAGTACCAAAAAAATTATATGTTCCGCAATAAAAAATATAGGCCACGTGATTTGTTGTAGCATAATAATATAATAATGTGTTCTCTCTGAAGCTGATTAGATCATTTAAATCATGCTATCACACTGATGACAACATCATATTTAATTAAAGCAGGGAATTGTTTCTCTATGAGTACTTCACACATCCTATGAACTTGACCCTATGAACTGGCAAATGTAGATGATTAAATACTGCCGTCATTTTATGTTACATTTTACTGCCACGTTGCAAAATAGAAATCTAGTGCTTGTTTACAGAATGATTTACATTATCAAAAAGTTCTGTTACTTCGGCTGGACATGAAGAGGCGTCGGGTGCAGGGCTCTGATGTCTCAGTGAAGTAAGGGAGGTGGCCGACTTGAGAGACTGAGTCTTGGAGCTGAAGGGATTTTCTTCTGCACTGAAGTTTGAAGGGAGCCTGTGTATTCCTCGACAGCTGACTGCAGAGCTGACGTTGGGAAGCAGCGGGACTGGAGAGGGGGTGTCTTGGAAGGCGAGGTCAGGGGAGGTAGGAAGTGGAGACTCTCGGGGGTTGAGTTGAGAGAAGGAGGTCATACCCAAGTTGGAGGTTGACTTCTCAGCAGCTGTAGAGGTCCAAAATAAGCACAGGTGTTCAAACAGCTGGCCATGACAGCAAGACTGAGGGTGAAGGGTCATGTTTGCTTTATATCAGTTTACTGCAGAGGGTTATAGGTTGCTTTATATCAGTTTACTGCAGAGGGTCAGTAGAGTAACAGATTAATCTTTATGATTCACATATATCACTAGTTAGAAATCCATATATTTATAATTTGGACAAAGGATCATCATTAGCCAGTGGGCACTTCTCTTTTAATTTAGAGAAAAAGAAGGGAGACACAGATTGTGAAACATTCAGGGGCATTAGCTTTTATCAAAGGACAAAAATGACTGCAATTTAAAGTTGAAGTTACTGTGTCTGCAAACCGAGTCTTACATCTCTTTGTCTCAATGTGAGGAGATGACAGACAGACTGAGGTTGAGGGACTTTTCACCGGTCTTCTTTGTTCTTGGACAGGGACAATTAACTTCCTACTACACACTGGAGTTTCCTGAAGAGCTCCTCTGTCTGTCTGTTTCAAAAACAACAGAAAATACTGATCTTTAAGATGGCCACCATTTACATATCGGTTGTCACAATCTCTTTGGGGGACATAAAAAATATAAACCGTAACACACCAACCTTACAAGCAGTTGGCTGCTCTGACACTGAGTCACCATGTGGACTTTTTTCTGCTACCTTTCTGTAACTTTTTGTTTGATACTTGCTGGCAGACTTTTTCTTCATGTGACCCTCCGCTTGGTAAAGGTTTCTGTTACCAGATGAGCTGAGCTGTTAAAAAAAAAAAATTCTGTTTGATTTTAAATTTATTTTTACCTAGGTAGTAGGAAGTTTACAATTTTTATCACATCTTAAGACAGAAAAGATTGAAGCCTGTGGACAAGTGCACAAAATAATGAAGATGTTAGTTCATTTGGTAGCAAAAGCAACAACATTGTAAAAAATTATTTGTTTGCCTGAGAAACTGAAGACCTCCCTGACTCTGACAGGCTGTCATCAGTGTCGGGCTCTCTGTAACTTTTGGTTGCAGTGGCTGCAACTCTCTTGGGTCTCCCATTTGCGACACGTTTGCTGAATTCCGCTGCTGGCTTCACGCTCCCCCGTTCATTATATTTTCTCTGCTAAAACAACAGCGACACACAGTGGCTAAATATGGTAGTGCACCAAATACTCGCACCAACCAAAAAAAAAAAAAAAAAAAACTAACAAACCGGTGCCTTACATTGTTCGGTGTTGTATTCACTGGTTTCGTAGAGAGGCGGGGAAAATCTGAAGATTTATCTGAAAAGGACAATTTATGTAAAAATATTAATACCACCGAATCAGCAAATATATAAGGATGAATAACAAAGTGTGTAACTAGAGGTGCTTACATGTGTGTGGTGACGTAGATTTGGGATTGACCGGCGCTTGCCTTGAATATTTCGTAACTTTGGGTTTGGACTTTTGGCTTGAGTTTCTCAGCCAGCTTACATCTGTAATGGTGTAATCTGTATCTGTGTCACTAAACAAATGCTTTTTCACATTCCTCTTTTCCTGCGGTACAGTACAAAGAAATCATTAGATTAGATTGAAAAAGGCATAACAATAGCATAAGTGCCGATAAGTGATGACTGGGGTATTATTGTAGACCCTATAAGCTTAGCTAAGAAATCTCTCTGCATGTATTTCTGTAGAGAGTGTACCTTTGTCACAGGCAGCCCTTTCTTGGTTGTGCTGTGAAATATGGAGGAATCATTGAAACTGCTGTAGAACGACACATGGAACACTTTTAGTTCTAATACTATCATAATTAACAATTATTCTGATTATTATTAACAGCTGTTAACAGACCTGCTTGATTTGTGAGTGTTGGCCAATATTTGTTTTCTTTCCTACATATAAGAAATATAAAAACCTTACTTCAAATATCAAAAAAGATGAGACAAGAAGGTAACTGTAGCAAAACACAATTCAACCTGCAACAACAACTGATTTTTCTGTTCACCTCAGTCTGTAATGGTGCATCAATACCAAATGCAAAAACATCATTTCTGTTCAACAGAAAAAAGGTGACTTAATTCTCAAACAACCCAAAATAAATACTTAAATGAAGTAATCTTCTGGCTGAGTACAGTATACACTACACTGTTACCTGAAAGACGTGTCTGATGTTTTATCGTGACACTTTTCAACACTCACTCCAGAAGCTCCAGAAACATTTTTCTACAGCACAGAAAATCATCTATAGTAATATGAAGAAAATAATTATCGCTACTTTTTAATCAAAATAAACAAAAACTTACGTTAGTGTTTGGTAACCAGCTCATGTTGAAAATCGGTCTGTAACAAGAGATAGGAGCAGAGAGGTAACAATAACAAGTTTTACTTGTATCTACAACACAACTGAATGTGTCACATACGTGTACCTGTTGACAGAATGAATCCAATGTGGATGGACATTTCCTGTCTTCTTTACTTTATAGTTTGTTTTTATCTTGTAGTGGCTTGAAATCCGTTCCACTAATTTTTCTGTAACCTCCGCATCGTTCTTATAATAACAAAATTATGAGAATAATATGGTGCAGCACAAAATCCTTTAAAAAACACAAAGCTCAAGTTTCTTACCTTCTCTTTGACAGACAGGACAGTATTACTTTTACTCTTCTCTTGTTGTGTTTTCATTTCAATGGCTTTGGCTGGAGCTTTGTTTGGAGCAGCACCTGCTTTCACCATCGCTTGGCTTTTTGTCTTCCCCCTGCTCTGAGGTTCTTTAGGATCAGAGAAAGTGGAGGAGCGTTGGTCTGAAGAGTCCTCTCTGACATCAGCCTTTTTTCTCTGGGGTCTAGTCAATTCTTGAAGTGCGGGAGCTTGATTTTGTTCAAGGAGAACCTCTTGTAAGCGCTCTGTGACTTTGGCATGGAGCTCCTTTTGGCCTATTGGGCCAGAGCGTGGAACTGATGACCTCATGGCTGAGGACAGATTCCCCTGTTGTTTTCCTAAACTTAAACTGGGCTCTAAAATGTGAAAAGCAAACATTTGAAAATATAATAAAAAGTACTATGACCACAAGAATCGGTGAAGTTTCCTGTGGACTTACTAGGTCGATTTATTCTCTGTGTGGGCATTATTAGGATTTGGGAAACTGACATTTTGTTCCAGTTTGATGATCTGCGATTAAAATATTATATGCATATATAAATACTCAAAATATATTATTTTCAGATATATTCATTGATCTTTCCGTGCCATACATGCTTTTGGACGGTCCAGGCTGGGTGTCAGGCACAACATTATCTTCTGTCATTAAAATGGTTAATAGTGAGGTCAAAATGAAAAACCTTTATGTAGCTATACATACAGAGCCAAAGTCAATACAATACCTTGAGTTTGACCTGTCTGAGCCACTGGAACCGCAGGTCCTGCTTTTCTCTGCAGGACAAGCAGAACAAGAATGTTGGTGCTTGTACTGTATCATCAAACATTAATGAATCCAGGTCATTAATGTAATTTTGTAATTGTTACGAAGCCACACCTTATTCTCTGAAAGGTTTTTTGGAACCATACTATGATACATATCACTAGCCTCCTATAAAGAAGAGAATCAAAAAAGGAAAACAAAAATGTAAACTTAACATACCGATTTATTCCCCAACTTATAAACTAAAAAAACAACTATTTGATGATTTTAACCTTTGATTTTTCTCCTTTGATTGGTCTGTTCTTTTTCACCAAATTCGTAGAAAGATAACTAATTGCATTAATGACTTTAGAAACTTGACTCAGTGTTGAGAGATCACTGAAAGCTTTTCTCAGTGCAGCTTATTAATAGGCTGTCATACCTGCTTCATCATGTCCTCTGATCTTGCGCTGCTGTGTGAAGTTGAAACTAGAGATAGTTTCCCTGTAGCTGGTTTGTCTAAAACATGGTGAAGACAATTTAAAAAAATTAATCAACAGTGACTAAAAATAAAAATGTGTTCACATTTAGTGTTAACATTTTCATTGGCAGCCCAGAACTAATAACAGGTACATCATGTGTAGTTGAAAAATATATATAGTGACCATTCACTGAACTCATTTACAAACAACAAACAATGACCTACTTGATGCAATAGCAGCAGAGATGTTGCTGCCCCTGCATACACTTCTCCCTGTTTGGCTGATGAAGCTTGTGGACTCTGACATCCTCATTGTAGCAGGAGTCTGAATGAGCATTATAATATATATCAACCTTTAGTTTAGCAACAGTGAATAACTTTGTGGAGTTATTCAGGAAAAGTTTTGTCTTCGACACCCCCTACTGGCCAAGCAAGAGAATTGTTTCACAAGAGCGAAACCTTTGGACTGAATATTTAATTGTTTATTTATTCAGGGGGTACAAAGTACACAATGGACAGTTTGCCAGTCCACTGCAGATGCTAGAAACTAGCTTTGGAGAAGTCATTAGGTTTAAAAGGTGTTGACTGTTAATATATACTACACAGAAATAGTATTACAGCTAGACAAAATGATTGTATTTAAAACAAAAACTTTAAAAAGTTTCAATGAAAACTGTAATTCATTCTGTATTATTTGTTTGTTATTTTTTGTGTCGTCATTAATTACTTTTCTGTATACATTGCTGCATAGCATTACATTTAATCTAAAACCCAATTTACCTGTACAGGTGCTTCTGAGGTAAATAAAATTTGTGAAGCTGTATTTTTCTCATCAAGGGACATCTGACTCTCAGGAACAACCTACAAAGTAATAAGTAATAAGATAAGGTAAAATAGTCTGTTATTTGAATTACACACACAAGATGTAATTTAAATTGAATCTATTGAATCTATTCGATGTCAGCTCCAATAACAATAAAGAATGAAAATATACGAGCTAAAACAAAGCAAACAAGTTACTTTGGTTTGTTCACAGCAAGTTCTTTGCAGAATAAACTCACCCATAACCTATGAATGAAGCAGATTAGTCGATGGGAATATTCATTTTATGAATTGGAAGCCACTCCAAACAATCTCTAGCTTTCATACAATACCTTGGCATCTATGATGACCGCATTAATCATCATAGTTCTAAACTGACAGAAACAAATTACTGCATACCTGGGAGCTATTTTCTTCCATTGTGATTTTAATGGTAGTCTTCACCACAGATGTACCTGCCTTTTTTACAAAGGCCTGAAAGGAAGAAACGCTTGTGAAATTAAATCATTTACAGTAACACAACAAAGTGGAGACTGCGCCGAGCAAAGGCAGTAATTCTATGTTTTCTTTTCACATATTAAATATTTCACATACAAACCAACAAAGAAATAACTGAGACTTGTTGAATATCAATACCTTTTACAGGCTGCCTTTTTCAGTATTATGTAGCTTTTAGAGTTAATGCTTAAGAAAGAAAAAAACATAATAATGTTTTAATTACATTGTTTTTGCTCTCTCCATAGACCTTACGAGCAGCCTGCAGGATGTCGAGGTTGGAGCTGAAGTAGATGGTTAGACTTGATCCTTCAACTGTGTCCACAACCACAATCTCCGACAGTTTCAAATGAAACACTGTCTTTTGGGGCTCCTCTGGAGATTTAAAAGAAAAAAAGTTGTTTGATATATGGCACTTTTTCTCTTGCACACACGTAGAAATAGTCTACACCTGGCCTGCCACTCACAAATCACAATGCAGATAATGTCTACCTTAGACATTCCTTCTGTTTGATCTGTTGCTCTTCTCCATTAAATACACATAAATCTATCAACTATAAATCTGATAGCATTTTCCTGGGCAGGTGCATAAGCTGATGACTGTAACACAAGTCATACAACATAACTGTGATGACTTGCAGTGTGAAATTTGCATCAAGAAGCTTCAAACACCTGTAACAGTATAGCTTTGGACTTCATTGTCACTGATACAAATGGTTTCCCACGGGGTTTCCTGCATAAAGGAAAGTAATTTAATGCAAGGTGGTAACAAAGGTTACACAAATGGTAATTGTGTACAAGAAGATTAATTGTATACAATAATTTGCTATTGCATTTAAAGGTACCTGTCCCTTCTTATTAGAGAGAGAGAAATAAAATGAGATGCTGCTGCTCCCGAGATTGAAGTCAATCCAGAACTCCTCCAACTTTTCATCAGCAGGCATCAGGAGCTGAAACACACCACAGTTCTTCAATGATAAACTGCCAAAGAATGTGATGACTAGACTTTGACATGCCGTGTCACGGTCAATATTCATGTTTACAAACACAGAGGAGGCATCTATTCTTGACTTTAATGCTTGTCCAAGTTAAACATATTCTGCATTTTTCTTTAGAGCATTCCCGTTTTACTGACCTCATACTTGTCAAGATACACTTCCAAGCAGGGGTAAGAGTACACCCTAAAGAAAAGACAGAATAATTTTGAGTTACTTAGAAAATGTGTATTTTATATTGTGCTGTTTTATCTTTTATGTATTTAAATAATAAAAAGAGTGAGAATATATTTTACAAATATGCTGAATCAGGTGGTTATTCTAGGTCAAAGGTAAAGTATGAGTCACTTGGGGAAAATGTAATAACTTATTTTTGTATTTTTACTGCTCATCATTGCATAAGACGTTTTTCTCTCATAGTTACATAAACCTGCTGAAACATGTTAGGAAACATTCTATGTAGTGCTTCTTAAAAAAGGGGATAAGGGTTTTGTAACTAGTGCACTATTGCACTTTTTTCATATTTGTTTTAATACTGGTTATATCATATATTTTATTTTATTGCATACTATGACTACTGGCGTATTACAATATTGCAAGAAATTGATCTGTGTCACAAAGCTGGTTGAGGAACTCTGCTGCTGTTGCATGTTACATTTGGTGAAGAGGTAGAACTTAATTATGTTTTGATTACTGTCTGTATGTACCTTGCCTTGTCTCCCTGCATTCCATTCACCATGTTGAGAAACCTCCGACAGTCCTGAAATTACACACATTTTATGTTAACTCTCAATATTTGTACTTAACTCGTACTACACAAAACTGTATTAAATAATTGGCTGAATGTTACCGTCTCAAACTCAGAATCTTGAATTTGAGCAAAGGCAGAGACCATGTGCTCCATTGTGAACCAGTGACTGGCCAGATCCTTCCGTTGCTCAGCAGTGGTCATTCTGCACAACGCCTCAGTCATGGCTGTCTGATAGTCGTAATCTGATACAAACAAGAGGGTGTTGCATACTGCTGTCATCTACATGTGATTTGGATGGAAAAATTGGATATGACAACACTGAAGATGAACTCACCACCACCCTCTGATATTTGACAAGCCATTTTGATCCTTAAGAAATGTAACAGACAAGGTCAAGATAGTGAGGTTATTTTTAACACAAGTAATCGACCTGGAAGCATTGGGGAAAGTAACAGGACATACATGATATCTGAGGCCTCTTCTGACATTAGAATCTTCCTGTCTTTTTTAAGTTCCATTGGGATTTTATCCAGAATGAGGTTGAATTTGCGCACAGCCTGTTCAGATATTGTTGAAAAGTTTTTTATCATAAAAAAGTAGGTTTGTGACTTTAAAACTACTTCATATGAACATGTAAAGGTTTGTTACCTCCTTTCTAATTAAAATGTAGATTCTGGGGTCTACTGCCATCTGACCAACTGGATACAAGAAGGACTCTGTGACTTTGTATGATCCTGCAATCATCATGAATGGATAACAAACATATAGCAACGTTAATAAGCACTTCTCATTGGATGGTTACTTAAAATAACACTCACAAATCAATTAAACAAAACATAGAAATAAGAAAACATACCATCTTTGCATGCTTCATGAAGAACCTTTAATATATTGGAAAGAAAAAAAGAGTTTTCATTCTGAACATCACAGTTTGATTTATAACATTTCATGTCACTTTTGTCATGAAGTATAGCTTAGATAGATACTGTAGCAACTTTATTGATCCCCTATGGCAGGGGTACCCACGCTTTCTTGGCTTGGGCTAGAGTACTTTTCAAACAACCAGGCTAAAGTCACCTACCTACTTTAAAGCATTAAAATATATTTACTTATATTAACTGAACATGCTTTTTATATGCACTGCATGTTTGGGTACTGATGATGTAGCTCTGGCACAATATGATTTAATTGTTATAGTATAAGGTCACTACTACACACTATATATACTGTATATATTTATATATTTATTAAATTTTATTCTCATGAGCTACCAGTGGTCCCTTTGGGATTTACTGGTAGATCCTGATTTACTTATTGGGTACCCCTGCCATTTGGTATTTGTAGAAGTTCAGTGAGAAGTAAGTAAGACATTGACCTACCATTAGGGTATCAAAGAAATCCTCAGAAAGGCTGAACATGGTCTCATGCCACTGTGGACCACACTGGATCCACAGATGCCTGCATTTCTCAAACCATTGCATCATGTGTAGAAAACAAGGATTTATCAAAAATAAAATAAATGTACTTTTACAGCACAATGAAACAGTGTAAAGGAATGTATACTCATCTTATCGACCAGTCCATGCATTATCATTCCTGATAGCCCTTGTCCTTTGCCTGGAAGTTTTAGGTTTGACCCATATTTGTAGATGATCATAAAGCCCAGACTGGCAGTTCTGGCATCTTTGTGATCAAGATACTGGGAATGAGAGATAGACCTGATGTTTTTTGGAGACGAAAAGAAAGAATATATATCTAAAGCAGTGGTTCTTAACCTGGGTTCGATCGAACCCCGGGGGTTCGGTGAGTCAGTCTCAGGGGTTTGGCGGAGGACAAGACACACACCTGACTCATATGATTCGTGATGACTGAATGCGATATGAAACTGGTATGGTTCAGTACCTCGAACAAAGTTAAGAACCACTGATCTAAAGTGTGCCTCGGCCTATATAAGTTAGTCTGTGTGTTTATTTTATCTTACCTTCTGAACAAGTTTATCTAACTTGTTAAGAAACTGTTGAGAGCATTTAAATGAAGTCCCTTGATCCACGTCTCTTTGCAAAAATATATCCAGTTCTTGAACATTGCCACTTTTTAACACATCGTCAATAACTTTCTCCAACTGCACAGAAAAAAAAGTTACAAACTAATGTTAAAATTTTTTTTAATACTATTTAGGAGCAGTTACTTTAACAGGGAGTATTGGTCATAAGCAGTATTTTTTATTGCTTTTTCTTTTTTTTACCTGAACCGGTGCCATTCTTCGTACTATAGGTAACAGTGTTACCACAATTCAAAGTCAATTTTGTTTTGAAAGACCTGTGAAGGAAACCCAGCAGTTGCTTAGTAATGACCAATTATAAAAGGAATTGTGGACATTATTAAAATGTGGTTTTAATTAAAAAGGGGGGGGGGGGGGCAAATATAAGGAATGATTTTTCATTTAAGCATCTTAAAATATTGATTTATTCTAACAGTTAACTAAATATATTTGCTTTAGAAACGAAAAAAACAATTTGAAGATGTTTTTATATTTAAAATGTTATATTTATATTCTCAATGATTTGTTGGCTCAATAAAATACGGATGGAGGAATCGGTGTATTTTGACTAAGCCCAACAATTAATTGAAGATTGCTTAAAATTTAGGAAGTTACCTTTTTAAAACACCTTAAAAACCTTTAAATCACAATACAAAAATCACCTTAAAAAATACAACAGATCACTGTTCACACAGACATTGAATGTTACAGTAGCCAGGTATACTGTAATTGTTTGGCAATCAAACAATTATGTATAGCTTCAGTACATTTGTAAAATATATTACACATTTTTATCAAATGGTAGGTAGAATTAAATTGCAAAATTAAATATCAGCAATGTCATTTAGGAAATTAATCGGGAGAACTATGTATAGGATCATTATTTTTCAAACTATGAATTTATACATAACGAGTATGCTGTGAATTCACATCCTAACCTCGCTTTAAATATTGCTTGGTAATGCACACCCTACCCGGTAGTATTACATCACAAATAGTTAATTTTACTCTAACAGAACGTGTTAGCATTAGCTCGTAATGCTAGTTTAACTAAACTGCCATAACGAACGATAATTGATTACTTAATTGGACGTGCCTTTTTCTAGTAGAACAAAAAAGGAAAAATAGATTACAACAGTTTCAAATTATTAGCTGATATATATATATACACATTAAAATATATATTTTCCCACTGTTTTGGGAAGCACGAAATCGCCACCTACCTGACGCCTGCACAGCTCCGGTGCCTGACGATTTAATACGCACACATTCTGGTACAAAAAAAAAGAAAGAAAAAAACAAATGTGGCCGTGTCTTTCCTCGATGAATGTGACGTTTTTATTGTCCCCCTTTTTTAAAATAAAGCTGTATTTATGGTAAGTTTCAAACAAAATAGAACGTAAAAAGTTGCATATACTAGTGGATACTATGTCATTGGTTCCAGCCATTAAAACACTCCAGTTACCAAGCTATTAGCGACATCAGAGGTTCCTATTGGATAATATGGTTGTCAATCACAAGCGCTAACTTAGATTGGTAGTGCCCCGCCCAACACTGTCGTTATTTAAATATATACATATCGTAGATGTGAAACTAATAATTTAGAACATGGATGGAAATATTAATAGCATAATTAACATAGACTGTGTATAACTAATGTTTTTCTGTTAGTTATATGAAGTTTAGGGGTGGTACATACAGTGCTCCCATTTTCTTTAACAAATATATTACTGCACTCACTAATTTCAATACCTTAAGTGACCTACAACTATTTTAGCAATGCTCAGTCTCACAGACAGTTGTTCATTATTGTTATTGTTAACAAAAGTTTTCATGTAACTGCACATGAGCAAGAATGTAGCACGTTTTATAAACATTTGTGATATAATTATTAATTTGTATTATTAATTATTATTATTTTAAAAATGCAATTTTGAGCACAATTTAGTAGCAAATGCTTTATTTTCTGTTTACATACAGCACTGTCAACATTAGTGCTAAATATGAATACAGATTTTATACATTTTTATTATGAAAGAGATATTTTTATTTGAAAATCTAAAAATACTGTAGTGATTACTGTATTTTCCCTAACTAATTTGGCAAAATTTTAAAACCAGCTCTATAACATATTTTGAATAAGGTGCAAACAACGTTTTCCAAACAAGAAAATAAAATAAACACAGACAGTTACCAGAATCTTTTTAGTGTGTCTAAGTAGACTCAAAAGCACAAAAATACACACATTTGTGCAGATGTATTTGGTAATTATACGTGAGCTGTTTATTAAGACAACTACTGTAGCATCAACAGGACCAAAAGGCCACAGATAGCTGGGTATGACAAGTATGTATGTATGTATGACAAAGAAGTGTCTCAAAGAAAGGCACAAGGGCACTGACGTGTGGTGATCAGATGAATTACAATGTTTGATATTTCTAGCAATAAGCTTGGTATGTGCCCTACTAGACCTGGGCCATTGTGTTTATTAAAACACAACAAGATCAGAATTTACATAATTGGATTTGGAACAATGTTTTTTAAACCAGCTAAATGTTTCAGCAGACTATTTCACAGTGTTCTCAAATCCACAGCTGTTAGTGCTTTAGATTCAGTATGAATGAATGTATAGTACAGTTCTATAACACTCTTGGCTGCCATCACTATCGGATGTCATCACATTAAAGTATAACTTTTAAAAATAGTTTTCTACCAAAGTGCATTAAAACTGTGAAATCAAACAGTGACATCAAAGTCAGCATTGTGTTTCAGTGCAAAACATTAGACTTTTCAGTCAATTTAACTTGAATCTCAAATAGTTCAAGGCAATGTGTATTGTCTCTAAAGTTGGCAATAGTTGAGCATTATGGACATGCAGTTATATAAGGACATCTTATAAAGTGCTTCTAAAAGGTCTCTTCTTTCTTCACTCTGCATCTTAAATAAAGTGCACCATGCTATTCTCACATTCTTTTGGCACTGTTAGTTTATAATTATGGCAAACTAATTTATAATTCTCCCCATTATTATTGTCCCAGTATTCATTTCCACACACTTTGTATTGTATGGCAAACTCTAATACAGCTCCTGGTTGAAGAAATGGAGGAACAGGCAGGTGAAAACGAAAACAATCACAACTGAGTTGATCCCCTCCTCCAGCCCAGAATTTGGTGATGGTGGACACCCAAGAGGCCTTAGTTTCTGAGCAGCTCTTCCACTCTGTAAATGAATAACGAGCGATGACATCTTTCTCAAAATCCAGATTAATGACCTGGGTGATTCCAATGACACCCAATTCAAAACACATAACCCTCTCCAGACACACTTTCTGCTCGCAGAGACGCTGGAAGAAGCCTGGCTGATCACCAGGTTGCTCCAAAAAAAAGGGTTTCATGTAAGGCAATGATAACTCCAGATGTTTCCCATCTGCCAACTCGGCCCCCATCAACAATCTAAAGGTAACATGTTGGGGTATAGATGGATTGTCTCTTGACCTAAACATTCTTATGTCTTCAAGGTCAAGGCCCAAGGAGTCTACAAACCTTACTCCCACATTCCGGCATTGCTTTTTCCTCTCTGGAGTTGAGGGTAGAGAGCGGGATCGTTGTCGGATAATTGGTTTAGGTGTGGGTTCACAGGAGAATCTGCGATGAAAATCTTGACCACTCTGCTGTGGGACTCTGGGACTTGGAGGACGGATTGGAACTGCCTTCTTTGGTGCATTGGGTTTATGGGCCTGGACTATATCACTCAGTTTAAACGTCATGCTGGGTCGGGTCGGTGTATTATTGCAGAAATTGGACTCATATTCTGTTGGCAGAATTCTTGTGTGTCCTATGAACCAACCTCTATCCATGTCCTATAAGAACTGGTGCCCTGTTGACCTATAGAAAAGGTTACAAACCACAGTGTAATGACATGATCATGTTGCGTGCATTGAAAACTTACATAGCTGAAAAATTAATGCACTGTAAAAAGCAATATTATTACCGTCATTTTTCCAGGACAGAAAGTCCCTACAGGCATGAGTGGGCGTGTACTATGCGGTGTACGTGCCTGAAAGCATACAGCTGATTTCTAGCCCGCTCTGTGCAGCAGCATTAATTTTAAAAACAGCGTCACGACGCTGATATTGCCTTACCGTATAAAGTTGGAGTCGGATTCTTGTTCGTCCATGCAGAGTGACATCAAATAGAGCCCCGTGTTCCCATGCGAGGTGTTTGCAGTCTCCTATGTCGGCCGCAGACAGGCAAACTGATTTGTAAACAGCGATCACCGGCACAACTTTGCTACACATGTACATGTCTGCACGGTGTAAATCTGCGGACCTGCGTTAGTAGGAAGCTCCAAAACGACCACTGTTGGCTTATGGGAAAATGAGTAAATTAGGAGACAACATCACAGCAATGTAGATAATTTTCACCATTTTCTGTCAGTTTAAAGTTTTTGGTAGCAAAAAAATGCGCTTCCAATTTATCAGCAAATAGCACACAGACTGTGGGAAGATTGTGTCTTCTGGTTTTGAGCTCAGCTGATACGACTTCACTGCATTTCCCGTGATGCATCTGGATAGCCTATTTTCAACACGAGCTGCTAGCCAGTCAGGCAGCAGGTAAACAAACCTATCTTACAGGGATAGCGAGCCAACAAAGCTTACGCGGCGTCGGGTCGTGTTGCATTTTTAATCATGAGTAAAATGGAATACGAAAAAGAGATACGGCCTCTGTGAGGAGTTCATTAAAAAATAATCGTTTGATTGGGATTCAGTCTGCGAAGCGGTTCGACATCTGTATAGGAAGCTGCAGTGGAGAGCCGTCTGTCGACTACAGCGCAATGATGCATTGCAGTACCTTTGAAAAAACGTATGATTTTAATCTTTTTCTCAAAATGAAGAATCCGAACCGAGATATCGGTTGGGTCCTTTAGCTATAGTGCTATAAAACGGCGCTGCCTGGACCAAAACATCATCCATTCCACCTGTCGACCTTCATCATGGGTCCTATCATGCAGGAACGCACAGCATCCACGACACTGAAACGCGTCGTTTCTAAAGAAAAGATCCGGGTAAAAAACGCAGAAAATAGTGGACCATTAACCAGGTATTTCTCTTTAAAATTTGCATTTTTGAAAAAAAAAATCCCCTACGATTAGCTCATATGTTTGAGGGCAGATGAGCCCATGACTTGCTCTAATGTTTCCCCAGTTCAAAGAAAGGTAACAAGATAAAGAAAGAGGTTGGCCAAATAAACATGGGCCTTCCAGGACCAGGTCAGGGTAAGGACACAGTGATGACTCTGCAGAAGGTGAGTGTCGTAGTAGGATGTAACTACGTCATTACAAAGTATTAGCCTGCTTATAATAGTCCAGTTAAGATGAGATGTTTGTTACAGAAAAATTGTGGTTTGTTATTAATAATATTTTATAAATTAATAAAATTAATGAACGATTAAATAGGAAACGCAAGGTGAATTTTACCATATCCTAACTTAGAATTGGCTTTTGCACTAATAACTAATAAGTACTTTTCCAGAATTGTGTGTTAAAGAGAGCTTGGTCTGAGACCATCATTTGTGTCGTTGTCACTTCAATTTCTGCAGTTGAAAATGATAAAAAGTACTCATGCAAATAAAACTTGATGTCCAGTCAGATCAGGTACATTCCTAATAACAAAATATAATAATGATACATAATAATGCACATCCTTATAATCCGTTTCAGAAAACTTCAATTTCTTATTTACAGAGCTCACAGTCAAAAGCTGGAAGGGTGAAATCTGGCAGAAATACAAGCAAACTCTCCAGGTATGTGTTAAAAAGGTTAATAAAAGATTATTTGCTAAAGGTATTGATATACCCAGATGGGTTTCTTTTACATATCTACCTCTCTCTCGCTCTCACACAGCCCTGAAGAAGGAGAATCAAAAGTTCAACAAGGCAAACACGTATGGCACAGGAAAGAGGATAAACAAGAAAATCAACGGATGTCCGTGTGTGGCAATGAGCTGCAGCCAAATCGTGGGGCGATGGGGAAAAATCGTCGAGCCCTCTCTCTGCCCCTGTCCCCAATATCCGGGCTCCGACACATGCCATTACACCCCCTGACGCACTCCCCAGCCCCCACACCACAGGCACTACAGCAGCACTACAACCAGAAGGATGATGACACTGACAGTGCCAGTGATCTGTCAGACTCTGAGAGGCTTCCTGTGCTGCCGTCTCCATGTACACCCTGTACCCCTCCTCACCTCAACCTGCGTGCTGAGGTTATCAACTCCAATGATCTTCCTCCAGACTTCCCTGGGCCCGGGGGCACTGTTGAGGATCAAGACGAGGCTGAAAAACCCATCTACAGTTACCAAGATTTTCTGCCGCCTCCCTTCAACAGCTGGAGCCTGAGACAGCTGGCCGTGTTTCTCCATACAGAAGGCCGTGGTGCCCCCCGGCCCAAGCCTGTTGGGCCTTTAGAGAAGTATCTGGAGAGGCTGCTGCAACTGGAGTGGCTTCAGATACAAACAGTGCAGGCAGAGACCAGTCGTCCGGCCGGAACTCGTCCAAGGCCACAAAGTTTCCCCACAGCTCACTCCCCGAGACCTCACACAGCTCCATCGTCCCGACTCAACTCCCCAAAAGGGGCACGTCACGGTCAGAAGACCTTCCCGTTTACACCTGTTAACAACCCTCCATCCCCCGCTTCTACTCAGCAACAGCTCTCCCGCTTCCCAGTTTGTCCTCATTGTAACATCCGCTACCCATTGTGCAATGGAACCTGCTCTGCTTATGCCTACCAGCGCCACTCACGTCTCAGCCCTTTGCTTGAGCGCAGAGCAAGGCCTGGGGCACAGGTAAAACGGAGTAGCAGCGAGACACGTGCACCCTCCAATGAAGGCAGTCCTGGAGGACAAGGAGGAAGTGGAGGAGCCCAGACCCCTGTGAGCCCTTCAGCCGGAAGGAGCCATCTCAGACAAATGCATGCCACAGGCAATGTCCGGAAGCAACCACAAGAGTCTGGAAAAAACCCAAACGGCAAAGGGCAGGTGAGGAAAAGCCGCATTAGAGCTAATTCTGAGACAGATGTTAAAAAGGAGCCAGGTGTGAAAGTAGCCAGCACTGAAAAACGTGTCTCTGCTGCCAGCAAGCGAGAGGTCAACACCTCCAGAAGAGTAGAGAGGGACCAGCAGAGGGCAGAGTCAGTTAGCCAGGCCACTAAAACATCCTTGAAAAGAGCTACTAAAGAGCCGCAGCTTCTCTCCAAAGCGCTGAATAGCAGTAAACAGAATGGCAAAGCAAAAACTGTGCACTTTGTTGCAAAGTAAACAACATAGGTCTATATTATAGCGCTTCACTTAGTGATTACGGTACAGGAGCTTGAAACTATGCTTGCTTTCTGTGTAATCTGTGTAGTACTAACATGTTGTAACAGTTGTAGAGCCGTTCAAATAAGCAAGTAGTGTTTGGCCTTTTAAACAGTAAGACACTGAGTAGCTGTAACGAAACTAACACATGACACATTTAACAAACTATAAGCAACAAAAGAAGAACTATTATACTCAAATAATGTTTGACCACGAGGTTATATCAACTCTACACTACTGACATTTTAACACTCTGTTGCACTAATATCCCAGTGTGATACTAATACTGATATAAACATAAGCATCGACCGTACTGTAGGATGACTCTCGAAGACACAATATAAAATATAGTGATGTTACACAGAGGTCATCACATTTTAGCTCATTAAATACAATAGAACTTTTGATGTGAGAATGTATTAAACATTTTAAAAATCTTAATTTTTTTTGCGGTTGCTTTTTTCGTTTTTTAAACCTTTTACTTTTAGTGCCTAGTTTTTCAAAGTTGTTGTTTTTTAAGTTGAAACATTTTTGGCTGTAAAGGAGGCATAGTGATTGGTGTGTACTGCGGTAATGTGATTTATTTAATATTTGTACAGTGGTTTTACATTTGTTTCCTTTGTCACAAGGGCTTTTCATGTTTGGAACAGCTGCAGCCGTGTCTGAAAATGAACTGTATTTTGCTTGGAGCTGAGCTCTTTGTATCACTGAAGAAGATGGTGTAATGTTTGTTACCAATGTAAAAGCATATTTTTCCAAATTTTATATACCATAGCTATATTTATGAAAAGTGTTGTGGTGAAACTTCTTCACGTTACTGTCAATTTTTTCTTTTCTTTGTTTACATGTCACGCACTGAATTCTTGTGAAAGAGAACCTGAATGTAATGTTACGTCCACTGATGCTGTACTTTGAGCATTCGCAGGAAAAAAATATCTCTCTTCATTGCATTTCACGAGCTGAAACAAAACACTTGAAATGCTGAGAACATTTGTGTGTTTACATGTGATTGTCCTTCCTGTGTCCTGTGATTTACCATGTGCAACAACTGATGGGGAAAAAAATGTACACGCCGTCATTTGAATTGCACTCCTTTATTCATTGCATCACAGCCACATGTACTCAAAGCCAAGATTGGTGACGTTGTTGTTAATGTGTACACTTTGTCAACATGCACGCAGAAAGATTGTGGTATGTATTTTCTTAATGTTGAATGCAATGTCTTTGTAAGGCATATAAATAAATGTTTTGCACATGAACGGATCCTGCCTTTTACTAAAACTGTACATAAAAACTGTTGTGAGAACAGGACGAAAGTTAGAGGTGTACTGTCTACCTACTACTCTGTATTTGCATTTAGTTTTTTACTAAATAAACCCTTCACTTTTTTTATTTATGCCTACCATTAAAATGGATGATTTTGGACAGGTGGCAGTGTTTCCTCTAGAAAGGTTTTATGTAAAAAAAAAAGTAAAGATCTTATAGTCCAAAAGTAATAATACATGAAATATTTTGTAATGTTATTTCTTATACTTGGTATTGAAAAAACGTAGTTTCACAAGTTTGTCAATGTCAAAGTTTTCATTATTGAGCTTATTTATTTTATGTTGTTATGTTAAAAGACACATCTGGTTTAGCTTAAATTTAACTGAAAAAAATAGAGTAATATTATAGCGCTCAAATGACTAGAATTATCAAACCTTTTGCAGCTACACTTGTTGAGCTGAAGCAGAATATTGTCTTCCTTGAATGGATTTCTACGTGGAAGTACCATAGTTGACATTTATAGTCACCTTCTCCCACTGTGCTTTATTGTCTATTTTTCTCTAAATGGGATTGATTTTTTTTTTTAAATTATGCTGCTTTGTTATGGCTGACACAAAAGGAAAAACTGAGACCTTATCTCTTCAGGGACAATTTCCTTTGGTTTAAAATGGTATTAGAAGGAGCCACATTTTCACCTGCTGTTCATTCCAAAGCCAGCACAGCACTTCCTCTCTGGACGTCTTCACATCAACCTGATGACATTTTCAGACTTTGTTCACATCCTTTTTTGACATAGCAATGGTTTCATTAGCCGCCGTAGCTGCCTCTCTCTGTCATTCACACACCCTGCAACAGAGGAAAGTACTTTGCAGTAATTAGTTTGTAAAGATAATGATCAAATAACTGTAATTAGATGCCTTTACTACAAAGTTCATTTACCTAAGTGTGTGTTGGCAGTGAAACACGAACTTGCTAAAGTTTCTAGGTTAGCATCCTCTCTACACACCGGCCCGTCGTTCCACATCAGGTCAAAGCCGCCCACCCTTTTCTCCTTGCCTGTCAGCCTGGGAGGGAGAAGAAGGTAATCTCAGCTAAGAAACTTTTTGGCTCATTTAGATGAGAGAGTCTGCCGTTTTACTGCCTTAGAAAATGTGATTAAATAAAGGTGTGAATTGTTATGCAGGCCATGCACCTTCCCTCCATATCAACAACATTCAAAGTGTCTTCCAGCAGTCTGCACTTCATCTCATAATCCTCCTGACCGCTGGGTGTGTATGAGGGAGAGGCATTCACCTCAATTAACCACCTGCAAAGAGTTGAAGGAGAGGTCAGCGGTTCTTAGCAAACTTTTGTATAATCCTTTGAACTGACACAAGGTTAACTGACAATAAGCAGCAGAGTTAATTAATTTTCTTGAAATTAGGACTGTAACGTACATGTATTTAATTTTTTTTATCTGATTATTCACAGGATAGCTGTGAATAAATCTTAGTTAATCATAATTAATTATGATTGTTACTAATCACAAGAAATGGTGATTGTCAATAATCATGATTAATTGATGTAAATCAATTTTTTAAATGTGACCAACATTTTTTTTTTTCAGTAAAAAAAACAGCTGGTAGATTCATGTGTGTATATGATTAGATTTTATTGTAAGCTTGAGGAAACCATGTTTATTGACTGTGTATTAGAATAACAATAAGTTACTGGATGGACAGTGTAATTAATTATTGGATAAACTGTGCCCATCACTCTGCCCACTCATTAAAAGGTGTACAAATTAATGATTGTTTTTTAATTTTTCATGCTTTTATTTTGATAGCTCAACTTTTAATGTATAAGGCTCCATGAAACACCAGAGCTTTTCCTCGCAGTGTAAATGTTTTATTGGATGAAACACAATTAATAAACGCAATAATAACATAAAACTGTATTTTTATCATCATTGGTTTGTGAAAGAAAAATAAAATCAAAATACTGAAAAATTAAATGCTTCATGTAGCTTTTTGAAAAAAAAGGTGAAAGCAAAATACTATAAAATACTAACATGCCAATTAAAGTACTAGTTGATGCAAAACTCTGCATTACACACATTTATTAGGATCTTTCACAACTAGATTTATATTGTTTGTCCCTTGTTGCGACCATGTACTGACCAGTCTCTAAGCTGTTCAACATTGTTATTGATGCTGACGATATATATCCAAAACGTTCTCATTCAAAACAAAAAATCATTCATCAAATCTTTCATTAAGATAAATATCTAAGAACTTCCTGTAAGGACTAAGATAAAAACAATGTCAAATTGGCAGTGGGAGCCCTAGGGAAGGCCGAGCCTTATTTTGTCTGTTTTTTTTAAAGCAAAGTGATGAATATATATTTCAAACTATGTAACAAACTAAACATTCTTGGCGGCAAAGGCCATAAATCAGCCCAGAAAATGTCCTCTTTTTGTTGTCTTAAGCTTTAGCTGTCAACTGGGCCTGTCAGGTGTTTGTACTTTAATTCTGTTTTACTCTGGTTTTGGTCATTTTTCTTGTACCTTGTCCTTCACATTTATTCAAAATGACATTTCTGGCTTAAGCATTTTATTTTTTTTATCCCAATACCAATTTGTACCACATATAAAGCCGCTGCATGCTTCACCAACATTAAGGTAAATTACGACCATTTTTTATTATTATTTATCGTGTCATTGCAGCCTTGTCAATCCTGTCACATACTTGTCTGACAGCCAATAACATACATGTAAATGGATGTCACAATATGAACACTGGCGCTGTCAAGATATGCGTGTTAGTATTTACAGCGACGTGTGTATTTATTGATTGCATACCTGTCAGGGGGGTTTTTTCCAATACCGCAGGGAGTTTTAAGCTCAAGCTATTTCAGGAGTACCACTGGCAGATTTACTGTTCTGTTTTGACGTGGTCACGATGACAAGTCAAACGTGCACACGTCTTCTTGCCTGTGCATGTGCTTTGATCTGCTTAATGGTGGGTGTAAACGCAGCACAAGCAACAAACAGGACACACACTCTACTGAGCCACTCACCCCATTTCTGGGCACACGCACGCCCTGACGACGCATGTTTGCAAGTTGAAACATTTAGTGCAATGTATTGACATGCATGATGACATGTGGGTGTGTGTGAGCACTCACGGCTTCAGGTCCTGGTCCAGAAGAATGTCGTAACCGTAGAGCTCGAAGCAGCGCTTGTCATTGATTATGATCTTCTGCACACTCTGGAGACTGCGGACGAAGATGTTGTCCATCTCTGCAAACAGGGTCTCGACTGCCTCTCTGCCGTGTTTTGCAGTCAGGTATCTCCGAAGCTGCTGCATTTGCCATTTACAACCCTATTTAAAATTGGATGAGTTAATAAAGCAGCCTTTACCACCTCACAGTGTAGTGGATCTATCCCTAGTCTGGGTTCTGTCGTTACAAACCTTTTCAGGGTCGTAGTCCGGCGCTGTTTTTTGAACAGCCACATTAGTCAGATGCATGTCTAAAAGAACACGTAGTAAGGGCATGTTGGGAAAATAAGTGCAATAACTCTGTAGACAGCAATAACCAGGCCCATGCACCTATCTGCTTAAGGGAGTCACTCCCAAATTGGAGGGCATTGAACTATTACTGCAAAGGAAATCAATTTCAAAAATGTCTTTATTTGTTCCACAGTGGAACGAAATGAACAGATCTGTATTAGGTTTTAGTCTTTATTCAATAAGAACAGTTAGAGTTTTGTAGAACTTACAGCCATACATGTTACATGTTAATGTGTTCATGTAGAAGTGGGTGAGGTGGGGGGCGGGGTGGGTGGAGGGGTATTGTTCTTGATGAAAACTGCAAACAAACACTCACACATCTTAAGAAGACTGGAGACGTAATGGTGATAGAAAGGATACACTTGTCATCAATGCTGTTCAGAGAGAAGCGAGTGTTTGAGAAGCGTGCAAACCCATCTCTGTAGAGCCAGGCCTTTAAGGGAGCATACTGAAAGACACATATAAACACAAAGTCCAAGTCATGAATGCCAACATATACTGTACATGTATGTGGTGTGTGTTGCATAAGAGATGAAGTTCATTACGTACCGATGACACCAGAACATAGACCCTCAAATCAAATTTCCTGCCTGTTTGGACAAAACGACAAATAAAAAATTATTTAATGTTGATTTAAATTTCTCTCTTCAATTTCTGCCAGTTTCTACCATTAATGAGGTAGGGGTTCTCTATGTAGCGCTGTGCCACGTAGTTTTCCACCTGAGTGGAATCCTTCTGCTCCTCTGAGCGACCGCCGTCCTGTGAGAACACAGTTTCAATCAGTCAGAAACAGTGACTTTCTCTAATTATTATTAAAGGAGGAAATTACCTTTTTCCAATCCATGATGTCCTTCAGTTTTCTGAACAGGAAGATTCCTTTACCTTGAGATTTTGCAACCTAAAAAAGGCACAAAAGAAAAATGTGTTTTACAATATTTTGTAAACTAAAACCTGAGAGTGTCTTGAGTGATTTGAATATTAAGGTGACAACATCTAACCGGCTTCATGATCCAGGTGCTGCCAGGACATCTTTTGAACTCTTCTACAAACAGATGGTACTCACTGGGAAGTGCAAAGGTGCATGGGAAAAAAGAACACCTTGATGCCTCCATGGGGCCAACCTCTCTCTCAAGGAGTTTTTTGTACCTTTTCAGGTTTTTCACCATGAGATTTTTGCGAGTCAGCTTTAAAAAAAACATCAAAGAGATGAGAAATGTTCAAAAACCAAACTGATGAGTATTTTCATTTGTGTACTCAAATAAAACCCAGTGCCTTTAAAGATGCTTTAGGTTGAGTTGAACACATATGCAATCAACTGGAGGGGACAGCACAGTGGGAAAACATGCAACTGAATCCAGACCACAGTGATGAAACCAAGCAGAATAACGCTTTCAGACAGATTTATTTTCCTCTAATTAACAGAAAGATGCTTTAATCCAAAAGGATTATTAAACAAAAATTCTTCAAACTGACGCTGTGTTTCATTAGCTAATAGAAGACAATGAAGATAAAGATAAATTAAACCAAAAAAATAGTATTAATAGATAGATTAGATGTACTAATTACAGCCAGAAAACAGAAAGTGAGCAGAGCTTTTACACCAATACTGTTTCAAAAAACAAATAACCACACACAACGTTGGTTAATGTTGGTTAACAACAACACGATGTCTACACACCACACAGTTGGAGCCCTAATACAGCGTATGCTTGCAGCGATGCCGCAGTGACGCTTCCTCACCTCATAATGATTGCGAAAGTGGTTTATCCTTACATGCTCCTCCATGTAGGAGTGGTCGTAATTCTCCCTGAGCCAGCCGACATCACACCAGTTCAAATCCCACTCTCCATCACTGTGAGATAAAGAAGACCTATGACTGTGTGAATGACAACACACATGTCAGAAAAACAAACGGACTCACTCTTTGACCTCAGCCCACCCCGGTCTCTGGCGCAGGACACTCTGGATGCTGTTTGGCAGCACACATTTGTAACGCACACAAGCTCTTCCCACCCTGAGGAAGCAATAAGACACACTGTAAAATGGGTGAGCAAATACTTTTAAAGATGAAGTAAACTTGGTTGTCATCATGGAGACTGATATCCAGAGTAGATATCTAGAGTAGGCCTGCATATAAATGTCATAGATGACAGGTGTAAAAAAAAAAAAAAAAAAGTTAGTTTAAAAACTACTGAAACATGCTTAAATTTAATAGTCACATGACTCCAGAGGTTTTAAGTTGCACATGGCATACTGCTCTTAGCTGGATATGACATGTACTGTAGTCTGAGTACAAACACACAGATGCACAAAGTACACAAATACAAAACAAATTACTTTTTTCAAAAAATTCTCAAAAAAACAAAGAGAAAAAGTAAGTCTCTAACTGACCAGCCCCTCACGTTTATTGGGATAGTTATAGACAGGAATACAGCTGAAAATTGAACCCCGACCAGGTGTGTGTAAAAATCTTATACGAAAAATAAGCCCGTTGGGATTTTTCCTGTACTCTGAGACGATACATCGTATTTTATTGCTGTTTTTAGGACGAACGCCAGCTCTGATGTAACCAGTCTTATGTTCTAGAGTAAGGTTCAAAATAATCTTATAAAATATCTAGTGTAATTAGAAAATGTGCCAGTATATTGCATTAGGTCAAGGTACAGTGTATGGGAAAGTTAACTACATGACTATATAACAATTTGTTAGTTTATCAGTTAATCTGTTACCTTATATATAATGCCTCTGACTGTTTTTGTGAAAACACACATTAAAGTTCTTTAAGAGGAAGTGTTCGGATCATTCGTTCGGATTGTTTTTCTCTTTTATTTATTTTATATCTTATATTGTATATGGATTGATGACGACCTTAAAGAACTGTCTGCAGTCAATTAAAAAAATAACACACTCACCTCTCCTCACTTCTGACAGCATCAGATGACGCTTTGTGTCCAGATGTCTGCACACAGGTTATAAAAGTAGCACAAGGTTAACATTTCAGTCATCAACACAGTCCGTTTGTTTAAACCGGAGTATCTCCAGCTGGTACTTTACTGTGTGGAACGTTTAACACGAGAAGCCTCTTTATATGGACAAATAAAGTAGACTTTTGGCCCAGGGCTTCATCCCTACGCCTGCCTGGACTTTTTTTTAATCCCACAACATATCAGACTTCCTTGAGATTAAAAAAAGAAAGTTCCTCGAGGGGCACTCGGCCAATCATTGCAGATTTTCAGAACAGTGAAAACATACAAGGCCCATTTAATTAAAGTAAGACGCGTAATCCGATTTAGGACAAGCATTATTGCTCTTGAGTTACACCGTATTTAATCAGAACTTTAAATCTTGACGGCTCCAGGATCCGTGTGGGGTATAGAGTTTCTGCAGGGTTTTTTTTTTTTTTTTTTACAACAGCGTGATGTAGTGTGACAGAAGGCCGTTTTCCCAGTACATCCTGGATACGTGATCGCATAAGAATCTACAGGTGATCAAATACGTTTTTATTATTGTGTTTTCGGGTGAAAATCATTCCGTTTTCCGGTGTAGGAAACGCTTTTTTTATGTAAACAGAACGACCTCATACATCATTACCTTTTTTTTTCTCTCTTCTTCTTCTTTCTTACCTTGTTCTTGGACATGGCTGCACACACCGCGCAGTGGCAGCAGGTGAGACCAATTCAAAGAGATAGGTTGCCGAAAGTACGTCGGTAAACGATGTTTACGACGTCATTACTGGCGGAAGTTTTGGACGTTTTGTCTGAGGCCAGCCGTTTCTATGGAGATTAAAACGCGCACTTGGGAGGTTTGTCCTCCTGTAGTTGCCGTAGCGTATTACCTTCGTATTGTGCATATCTGTTCAAGTGAAACAAAACTTCAGGTAAATTCACGCGTTATTATTCGTGGATAGAAAGCTCTACACTGGAATTTTTTTTGTCTCTGCTACAAAAAGCCACAGATAAATCACCATTTGTCTTTTCTGCCCCCAAACCCTCTCTTTTTGTGGGTTTATAGCAATAGCCATCAACCTTTGGCCCCCGAGCCATCTGTGGCTTTTTAGCCTCTGTGCAACAGATCAGTTCTGGCCTCAGTAGATTAGATTATTTTATTATATTATAAGGGGCTTTTTTTCCAAAAGGTAAACCCACCTACCCACTCCCCACCCGCACCCCCCCTCTCTCGCTCCATCTTCTTCATACCATAACTGCCTGATGTTTACACAACAAGACCAGGGGTGAAGTTATGTATATGCAGAGTTTAAAGTTCAGGCTGCACATATTCAGCATTACTGACCCCTGTTCATGTTATTCCAGCAGGTGGTGCCTTTACCTTTGATACCTACGATAAAACCCACCTCATTTATAGATTACTCAGAACTAAAAGACCCCCCACCCCCATTCTACAATGATGTAATGGATGTCATGTGACAACTGTGATTGAACTGTAACATCCTACTGTATCTGATATTTTTCTATGACTTTGCTATTTTGACAAGATGCCCCCTGTGGGCAACTGCCCATCCTGTCTGTAGCTACATCTGCAGAAAATGCTTATTGTCTCTGTGACTGACACTAATGTGTAACGGTTAGCACTGTTAGTCTACCGCAGAGAGGAGAGAGTCCTGGGTTCGATTGCCAGAGGAACATGCTTGATAATATTAATCCTCCTCTGTGAGTCACTTCGGATAAAAGCATCTGCTAAATGCGTAACTGTAAATTATGTCATTCAAAAATGTCAACGGTCATGTCTGCAGTTCTTTTCAAAGACTAGGATCTTGACAGCCTGATTTTGAAAGAAGACTGGAGGATATTACTTGAGGCTTTCCCGGAGAAGAAAAAAAAAAAAGCTACCAAAACACCACTTTCTTCAGCATTACCTTATAGTCATTCAGGAATTTGAGGCCCTGTGGCTGCTATGTGTACAATGAAATCTGAGGCCAAACACAGCTTCTTCAGAGATTTGTCAGGCAAACAGGCTGTCAGGAATACCCAGGAGCTCAGGCTGCTGAACTATCGGTCACGAAACAACACACAGTCTATTTTGGTGTAATTAAAGATGACCTTAAAGAGTGGGTGCAGTGCACATTCCCCACTGTCAGGGCAGTGCACTTTGGGAACAATGAGTGCTGACCTTTATCACACAAAGGACAAAGATGGAACATGACAGGAACATTCTACAGCTTACAACTAGTCGGACGGATGCTGTCAGTGGGTTATCAAACCTCAGCATCATCGATCTAAGCCACGACCAGTGCTGGTTTAAAGATGAGGTCTTTCTCATGCCTAACCTTTAAGAGACTTTTCTTTACTTTACAAAAAGCAGAAAAACAGGGGATTTCATATATTCAACAAAATCAATTAAAAAGAATGAATCTGAAATAAATACAAAAATGCAAAACATTTAGTCCCGACTGTTGGGATTACCTGCAGCGCATTCCCCTTAAAGCATGGTGTTACAGTTTCAACAGCTGAGGAAAACAACCATGGAGCTCAGTTATTACCCGCGTCTGAGACGAAATCCAGGGTAAAAGACTTTGTTGTGCAGAATGCCTGATCCACACAACAAAATGAGTGTGAAGACAGCAGGGGAGTGCAGCGAACCTGCAGGCTGAGATTAACACAGCTTATTTTTCTGAAGAAAAACGTCGCCCCAAATACAATACCAAGGACAACTCCCAGTCTGATGAAAAATTCCACTGTGACATAACATTGGGACATTGAGCATATCACTGTAGAGTTGAATATAAAAGTGCAGTACTGATATGAGTGATTTAACACTGTGCTGCAGAATGTATCTTTTTTTTTTGTTTGTTTCTTACGGTCATGTACCGTTCAACTGAGGCTGATGATTTTATGTGAGCTGTTCAGACATTGATATTTTTAACTCTGAAATAAGAGAAGAATTTCCTGCAGCTGTGACGGGCATCATCAAAGCCTTGAGTCTGATGAAAATCCTTGATAATTACAGGCACCAGACAAGTATTGTGGTAATAGAAAGAAACCAAAGACCACTTTTATTCACAGGTACTACTGACAAACAGGATTATCATAATACTTTGGACAACAAGTATCTATCTTTTAAAAATATATAAATTTCTCTTGAATAGACAACAACAAATTAGTTAGTACTCTTCACTCTGCCCTTTGACTGGACTGACGTCTGTGAATATATGCTGTAAATTAAAACTCAATTGAATTTTTTAGTGATTATTGTGTCTTTAAAGCATCAGGACCATAGGTTTATCACATGTTTCTTCCTCTTCTTTCACGGAGTATGTTTCCTGGGTTGGATTTTCTCTAAAGGTTACAGTCCGTGTCAGGTTGCAGCAGGGTTTGTATGGCCTGAGGAAACCCTCATTCTTCACTCAGGTGTTCTGGCAGAACATGCACCTCCCAGTTTGTTATAACTGTCACAGTAGTTGATGAACAGATGTTTCCACATCAGCGGCAGTCACCTCTGTCGTCAATGTAAACGGTCAGGCGCTGCTGTTCTGTCAATTACTGCCTTTTGTCATCAAGGTGTAGATAGATGATCGCAATTAGAAAAACCTGCCATAGGATGAACTGGAGTGTGTTGGTGGTCTGGTTTTAAATCAGTGTAGGAGCTGCCGCTCTGAAAGATCTATAGCATATTTTTCACTCTGAGAAGTTTTGCACGTTAACTCCTCACCAATCTGTCTCATTTGTCTCAGCTGTGGGTGTGTATTATAATAATAAGTGGGGGAGGCCTCAGGTATGTGCACTGTTTTATGGGCAGACTGGACTGCCCATATTGACAATATGACAGCCTAAGGCAATCAATTTGTTCTTGTGCTGAAAAAGGTCTTAATGGCTGAGACATGGGCATGTTTTTAAATACACTCTGTGAGCACTTTGGATATTTTAAATATGAGGAAGATCAACTTCTTAATCCTGCCTGAGGTCAACCGTCGATTCGACCCGGACACATTCCAGGCTTTTTTTTTTTATTTTTGCAATTCCATTACGAGGATCTTCTTCAGGTCAAAACACAAACAGACCCAATGTGTGAGCGTTTCATTTTCCTATGTGGTATATTTCTTTTATCAAATACCAGCTGCAGCTGTCATCCAGTGGCAACAGCGCCAGTGCTGGGGTGCAGAAAGTTGTTGCAAAGTTGGATGTTAGTCAACTGGTGTGTCATTAAACTGAACATCAGCAGACTCGGGCTGATTTACTGAGCTGTGTTCACTGAATCACTTCATCAGCCTGACAGCTAACGTGGCCTTGAGGCTACTTCAAGTGTGCCAGTGTAAAGACAGTAAACAATCAGCCCTTTATTTTAGATATTTACTCTTTTTCCTGTTTGGATCCATCTACATTTAGAAACAGTGGCAGATGGTGAACTGATCCAAAACTGTTGGTAGGTGGTACAGTAGCTACTGTTGCTATCGTGCAGTGCAACCTGAGGTCTGGAGCAAACAGCTCCAAATGTCATGTTGTTGTCGACGTGAATTGAGCATAAGTCATTCATTATGTTATTAAATTCTTGGATGAGTCCCTGCTCCTAACACCTGCACCAGTGGTGGAGCTACAACACGCTCTGGTTAGACCAGACGTCTTCATGCCCTGCGGCCGTGTCATTAAGTGAAGCTCAGAGAGACAGGTCTATTCAAATAAATGAGAATGTAATCATCCTCCACAATGGAGCACAAACATTTATATGAATTAGTGCTGTTACAGAAAACACGTGTTCATTTTCCAGCATATTGTGAAGATGTCGCTGTTGGATGTTTCAGTCAAATTAACAACTGAACATATAAAGGAGCCTTTTATATTCGTCATGTACTGCAACAAATTATCAGATGTAACAGTATATTCCGTCTCGTTGAGATGCTATTTTAAGCTTGAGTCGAGTCAGTGAAATAAAAACTTTTTCCCGCAGCGTGTGCAAATGACAACATGTGCATTGACTGTGTATTTGTATTTGTTAGAGGGCTGAAGGGTGGGATTTATAAATTAATCACATTGATAAGAGGATTTGAAAGTGATTGCATTTGAATCCATTTAAAAAGTAATATGTAATTTTTAAAATCTTAATTGAATTACTTTTAGTAAATTCTGGAAAGAAACCTCAAAATATTCCAGGATTTATTTTTTCTCTCTAAACCCCTTCATCTGGATCGTTGTCAGCTGCTTCAGTGTTTTGCCTGTACTGGGAAATTATAACACGATTATCTCTGGTGTCTGTGCTCAGGAGCAAAATGTTTCACACTGATTTCATTCTATTGGCTCGGGGTGCTGCAGTGATCAGAAAACTCTGGCTCTAGCTCAATTTCGATCAGAATCGTGGTTTATGGCCAAGTACATTTAACACACGCAAGGAATGTGGTGTGGTGTATTGGTGCACTGTCCTAAGATAGAATTAGAAAGAGAAAAAGTAAGCCTTAGAAATAACATTTAAAATAATCACACATGGTGAAGATCTAAGTAAGACTCACCACCGATGATGGTCTGTCATCATGTGGGCGTGAGGTTGTTGTCCGGACGGACCGCAGCCTCTTGTCAAACTTTCACAAAGAGGATATGATCGGAGTGGGAAGGGTCAGCCATGATTTACCTGCACAACTCCAGGCGTGCAGGTAAATCATGGCAGTGAGGAAGGGTCTTTGACAGAATGAACTACCTTAGCTGCCTGAAAAAGTAAATCCTTGGCTGCCTGTTTGTCAAACAGAGAGAAAGAGCTAATGTTCAGCTCCTGGGAAATGATGTTCTCTAGTCCAAGACTTCAGACTGGTCGGCTCAGCATGTGACCTGTGCAGGGTCCAGCAGTGGGTCCACAGAGGTCAGGACGACCGGCCTGTAGTTGTAGTTGGCCCAATAGACGTCGACGCCCGATCAGTACAAGGTGGCTGGCGGACAAGATTTGGGCCATAGTTCTATGGTTAAAAAAAATCATTGAATCAAACTTCCTTCTGCGCTGATGTCACTCCTGTGCATCTTCTTTGCGGCTTTCAAACAAACCTAAAGTGCATCAGCGGCACCTACAGGGCTGCACTGTGTATGTCAGTAATGTGCCAGAAACTAGTGAAATTAACAAGTGTGAATAAATGAGACTGATTTTTTTAAGCTAACTGCAGAGGATGGTTCATATGGTTCATATAAAACTTTTTTTTTTGACTGGATGCCATGTGTGGTAACACACACCTCTAATGTGGTGTGAAAACACCACAATATAAAATCCACAGGCGATGTGTTGACCTGAACAACACCTGCCCTGACACACAGAGTTTGATGAGGCAATTCCCATGATGTTTCCCCAAAAAGTCAACAGTTCTAGGAGTGGGAGAGGCAGGAAGAGTAGGAGAGAAAGCAGACTGGTGTCTGGAGGACGACAGATTTATGGGAGGTCAGGAACTTAGGACTGATAAGAAGCACAAAGGAAGCTTGTCTTCACATTTGTGCTTCCTGAAAATTATAGACATACAGTTTATAGAAATGACTGGTTTGAGCCTCCTGAGACATCGATACGTTCACTAACATCAAAACACTTGTTTCTGGAATGGCAACAAAAACAGAAATTCCAAGAAAATCGGTGTGACAATTTTGATAGTTATACAATAACACGTAGCAACATCACGTAGAAACTGGACTAACTGCACGTGTGGGTTAATACAAGAGTTAAATCCAATTAAAATCCTGTTGCATTACCTTCTACATTTTTGAATTCCTTTCCTACAGTGGCCCAGAAATCCAACAGCTAATCTGAAAGCCCATAATCCAATCTTTATTTGAACATTTCCTTTTGTTTACATTTAATTCTTCACCTAAAACACGTATTTCCTACATAAAAAGGCAGATGTCTACAGAATTAAACTGGACGCAGTTTCATTAGAAAACATTCCTGTCATTCTGCACTTCTTCTGGCTGATATTTGCATATTCCCTGGATGTTAAGTTAGACTCTCAGCTGCTGAGATGAATCCTACAGACTCCTGCCTGGAGGAAAACTCTAAAACAAACTCTGTCATTCTCCAAGGTGAAACAGAGAACATGTTTTAAAAAGCTGAAACATTTCAAACAAAAGTGAATAATTCAAATGTGCAGATGAGACTCAGCGGGTGTATATAATATTTAGCCATTACTTCTTTATATAAATATTCATCTGTACTCAGTGGGAATGATTTCAAGAGAGTTCCTCACTGGAAACATTAGCTTAACAATAATAATGATAAGTAGTTCTTAGTGAAATTACTCCAGATGAACTGAATGTGATGTGAGGAATATAAATCTCGCTGCGTGACATTGTATAGCAGACCTGGGCAAACTATGGCCCGTGGGCCAGAGTAGGCCCACTGGGCTTTAGAATCCAATGTCAGTCCTTCTGCTTCATGCATTGCAACAAATTCACGGTAATTTCTGTTGAAGTTCATTCTTCTACATTTTGTTTAAATTATTTCACCCAGCGTTCTACATTCAACCATTCATCGCACGGGCCAAATATAATTACAACAGGGGCCAGATGTGGCCCGTGGGCCTGAGTTTGACACCTATGCTGTAGAATATCGATATGGTATTATGATTTTCATCATTTCTTTCCACCCGTAGTGTGAATATTTTGTTTTAGCCTATTCTCATTAGGAGCAAATAATCAAAACATCAAAAGTACAGAATGTCTTGTACTGTACGAGGGGCCTATGTTGTCATGTAGTGCAGTGATAAAGCTCAGAGTCTGAGAGTCAGAGTCTTACGGGAATTTACTTGTGTGTTTTTCTTTTCTGTCACTTTCCGTTCCAGCCCATACTTTAGACAGGGTTTCAGATTTATTGGACACACTAAGTGCAGCTATGAAGTAAGGTATCAATGGTTGCTTCGCCATGACCCTGACAAAGGTAAGCACGAGAAGATGAATGGACAGATAGAGATCCTGTCACAGGAGGAATGACTGTAAAAATAAAAAGTTGAAAAAGCCTGTGTGAAAGTATGACACCATTATAAATGGACGGATTGTACTTTCCTTTGTGATTTCTACGCTTGAAGGCCTCGAGGTTGAGGAGAATCCAAAACACATTCTGATCATCCAGTTGGGATATGTGATATATGACCTGCATTCATGCTTAAAAAATGCCAAATGTTGGATTTGCAACAGGCCTTTACTACAGGACATCAACAGCAACAGAAAGAGGTTTGTGTGAGGCCAACCTGTTTATTACAGCTACTTAAGTGATCCTTTATAATACCAGTCTGCAGATTCACAGAGGACACGCTCTATATATATTTGCAGTCCAGAGGTTGGTGAGTGCAGGGAGGGTGAGAAGTTCACACAGAAAAAAAAACAACACAAAAAGTTGTTTCACCGTCCCAGTGGAGGAAACTTCATAACATTCCACGCTCAGTTACCTAAACCATAATCATCATAACTGAATTCTCAGACTCTGAGAGTCTCAGACCAAGATGGAGAATTTATTTATTACCTGTGAACTCATTAAACCCATTAAAAACATTATCTTTGGAGGTGATATAAAGTGTTTCCTTATAAATTGGCATATGTTAATGTATCAAAATATGACAACAAAACTAGTGCCGTGTGTTGTTATGACCTTTGGATGGTCATATAAGCCGTGAAATCCTAGCAGAACTGGTTCTTGGTATGGACCACATTCCATTCTAAAATTATACTGAACTGTTTTGAACCAGGATTTATGAATTTTAGAGATATCAAAATGACTTTGAATTTATCAAATCACACATACACCATGTGTATCCAAGCATTCTACAAAATCAAACACACCTAACAAGCTGAGCTCGTCGAGTGCACCAAAATGGCTGCCTGTCAATCATAGAAATATCACAGTGATTATTATCTGCAGTCTGCTGTCATCCAGCACAGTTAAACCTACTGGAGACTGTTCTGTTACTTGAATGGGCCTGAGCTCCAACAACACACTGTAATCTACAGACAGCAACACTGTACGGTCAGGGCATCTGTGTGAGACACTTTCCCAGGCTCCATTGTGGGAAAAAAGGTTTTTCAAATCATCCAATTTTGTAGGTGCTCAGAGCAGTGAGTTTGTACTGAGGCTCCAGGACGGGTTTATTTGGGGTGGACTCAGAGTGACATTCCTCTATGATAGGTGGTATTAGGCCTTCAAAGGCTCCAATTGGTCTTACATTCTGTACTGTAAGCACAGCAGTATTCACACAGAAATGCAGACCTACTTTCTATGGAGGAAAAAAAACATCAGCCACGTGTTCTCTCTCAATCTATGCAGACACACGGTTTGGTCCTAACCTAAAGAGAAACAAAGACATGTTTCCAAATGTGAGAGAAAGAGCCAAGTCAGTCAAGAGGGGACGTGACTTTATATGGGAAAATAAATGTGCTTTTCATCCTAAATAGATGGATGGATGGATGGATGGATAGATGTGTGGGTGAGTGGGTAGATGGATGGATGGATGGATGGATAGATGTGTGGGTGAGTGGGTAGATGGATGGATGGATGGATAGATAGACTTTATTAATCCCATGCTGGGAAATTTCAGTAAAGTTAGAAGATGCGACAGGAGCTGATGCTACAGGCAGCCACCAGGGGCAGTGCCAACTCACAGGATAATGATTAAAGTGTGATCCCATAGTAAGAGGCAAATAAGGGCCATCCCGGTATAGTCTCTTACATATGCTTTAATATGGACCTTTTTCTGTAACTTCTTTTGGTGACATTTGAAGCAACACAAAGAAGCATTTTACAATTTGCCAACTTTAAGAAACGTAAATGAGAAACAACACAAGAGGTAGCCTTGGAAACTAAAAGCGAGCTTATAACTGGACATAGTGACCTTTGACAGCTTAACAGAGGAATGTGGGGGTTGGCCTAGGCTGGGGACGATCATACATTCAAAGCCTTTACACAAATTAACCCCACTACTCCAATGTCCTTGAGCAAGAAATTTAGGTAAAACAAAGGTTATGGCACCACAGGTAACCCTGACATCCAAGACAAAGCAGCTCCCCAGGCTAGGGAGATGTGCAGCTCCTGCCCCTGTTTAAAAGGATATGAAACCTTAAAGTAAACAAGAAATGACAATAAACATTACATATTGAAAATGATTTTATAATAAATGATAAACAGAGCACAGATGGTGCCGTTGCTAAACCAGTGATTCATGTCAAGAAAGAACCTCCCCACATCGTAAAACGAAATTGCTTGATTATGTCAACAGAGGTTTCCTTTGTACTTGTTAAATTAAATGTTTACGGCAACAGAGATAAAACTTATGACAGCAAAATGTGCCGAGTTACAGAGGAAGAGTCACCGTTAAATATGAATGTTAATAGAATGTTTTGTCAAAACGTTTAAAACTTTGTAATCCTCTTCCATTGGTAGTTTAAAGATAGAGTATATGATATAGGATTTATAAATGTACATAGATACACTGTATACACACTGTACAAACTGGAACACAGCTACGTGACAGAAAATGATAAGGACCACATTTTTACCCTCATTCCAGATGGTACTGTCTATACGATCCTTAAGAGAGAATTCCTGTCACCTTTACTGGAATTTCTCATCAACTGTCTCATCAGAAAAAATTAAAAAAATTAAAACCATTTGCAACAAGGTTAGACAAAATAAACTCTGTTTAACTTTTAGCAAATAAAGTGTC
>NC_024316.1:10527107-10531099 GCF_000523025.1 Cynoglossus semilaevis | reverse complement strand
TGATAGGACATTGTGCTAAATCACTTCTCCTATGCAATAAAGTAACTGTAGGCGGCGGCAAAATAAAGACACCAGAATATGATAATCATAATATTAATTTTAATCTAATATAATCTAATGTAATTCTGCTGAACACTGTGCAACCCTAAAATAGTAGATATTGATAAATTATAAATTATTAGGTTGTATTTGCACTTTGGAAAACATCTATTTACAATATGACAACAAAATACAAAAAAAAAAAAAAAAGAAAATTCAAACCAATTTAATCTTTATAAAGTTTGAAGCAATATATTTTATTCTGGTGAAGTTTTAAAGTCCTTTATTGGACAAAGGACACAGTGGTGCACCTCTCAAATGTTTGCAGTAAAACTGTTTATGTGGAGACATGTTTAAAATTCTCTTCAGATAAATACAAACCTTGTCTTCTGAATCTTGATTTTTTTTTGCACAGTGACCGTACATACTGACATAAACCGCCACAAAGGTGTGATCAAAATCTAATGGCATCCCACTTCTTAAAGGCATATCAACTCACAAACCACAGCGTGGTCCAGATCTCCCACAGCCTTTTCATCAACAAACTCTCTCCCAGGGTGATACATATTTTGAGGGTCAAATGTAGTCCACGACATTGTAAACATGAAGAAATACAAAGTACTTGTGGAATAACATTTCACAGACAAAAAAAGTTGCTGGCATTTGTGTTATGTTGCATGATGATGTGAGTAATCCTCATCCTCGGCTCACTGGGCAACAAAAGAGAAGAGGTTAGCCTCCAGGGAATATACCAAAAAGGTAAAAGAAAAAAAAAAGAAGAAAAAAAAGTGGCCTGATCAAACTTGCTGGTTGAGAATCCCAGTGGCAGCAACAGTGTCAAAAGTGAGTGAAGGGACTGAGCAGACATAAATGGTCCATTAGGAGATGTCAATCAGTCATCCAGGGCCAACGACTGTATGAAGATTCCTGGGTGGCGTGGTCTTCAAGGCTCTGTGAAGGGAAGATTGGATTTGAATTAGTCTGGTAATTTCTGACTCAATGTAAAATTATAATAATGTTTGACAAACTGCAACAGAAAGTGTAAACAATGAAAAAGCAGCAGCAGACTCACGTCCACAACAGAGTCCAAAAACAACGGAATTACAAACTGGAGGTTGAGTAGCTCCCAAAGAGCTACGACAGAGGCAAAGTAAAGGTGAATTCCAGGAAAGTGGGAAGTCTAAAATGTCAAGTCAATGTCAACCTCCCACTAGGAAAAGTTCACAGCAAGGCCACTCAATGTCAGAGTATGATCGATCGATCTATCTCCACATCAGTGAGGTGTAGCAGCCTGACGTCGAAGAAGAACGGCAGCCGTGGAAAATGATAAATGCACGTAATGAGTTAAACAAATATTTGAAAATAAACATCTGAATAACCCCTTTATATAAACACATTTTAATCTGTATCCTTTCAAACAGTGTATATAGAGTGGGTGTGAAGATGAGTTAGCTTAGCTAGTACATTTTTGAAAACTGCACGAATGCAAATAAAGCAGACGACACACTGTGTTTTATCTCCTCCACTGTTTTCCCTCCTCTGTTATAATTATGTATGCAGAAAAAAAAGAGAATAACTAAACTTCTCAAGTCTTTCCTCAAAACAATCAAAATACTTTATTGTGTCTTAGCTAGCTTAGCTAGCATAGCTAGTATAGCTAGCTGAATTTAGAAAACTGCAAAAATGGAGGTAAAGGAGACGACTGCTGTGTCTTAGCTCTCTCTCTCTCTTTTTCCCCGTTTCAATTAGGTGTGAGATAAAACAAACAGTATCAGTCTAAGGTCCCAGACTGCTGGAATGTTCCTTTCCTATAAGTAACATATTTTTCATTTTGATTGACAGGTTATCATTACGTCCAGTTCATCAAACTGGTTGAAGACTCATGAAACATTGTGCAAAATGTTTATTAGAATTGGATAATGCAAAGAGAAGTTGAAAGGTGGATTGGTGCTTGTCAGGGATGGATGAAAAGACATTCAGATAGAAATGTGTGTTCTGTTTAGTTAAGTCTAGTTTTATCAAGTTGAGGGGGCAAACAGGAGGGTGTTTTTTAAAGTGCCCAGGATCCAGACTTTTATTAAACAAAAGAGCTAAAGTCAACACTGGTGTTAGTACGGGGGCCGCATCTGTAGAAATGCCAAGTGGGATCTGCTTACACGTGATGGTACCTTTCATACTTGATGAAATTTGAGACGGACTTATGATTTAGTCAAGATGTCTTTTCCCAGGCAGAGAATTCTTTACAGAGGCAACACCAAGTTATTGGCAAATGTGTGATTAGCGAACCGAATAGGTGCTAAGGATAATCATTTTAACATGTAGTTAAAAACTCACTTTTATCTCTAGCCCTGCTGCATCATTTCTTAGACGTCACTGTCTAACACAGTCCATGGCTGTGCCCCTGCCTCCAGGACCAGTGATCCTTCGAAACGTCACCTTGTACAACTTGGTACGACTCGTCAACTCACCTGGACGTACAGAAGCCCTGGCACTTGGAATCCTCTTGATGCAAACAAAAACAGCGATGATGATTCTCCCCTGAACCACCATCAGTTGTCTGTCCAAAGACTGCACGTCGGATTCTCTGCGGACCCCGGTAGCTTGACATTCCATAAGGCACAGTGCGTCTAAGACATGAAAAACAAACAGGAGGTGTTTTGGTTAGATCACCTTCTTGCCGACACAGGCAGGAATAACAAATACAGCAACCACCGTGTCCAACGCTTCCTAAACAACCGGTTTGTTTGAAAGATCCACCACCCATGTTTGCAGACAAATTCCACTCTAGGTTACAACTGGCACAGTGTGGTATGCACCTTTGACTGGCTTTTCCTTATAATATTTGTTTTTTGAAGTCAGTAGGTGGCGACGTCCCATCGCTTCTACTGATCTTTTGCCCCATACATCCTTATTTGATCTCTACAGCAGCTGTTGCTGTAGGTCCAGGGGGAGCGGTCTCAGACCGAAACTTTGTTTAAAATCACTGTTTTGGGAAAATCAAGTACTTGTTTTGTTACTTTGATACTGTGGTGAAAGGCTATTGTTTTGTCTTGTACAAATAAGCATTTTTAGCTTATCTGTGTACTTTAAGGTACTTTGTACTGCACTGCCTTTGACACTCTGTCCCCTAACTTTATTGCATATGTTTCTTTGCTGGCACTTTTGGCAAGGCAGTAGTAAGTATTTAGGGCAGCTTCAGAGGATTAAACGGTGGAAAGGATGAGTACTGAACAGAGTTGAGGCAGCAGCTGTAAAAGGCTCTGGAAGAGGGGAGTGAGATTTACCAGAAAAATGGGAAAATACAGCCAATGTAGAGACAAACTGGCAAAAACTGGATGTTTTTTTTCTGTGAAGAAAAGAAAGGTCAAGAAAGCTTTGATGGTGAAATGAGGACACAAGGGAGAGCAATCAATGAAGTATTTGGAAAAGGGTATGGGATAGTCAGTGAGTGGAAAAGAGAAGACTAGATTACAGTGAGGCTCAACTCATGACCACAAGAGCAGTAGACAAGGTGAACACAAATATGGCTTTGAGTTGTTCTAGTGGCAGCTCATCAGGGATTGCTGTGGATTAGGACTTGAATTTTGCTAGAGGGAGTTGGAGAAACACATGTGAATGAGCTTAATGTGGCACGGCAGAACATGCTGGCAATGCTGTTAGATGTGGGATTGGAACCTAGCATATCAGACTGAGCAGCTTTTTTGACATAGGGTGTTAGTGATGAAGCCTCCAGGCCAGGAAGAAAGAACAGAAGACGAAAGAAACGATTTATTGACATTTAAAAGTAAGACATGATGACGCCAGAGTGGGAGACAAGCGTAGGTGACTCTGTACATTACTCTGTCTATATGCCGATGAACTGTTGATTTATTCCAAATATTTTTCAACACAGGGAAAAACACTTTATTTTCCAAAACCCATTCTAAAACCAACAGAAATCCTGGAACACTAAC
>NC_024316.1:10510752-10527042 GCF_000523025.1 Cynoglossus semilaevis | reverse complement strand
CTCATGACAGAATAATGATGCCCTAGCCCAGTCTTTATTATTTAAAATAAATAACTACATGGTAGCACTGGCACACAGTACTGATAGCAAGACAAGAGTGCTCCACTTTTACACAGCTTATCGCTTGGGAATGCCCCGGCTCACCCTACCTTATAATTTAACTTAATGGTTATGAAACAAAATGAGGAATTTGAAAAGGACCCTGTTTCATTTATGATCATTTTGTGGTATATTTTATGCTAACATCCTACTCAGGCAATAAACTATGTATGTCTGTCTATACTTGCTTAGCAATAATAAGAGGAGCTCTTGACTAACTGAGTCACCTTGGCAGGAGAAGAAAGTTAGAAAGAATGCATTTTACAGCCACTGCCAAGGCTCTTAATATGCTGTTCAGAGGTGTTAAAACAAAACACTATTCTTCAAACAACACGGTGATGAAAATTGCTACTATCTTCAGCTACCGTCAACACGCACTATGTCAGGACACGTAAGACATACTTTATATGAGAACACATTGTCATGCCAGTTTTCTCTCCACGGTTCATAACCGCCTGCAGTGCCAACATTCTGAGGTGTTGTCCCAGTGTCGGGGCCAAAGACAGTCCACCTGACAACGCTGATCAAAACATTAACGTGTGAAGGTGTGAGTCGACACATAACTTATCTACCAAAAGGCGCAAATTCTTCTCATTGAAGAAAATGTATTATTTTGACACTTTTGTGTTGGACCACACACTAAGACCGCTATTACAAATCATCTTGAACAGTTCAGGGACACACCAGGGAGGACGACAGGGATTATGAATTAAACTAAACAAAGACTAACCCTTTGACATAGCAGCACCGCATGGTAGCAGTACAACAGTAGTACTTCTCTTCAGCTCTGCAATATCTGCTGTTCCTGATTAAAACTCTTTCATCGCAACATGTTGAAATCTTTATGCATGCCTCCGTTCACCAGGGAGCAGCAAAGAATTATATAAGAAGGATTTCTCGTTTTTTCAAAAAAAAAAATTATTTAGTTGTTTTATGTGTGTTATTTATTAGATAACAAATCTTTAGCAAAAAATGCAATTTTTGACACATGAAAAAAAAAAAATCACTGGGCGTAGCCGCCTTTAAAAGCCATAAAGAAATATTACAAGTGGTAACTCTTTACCATAATAACATACAGTAAGTTACAGCTTCTGGAAAAACATGATCCCTTTCAGACAGCTCAAGGCGTCTTCATCAAAACGTTTGTTAAATTAGCTAACTACAATCCTATTTAGGGGGAAATAGAAGGTAAAAGACAGTGTATAATAAGTGAACGATCTTTGTAAACGAACAGGAGATTTTCACCAGGGCTGACGTTGGAGAGTCCCATTGCACTTTGCCTATTTATTTTTCCTTTTTCAATCATAACACAGGAAGCTTAAAACTAAATTAGGAGGCTTAAAGAGTGTGTTTTACTGGAAAGACCAAAACTTACATAAGATAATATAATAATTGTTTTTAGCCCCTGGTCACTGCATTAGACTGCACAAAAACTAAAAGGGTGTGGGATCTAACTTAATCTTCTAGAAGTCAGTCATCAGTATTTTCTGGCTACTTTAGAAGACATTTGGCATCCCAGAAGCTACAGAAATACTAGTACCACGTCTGTGGACAAAATCCTCCTGATTAATGTTATGTTACTGTGGAAATACAAAGAATCTTAAATGTGCGTTTGATTTGCTAGTGAAAGAAACAATCCTCACATTGAAAAGTGACACCTCTCTAATCTTAATTCTAAGTTTAACCTGACAGGAAGAGTTGCTTGGACTTGCCATTACTTGAACCTGCGTCTGGGCCTGGGGGGAGAAGCCACCTCACATAGGAGTATTTGGGCTGCAATGTTACCCCTAAGTTAAACAAAATTAACACATGCAAAAAAACAAACAAACAACAAAAGAATAATAAAATCCTGACTGAATTGTGTTTGTTCATCAACCACTGACAACGGGAGGAGTTTGTAACGGAGTTTAGGATGGTTACAAAAAACATACACTGTTTACACTGTTGAAGTAATCGAATCTTACTTACTCGGGAGTGTTGATCCAGATGATATCCAGATGGCAGTAGTAGACGCACTCTTTATCCTTGTAGGAATAACAGGTGCAGCGCTTGGACCTGGACTTCACTGCCGCAGATTGCTGCAGACGCACGGACTCCCCGGAGTCGAAGAGCCCGCTGGACTGTGGAACTTTTCCACGGCCGCTCTCTGACTTAACCGAGGTATCATCGGACGTCAACACACCTTTTATAATATAAGAGAATGTAAGAAAAAAGGGGTTTTCTGTCCCGTACATATTAAAATGCGTACTAAAAATGCATTGCACTTTTTGAGACAAAACCTACCTTGTAAGAGAATTAACGCCAGTATTTTGAAAAGCATGATTTTTGCCAGGATGGAAATGATCCTCGTCATGTCAGATACTCCTCCAAACGAGCATCGCTTAATGAAGATGGAGCTCAAATGTCACATTAATCACCAGCATCCAGTGAAATCCCATGAACTTTATTGTAGATCCCTCCGAGACTCGCATCCCAAGCGTTCCATATGTCAAATAAACACGATGATCGACGGACGTTGGGTCAAACGGTTCCCTTCAACGTGTCTGTCTTCAGTAATCCCGTATAGTGCAGGGTGAAGAGCGGAGAAAAAAAAAACTTTTTTTTTTTTAAAGTTCCTTACTACACCAGGGTGCACTTCGGAGCAGAACACCGAGTATGTGCGCCTGGATGGAAGTCACTTCTTAAAGTAGGAATCATCTCGGAGCGAGGCTTAGGAGAGGAGTAGGTCCACACCCACCGCACCTCTTAATCACCCGACCCCGTCCGCCCCCACCCTCATCCTCCACCCCCTACACTCAGTGTGTGGGAGTGTGAGTATGTTCGTGCACACACCGTGTGGGGACCAGTTTTCACGAAACTATTTTGTTGGTCCAGCAGGGACGGTCCCAGCCCTCCCGCCTCCGAGGGCCAAACAGTCTCCACCACCCGACCCCTCCAATTTCCCAGCCTGAGGCAACCCTAACCCCATGAAATGTGTGTTTACATGAACTCACTTCAGTTTGGTACAACATGCAGGCAGTAGTTACAACAAATACAGTTCCACTGATGCACAATATACCTACTCCACATCCAGCAGTCATTTGCTGGGACGCCCAACGATCAGACCAGTGACACTGAGCTTTCGTAAGCAACTCCGTTCATGTTCCAGATGTCATCTTAAAACTTTAAATAAGGGGAGAAAAACAAAAAACAAACAAACAAACAAAAACGCACATACGTCTACCTTCAGCAGTATACAGATATTTTGAGGAATATGAATTTATCAGGAGTTTAATCAGGAGTAACTGTGATTCACTACAATCAGATTAGAAACTGTACTTGTTTGACAGCCATGAAACAAAATATCAAGTATTGTATATGTATATGTATACGTTCGTGTGCAATAATCTGGCTGTTTATTTTCCATTTGCAGAATACTGCAGTGGAAGAAATTAGACGATAGACCAAAACAATTCATTGTGTTTCAGTTTGAGTATCTTTACTGCTTTATTTTTCCACCACACCTGGCATTTCATGATTCTTTGAAACATCTGTTTCACATTTGTCATTTGACTTCCCAGTCGTTTGCACCGACTTTTGGACGGATTATGTTTGCTTCTAACTGTACTACGTGTACTCTTTGACCTTTTGTCTGTACCGGCACACGCTTGAATAGATATTTTTTTCCTTCTCAACACGCTTAGGTACTTCTAACTCTATTAGCTGCTGCAACAGGCTGCTGCCTGCCACTGCACCATATCATTCTGTCAGTACTATATTTTGCACATTGCAAAGTTCCTCAGCTTGTGTGTCCTACTGCCATGAACTCAATGACGGTATGATTTATTTGAAGGTGAAAATAGCGTATTATTACGTCTGCGAGGGAAGCTGTTCGTCTATCCACCTGTCTGTGAGCGGAATAATCCCAAAGCCAAAACACAGATTATGTAATCGTGGAGGAATGATGACGGAGACAAATCTGGAATTTGGATCATGGAGTGGTGCTTTGACCGTTTAGGTAGGAATCAGAGTACACAGATTTGTGGTTTGAAAGTAGAATACAGTGGAACCTCGAGATATGAGCATAATCCGTTCCAGGACTGAGCTCGTAACTCGAGGTGCCCGTATTTCGAATACTTTTGTATTTTTAAATTTTTTTTGCTGTATTCTTTCTTTAGCGGGCACCACGCTGATATTTATCGACAATTTCATAGTTTTTTTCCATGGTCATCATGTGTTTCTTCTTCTAACTACCATCCTTACGACTCACTTTTTTAGGACTCCTCACTATTATGAAGAATAATGCACAAAATAGGGAGAGAATAACATACCGTAGATAACGCAAACACAATACAGAAGACTCGCAGGAGATGCGTACGGAAGTTGACGAACACGTGAAGTGAACGAGTGAGGCAGCGTGGTCTGCTCCGAGTGCTCGGCCACCTAGCGTCGGCGTCTGTAAGCACTCGTATCTCGAAGCAAAATTTGCTCGAAGTCTTACTCATATCTGGAAATACTACTCTGGACGCTCGTATCTCGGGGTTCCACTGACATAAAAGGTCTCAATAATTAGAATTTTTTAACCTACAGTAGGTGCAGTGTCTGGACAAAAAAGGTCTCAATAATTAGAATTCTTTAACCTACAGTAGGTGCAGTGTCTGGTGATTAGGCAACAGCTTCTTATTGTAAAACTTATGTAAGAGTTATTCTACTTTTCACAGGGAGGTTGGGTAAAGATGAGGCTTCTGTCTGAGATGTTAGTAATGACAGAGGACTTGTACTGGATCAGTGCTACAGCTGACAAAAGGACTTATATACAGTACAGTGGCTACCAGCAGGGGCAGCAGACACAGACATCCTGAAGGTTTCAACAGTATTCTTTGGGACTGCACATGCATGCAGTGAACAGCCAGACTGTGGAACATGTGTCTGGACATGAAGTACCAGGACAAATTGGTTGCACAAAATAACTAAAAAGGGGGCGCAGGGCCTAATTTAGTCAGATCTTAGTGGGATACAGGATACAGCACAATGGTCGGCGGGACCACCCATTCTCTGTGTTCCAGGACCTTCCACTTTATAAAGTAAGCACTAAGTAGGGCCTATTTGTATTTACAGGCATCATAAATTATGGCTCTGTGCTTTCACCTCTTCAAACTTTGTTTGTAGGATTAAGTATTCATGTGCTCAGGTCACAGTCATCGTATCCTTTACACACACAACAACACAGACAAGGTTCTTTTGCCACAGACTCAAATGTGGTTTTGCGGACTAATATGAACAGGGTGACCTGACACATGGTTCTAGGATCATTGGCAACACATGTCTTGAATGTACATTTCTCCATTTTGACTGACGCATTACGCAACAAGCAGGGGAGGTTTGAAATGACAAAAATTGTACATTTCCCTTTGAAACAAAGATGTCTGTCAGCTGCAAAGGCCGACATTTGATATACGAGGACGATACTAAGTTCCAGCTTGACATCGCTGTCTGAAAATCTCTCTCGCTCCATTTTTACTCTGTCCATAAATACTGTAAATCACTTTCAATATACGATTAGTGCGAGGAATTCGATGACACTGAGCTGGATTGCTAACCAGTTTGCCACTGGCTTCAAACTTTTCACACCAGTCCCATCAGCACCAGTCCCAACGCCAGCTTTTCAGTAATGCACAAAAAAACAAATGCTGAGTTTCAGACATATTTGGATAATCTTTATCTTCACATCAGCAGATGTTCTTCAACAAAGCATTCAGCGGTAATCCGTCAAGACTCATGACTGCCCTCTTGTTCCTTCCAAATTCCCCCGCTGACAGGGTTCTGTGCCATACTCCTGTTTTTGGCCCTATTCCCAAGTTGGGAAAAAATAGAAAAAGATTCCAGATAGATTGAGAGCATATTCGCTATCCCTAAAGTGAAATTGTAGAAAAACAGACTGCATGAAACACTGACTTATTTCTATTCTATGTGATGTTGTTACCCAAAGCAGGTATGTTCAAAGTCTGGCCTGGGGGCCTATTGTGGCCCATGGTCAAATATATATACGTATATATATATTCATCATATCCGGCCTTCTTTAATAACATTTGGATACACTTTTTTTATTTGCTTTATAATACTTGTACACTCATATACCAATATATATTTTAACCCACCCTACAGTACAGTGCCAGCCACTGTAAGGCCTTTGACTGGGAATGTCACCCACCCTTTTTCTTGGACTCCTGTAAGGCTTTATTAGAACATACATTTGGATGGAGATAGTCTTGTTGATTTATTTTATCTTGCATATACAGCCAGACCCGTGATGAAATCCATCAAATATTAAATGATTCCAATCGTTTTTTCCCCTGTCCAGATGCAGCACCACAGCACTGGATTTTTATATGAGCTAAAACAGACACACAGTCGACACAATCTAAATGTGACAGAAAACCTCGTATAAATCTGCGGAGCCCTGATGTTCATATCCACTCACTGTTGTCTCACAAATTCTGACCACATCACAAATTCTGACCACATCTGAAACTTTGTCAATTGCCTTTCTGCCTTTTCTGAATTCTGAATGAGTCCCTCTCTGTCGTTCCGCTTCAAAGCTTAATCACTGGCATTTCCTCTGCGGGAAGAACAAACGTGGAAGTGGGAGAGAAGAGAGTCCAGAAAAGGTCAGTACCTCAGAGATCATCATTCAGTTTCACTTTTAGTGTCTGCACACTGTCAGGAAGATGTCTACATTCTTTACAACGATCTCTGCTTTAGTGGCTTCTGATGATGAACAAACCCAACTGGTGGCTCACTAGTGTTTGACTGTAAGTGTTTACAAAATGCTAACAGGATGTTTAACCTGAGGAAACTCCACACGGCCACAGAGTTATTCTCTAGTTTCACTCAGTAAGGGAAACAAGAACTTTGGCGAACAGAAGCCTGAAACAAAATAAACTTTTTGTCTCCCAAGTTTCCTCATCTTCATCTTCACCATCTGCAATTCAACCTACTGTTACGATTGCCTCTGAAACATATCTGCTTAGATTGCTAGGGACAACGCAATGTAAAATGAGGAAGCGACATAAGCGACAAGTAACAATATATAAAAAATGTGAATTAAGTGAAATTCTTTTTTTTATTTTGAATCCGACTGTCTATCACTGACTCAAATGGTTGCTTCCAGAAAAAAATGGGAATGACTTATTATTACACACTGTTATATAAGCCCCCCCCCCCAAAAAAAACTGAAATGCCCCTTAAACAACCCACAATGCTGAAAGTCATTCTCACAGGCTGCCACAGGAGGTGCCATTAAGTATATGATTGCTTTTAGAATTAGGAATGAATTTCAATGTCTTTTTATTCCCAATATATCAATATAACTGAAAGTTTAAGCTAAAACGTTTTACTATAGTTTTTATTTTTTAAAATATACAGTAAATATTTTTGTGGTCAAACATAGGTTTGGTGAAAATGTGCTAAACTTGGTGGTAGCAACTAGCTGGTCCTGTCCTGGTGTGCTGAAACATGTCTCAAATAGTATATAAAATGAACTTTGACCTGAATGTAGTTCAAATGTATTCAATATATTTCTGCATGAATGTGTAGTTTCCAAGCGAAAGACGAACGTTTCGCCAGTCGATACTGAGTGTAAGATCGATGGAAATGTTTTGGTCTGTGCGTCGCGCCCTCTTCTTCTTTCAACGTTGATTTAAGACGGTGCCCATTTTGTTTACTCCGTTATGAATAAACACAAAGAAGTTGCAGAAGGCTGAAAGGTTCTACCTGGAAAATGAGAAAAATGAGAAGCGTGTGCCTCTGATTGCCTGCAGTTCTACGTGAGTCAGAGCAGAACCACCAGCTGCCATCTCATCACCATAAATCACGGCTCTTCAAAGACACAGCCCTGCACTTTCTGCTCTGACAGATCGTAGACTCTGCTATCAGTTAGTTGGGGGTTACTGCACTAAAAGGTGATTGGACCTGTGGGTAATGTAACACACACACACACACACACGGAGAATAAGAGCTAATGCCACGCTTAAGAAAGTTACACGCAAATTGTGGCGTCACGATTTTGAAGGGCAATAACACGTGGTATCACAACTGCATGTGTCCTCGTTAATCAACGCCATATTTTTAAATGTCTTACACCGCATGTTTTTTTTGTCATCTTATGTTAGTTGCACTGCACAGCTCCAGCTGTACCATCATTTCTGACACATTTATGGAAACTGAAGTAAGTACATCCTCATCAGAACTCAGATACACACCGTGTGGAATATGGATATGGATAACTGAATAAAAATTCCTTTCTTTTTATTCAGTTCTTTAACACTAATATTTAGAAAAGTTCACTGAACCAGCCAGTGTCAACATAATAAATTATATTATGTATTATTATAAGGATAATTAATATTTCAGGGTTGTTATCTCTCTAGGTCTGAAATATAAAAAAAATCTTGTGATGTTGAAAATGATTATGCTGTTTGGTAGGAAATAGAAGGTAAAGCTACACCATCCATCAGAGAAGACACAGCTGGACTGTGCTACAGGATTCTGATGATCATTATTATCATCTGTAAAGTTTGGTTATGCTTATACTGTCAAAGTTAAATTAATATATTTTTTTATAAGATATTATTTAAACCTTAGATATTTCTGAAATACTTGAGGTGTTTTTCAGGGACCAGGGGTCAGTATGATGAACTGACCAGCTACGTCTGATATACAGCCTATGGATTTAACTCAGCAGAGCAGTTTTATTGCACATTGCTGAGAGGCTTTGGCCGTGTTTTTTAATGACTAAAGATAATCGGCTGGAAGCCTACCATTTCACATTTCAAATAAATCCTGCTAATTCAGGCCTGTTCTCCTTATTTTTGCCGGCATCTACTGTGTTAGCGCTTGTTTGAGTAGCCGTGGGTGGCTAAGAAGGTGACGCATCTGGCCCTGGTACTCAGAGCCCAGAAATGTCAACCAGGACTCTAAAACAACAAATGTAAATGTTTTCATGGATTAGGCTCAGATTGAGGGATTATTGTCTATATGTCTACTAAAAAATGAGATGACAAGGCTCAACGTCCCAGTGCCTTAGTAGGAGATTCCATACAGTCAGGGGAACATTCCTGCAGTTCAACATAGATACAAGTACAATCTACCACAGGCAGGATACAACAATTATTACAGTTATCACATTTTTTTATATTTCATGAAAGAAATGGGACTAAATCATAAGAAGATTGTCCTGATAGTAATCAGATTAACAATCTTTCTGTCTAAGGATCAGATTAAAATTGATCTTGAGAAACAAAAAAAGTCAACTCTGAACCCTGATTATTGAGACCATTTTTGAACAGAACATCATCTGTCATAGTATCACAGTTGTTGAGCAACATAATGAGTAACAAACAAAAACGTTAGAGCCAAATCCAAAACTGTCAGACGGTGCCTTGAGTTTGAAAAGCTTTTTAAATTCACTGTGACCAAAGCACACAGACACAACACTTCAGCCGGCCTCAGCCACGCTGGCACTGAACCAGAGTAGATAACATCAGCTCAACACAACATTTATAGACGCTTATACATCAAATTTAACAAAACAGCCATAAATCACAGCCAGTGGCCCCTGAAAGAAATAGTTCTTCATGACTTGGCTTCTGTGAAGTATTCTCTGTCTACCTCCACTCCAGTCTGATGTTTTGTAATCTTCTTGTCATGCTAAATTGCTCCTTGCAGTCATGGCTCCATTTACGCCTTGGGCGTGTATTTGTCATTTAACATCATAGTGGTATTAACAGCTATTTCTAAAGGGAAATAATAATCATTTGCATCACTTGTAGAAGTATATATATATATATATAAAAATCAAATAAATCATTGGGTTAGCAGTGTATTTTTTAAGCGCAATCAATGTCTGAAACAGCATTTTACGTATTAAGATTTTTCAAATTCCTGTGTTTTACTTTCTTACAATCTGATCCGTTTGATAAAGTAGGCTGGATTTAACCTCCTAAGGAGCCAGTTTTGGCCCATGGGCCATACATTTGCCACCCTGACCTAAAGTTTGTGTTTTTTTCCCCTCTTACTTCCTTCTGAGGGCTTATAGTCTGTTCGAGATGATTGAGATGAAAGATTAAGATGGAATGGAACGCACTATGAAGCTGCATGGTTGACATTTCAGTCAGGTTTATACACATTGACAAACTGATGAGTCTATATGAGTCGACCAACACACTCACTGGCTCACACATTCTTAGCATTTTCCTGCATGCTCATCGTCAGAGGTAGTAAACCGATAAACAACTCTTGGCAGTGTGTATTTGACTGCAGCCACAAACATCAATCAGCGTTATGAGCTTCCTGCTCTGGGAACTCTGATGAAAGTAGTAAACTGTGAAAATAAAATACTATATTTGAGAAGTAAACTAAGAATGTAGCTGTCCAAGTAAACAGTACCAAAAAAGTATCGTATAACTTCAAGATCTGAGACGTACATGTACTAAATGTACTGTGATCACAGTGAAAACACAGTTTTGTGGTTTTGATAGAGATGCCTAAAGTAACCTGTTGATTATTTCATTAGTTAGACTATATTTTTAACACATTTTAATAAAAAGGCATAATGACCAACACTGTGTACCCAATACTTTCCTGTCCATCCATTTAATGTTGCTCTACCATTGAATATAGATCAGGGGTTCCCAAGTTAGGGGCCGTGGAGTTAGAACAGTGTGGGCACAGCAGGTTAAATTGATTCAGTTTAGTTTGGAAACAATAGCTTTGTGAGTGTTGACGTATGTGTGTGAGAGTGTGCGTGACTATACAGGTCTATACATAAGGAAGCGCTGCAGAACACTGTAACAACAGGTATACATGTTGTTATTTTCACACAGGAAAAAAAAAATCACCTTAGAAACTCACGCTAAAAAAAAACCTCTCACTGGCCAACACGTGTTTGTGGGACCGAGGACAGGGAAAGGTCATTTAAAGGTTCAAGATTCATTTTGATTAATAATGATTAATCATGACTAACCTAAAGCTACTCTCTGATTAATCGAATTAAAATGTTTACGGTTTGACGGCTGTGGTTTTTGTATTTGTTTATGACACTGTAAAAGCCAGAGTTGGTCAGCAGAGTAGAACGACCTTCTTTGTAATCACACTGTAACGGAATGTAGCCGTGGTCACCTTCAAATGCTCCTTACGATGTGTTGACATATTTATTTATTATTCCCTGGTCATGTGAGACAGACGTAAAACCAGGCAAAATGACTGTAGTCCCTGAGACTGAGTGATGGTGACTGCCAAGGTGAAGATTTTTTTTTTTTGCAGAGAATGACCAGAAGACAAAGTAAGGAGTTTTTAAACTCCTGTGAAGAATCAGGTATCATTCACAACAACAGGTTCCTGTTTGTTTCTCTTAAAGTGAAATCACAAAAGAATCAGATTTGCTGTCATCTCAACATCTCATCCTGTTTACTTCTGAGTACGTACAATTTGAAATATTCCTCCAAATGTACCATACCCTCATGTTGCCAAGGTCAGGATTGACTTAAACATTTGAACTCTTCTGTCAGCCAGTCAGAAATACATGAGAAACGTCTCCACAACATTCCACCAGGCAAACAAATACCAATACAAATGCTGCATGAGCCGAGAAGAAAAGTTAAGAGTTTTTCCAAAGTGCTACACTGGGAATGGTGGCAGGTCATAAAACAAAAATCGACTGTGACAGGGTTATTAAATTAGTGAACAAATTTAGCACCACACCTGTGGGTTGTATTTCTCTCCTGACAGTAATGCACAGTTCACAACAGGCCCACTGCACGTTTCCTGGTCAGACTTTTGGGATCAGGTTGCAGGTAATGCATCCAGACCTAGGTGGATATTACATAATTTTATCAATAACTTTAACTTTACTTATTTATAAAACACTTTTTATGCAATGAATGTAGCACAAAGTAATGTTCAGATAAAATACACTATAATATATACAGACTATATCTAGTCCAACAGTGTTAAAACAGTCTCACTGATCTGTTCCACATATACATATACATACATATATATATATATATATATATTATATAATATTGCTATATCACAACCAGACATAGGCAAACTACGGCTCAAACTACGACTCGTGGGCCAGATATGGCTGTAAAACTGTTGTCAACCCTTCTGTTTCATTCCTTACAACAAATCTGCAGAAATTTCAGTTGATGCCACTATTTCGTACATTTTATTTAAAATATTTGAACAGGAATTCTACAGCCAACAAATGCATAACCAGACCGCAGGACAGAATTTGAACCTCATTTTGGCCCGTGAGCGTTTGCACTTTTAAATGTTTTTTTTTTTGGGAATGCCAGTCATGTGATAACTTTTTCAATGGCACATGTTCATTGAGTGTCCTAAAAGACATTCACATCTCTATCACATTGCTACACAGTCATCCTGCTGCTCATTCTCGGCCTATACGGTGAACAGGTGTAGGTCACCCGCTGAAGCATGACGGGTGCAGATCCTTCCTCTGAATGTACATTTGCATTTGAACAGAACACTTGTGGAAAAAAACGCCTCAGTGGGTGTTCAGCACAGATGAGTCACCAACGCAATACGTCAGCCACCGAGGCTTTTACTCTGTTACTCTTCTTGCACTGCGGTCCCTATTGTACTCTACATGCCAAAAGGCTGCAATAAAAAAAAAAGAAGAATTTTCCTGAAGTGGTAACGTTTGCAAAAAGCTACAGCTGGGCGGACAACATTGAACAAAAAGAACAAAAACTGTATGACACCAGAGGCATCACTGCGTGTCACTTAGACCAAAGATAAAAATCTGCTGTCACTTAACGTGATCTGTTGTTCATTCCTGCGTCTGTGTCATCCTCCTCTTTGCGTGTTTGTGTGTCTCCTCTCTGTCGTGTTGTTCTCTTATTACATACTGTTTTTCGCTGTTTCTCTTGCCAACCTGCTTATTTACTGAGCCTTAGGACTTCAAGGAGAAGTCACCATTTTTCCAAACACTCACCTGTTTATGACACCAGTGAAACGTACAGTCACGTGTCAACTGCTGTAGTCACAAATTAGCCTGCTACACACTCACATTCTGTGCCTACATCACTCACCTATGTTAAGACAGTGATAACATCATAATCTAGGACGTAAAAACATCACAAGAGTCTGACTTACACCTGGGAGCCATAATGTAGGGCAAAAAGTCCCAAAAAACCCAACACAAACAGATGATAGATGGCACTTTATTAATCACTCGTGATTTCCCTATGGGAAATTTAGAAAAGCAAATATAGCACAATCCAATGTATGGCCTACAACGGACGTCAAAATGAACTGGTAACAGGTTTCGGTATTAAGATTGTAAAATAGACATCAGTAAATCAACAGGTACGAGACATGACTCAGCACTTTGTGTCAGCTGCAGCGTCCACATTTGACTTGAAAAAGCAGAACTATTTACATCGCATTCAGCACAAATGCAGAGAATATAAGGGAAGCCACGTTGAATTTCAATTTCACCAGAGTATAAGGAGCATAAAGATCTGATTGTGATTGAACACAGCATCTTATTGGTTAACAATCAATAACACTTTCCATTAGCTTTAGGCAACGCAGGGATCTTTAATTTCCAATTCATTATGTGCAATGCACTCTGCATTTGGACTTTTTAAGTGAGTGACAGGTGAATTAATGACACCTAAGAGGTTCGATAATACGGTGTTGGTTTTCTCAACAGAAATCTACCGTTTATAATAAAATGGTCAGTGGATCGTAGGAAATGTTATCCTTAAGTTTTGTTAACAGACGTCGGCGTTAACGATCAAACAACACGACCCATGCGGAAGTGATAAGAAGGTCGTTAATTACACATTAATTGTCTTCTAGGTCAGAAAATGAAGAGCAGGAGAGAAGCATGTGGTAGGAGGAGAGAGATGCGCATCACGAACGTAGGCTCGCTCTCATCCCACGCACGACGTTAGGAGTCCCCCTCGCTTCCACCGTGAAAACGCCCCTGTCCTCTCATCCGAGTCGCTCATCTCTGCTGTAAAGCCTTCTTTGCCGGCTTGCGTGTGTCTGCTGTCTCCATCCTGCAGCTTCATCAGAGAGCAGGGGGAGACGGAGCAGCGGCGGCGGAGGCTGTGGTGGCGGCAGCGGTGGCGCACATCGTTCAGGTCCCTGCTCATCAGGACTCGTCGGGATTGACGCTCAGATCCGACGGCGCAGGTATGGCTTTTGTTATTTGATTGTAGCAGCAGTGGGAGGGCTGCGTGCTGCCTTTGTGGTTGGGAATGATGACATTGTAGGTGATGGGATCGGAAGCATCACATTGGAAGGAGAAAAACCCAAAACAACAGAAATTCAATGCGTTTCGCAAACGCACCGTTTTGTGGCCGTAGTGTCACGGATGGATGGAGACGGCGTTGGCACTGAGCCGTGATCCGACAAACGTGATCCTGACACCGATTTAATGAGATGCATGGGATCGGGGAGTCCTTTATGTCATGGATATCAGGGCCTAGCAGGCAGCAGAGAGTCAGCAGGTGCATCTTTCTCTCAGCCTCCCTGAATCATACAGCAGCTCTGGTGCTGTGCACATCCCACACACGGACACTCGGGTAGATGTGGACCTGGGTTCGTGTAGAATGCGGTGTTTTTGTGTAATCTGCGGATAACGGCTAACAGCTGACGCACAGCATAATAAGCAAATTAACGAGGGAGTGTGTTGTCACGGGTGTGGCAGAGGGGGCAGGAGTGGGCTCCTCCAACAGTCAAAGACTACGATCTGTGTGTGAATGCTACTGAGAGAATGGGAGTAAAGGAGGAGAACAGTTCCTTCAAGACTGTTTATCTGTCCAAGTGAATAAACCCAGTGTCTTCTTATATATGAATTAATGCTTTTGTGTTTGAAATGTTTAAGAAACAAAAGGAAACTTCCAGTTTATCTGTTAAGAGGTTACTCTCCTCATCTAAATCAAATCCAACTTCATGATTTATCTACACAAACACAACTGAAAGTGTGGGACCGAGGTTCACACAGGTTCTTAAAGAGAATTTAAAAAAAACCCCGACTTGGTAACATGTCATAAGACATGAATATTTTCATCAACAAAGAGTTTGTGTGCAAACCACATCTGCCTCCTATTTAAAAAAAAAATAAAACAATAAAGTCTCATGATGGCAATAAACCAGAGGACAGTGACCACTGACTGTAAAAAGTCTTTAAGTCAGACGGTTCACTGTAAATTGAAAAACATTTACTTTGTTTGGAGACATGAACCAATAACTGTAGGTCAGAGATCGGCAACCAAAACAGCCATTTTACCATTTTTACAAACACATTTTAAAGATGGCAGTAGTGAAGTACATGGAGTACTCTAGTTACACTACAGATTTATATCTGTTGACTTTTGTTGTCGTTTATCATGTTTCTACATGCTGGCAATGATCAATTCAAACATAATATCATATTACCATAGCTAACTTAACCTTAAAATTGCACACCTGATCTACGGACAGTAACATTATGTTGATTTGCTGTTAGCAAGCAAGTGTTTTCATAAAACTTTTACAGTCCTTTTTTTTCTAATTTTATTCGCTGCATCAGTCAAATGTGATCTCGCAGCGAGCCACAGGTGGCAGACGTCTGTGAGAGGTGTAGCGTGGAGCACTCCTGTTTCACTACAGCAACTCTACAGTACATGCAAATATTATTTACGTGCAGCGATATATGATGTATGGGGTACTGACATGGGAGACTACCTCCTCCATCTGATACTTACTATAAAAATATGGCTCGTTTTCATCGACCACAGTTAAAAACACTCCTGCTGATTTTAACTGACAAACCATATGGTCCAGTCTTCCTTTCATGTCAAAACCCAAACCGTCAAGTGAGAGTCTATGACATATTTCTTTAATAAAAATCGTGAGTAAACGCTTGTGAATCAAATCGAAACAATACCACGGGCACGTCTCCACACGTGGACGGCCAGGAAATAGGTGTTTGCATATTTTGTGAAAAACATAAAAGACTCACAAACCACTCATGACCAGATCAATCCCTAACCCACTGTGTCTGCCTCTGCTCAATGACACCTCAGTGAACTCCCTGAGAGTATCTTACTGTACAAGGCGCTCTGTTCAACTGCTAAAGAGAAGGTTATGAATGGAAACAGCGTGCTCTCTATGGAGCCTCGTCTGGTT
>NC_024316.1:10476265-10510715 GCF_000523025.1 Cynoglossus semilaevis | reverse complement strand
ATACCAGTGATCAGGAACTGACAGCCTGGGGCCGAATCCACCTCGCTAACAGATGAAGCAGATCTGCACGGGTTTCAATTCAACTCATACAGACCGGTCAAAGTGTCTTTGTCATGTCCATACAGCTCCTTTAAGATAAGAAAAGCAGTCAGGGAACATGGGAAATTAAACCTAAACTCCATCCGTCTCTCAATCCACGACTCCTGTCTGAATCATCCATCTTTACCTGCTCCATTTTCAGCTTGGAATTACCAAGTATTACCAAGCTGCAAAAACGCCATCCAGCCAACATTTAGTTTTCAATAAACTTCATCATTCTTTTGTGAAAATCTCATGACACAGTGGTAAAAGTTTTTCAGATCATGGAGAACAACAACAGTGTGGAGTAGAGATGCTCATACAGACCATTAAAGACAGTATAGTGGAGGGGGGTGGGGGGGGGACAAGAGGTTTTTATGTCTGTTATCAAAACCTGTGTCTTCAAGTCCATTCATTCAAGTTACCAGGAGAGAAAAACCTTGAAAGTGCATTAGGAAGTGTAGTGCTGTTTTTTTTAACCAGAATTAAATAGGACAGTGATTTGGAGATGTAATTAATCATCATTAGTCCTTGACGTGCCAGTAAAAGCCCTTGTCTGTTGCTGTTGCTAATTTGCTACTGTCATTACACGTTTGTCTTCAGTACAGGTAAACATTCTACTGGTTGTAGAGGTACTTTTACCACGCTGAAAACATGTTCAGTTGTGGTTAGTATATGATGAAGACGCATGTAAGTGGACCACAGCATCAGTCAACAAATGATGGCGATGGTTAGTGGGCGTCGCCCCACGTACAGTACACTCCAGCTCTTCTCCATTACTGGTGATCGAAGTGCAAAATACAAAGTGTTCGTTTTCTTTTACAAGAATATAGAAACCATTTGACTGAATATAGGAGCAGGGCTGAGTGGCATACGAAGGGTAAAATGGAATTCACCAAGTTGTGAAAATTATGGTAGCTTTTAGTGAGCGACAACGTAGGCCAGGGTGTTTGAACCTTGGGGTCGCTACCCCACATAGGGTCACCTATTCGCCAATTGGAATTAGGTCGCTTAAAATGTCTAGTAATTGATAACATAAATTACTTATGAAATATTTTTTCAACAAATTATTATTATTTTAAAAATGATACAATAACTAAATTGTGATGTCAAAATGAGGTCACAGGTCAAAAAAAGGTTGGGAACCCCTGATGTAGACTAGGAAGATTTCTGTGGTCAACCTACCCTGGAACCACCATTGTAATCACTATTTACATTAGGAAGCTGCTGAACACCCACAGGGCAGAAATATTGAATTCTAACTCCAAGGCTAATAACGGTGGCTCATTCAATCTGACTGAACGTGACATGAACACCGACACTGAAACCAGGAGGTGCTGAGTACTGCACTGTTTGTGGGTCATCATTTTGTTTATGCTTTTGTTTGTTTGTTTTTGTATATCTGTTATGAATAAGCCTTTATGCTAATGTAAGGCAGCACAGACACACACTGGTGCTCACACCTCTCCCTTTACTTCAAGTCATCCTATTATTGATTTGTATTAGCTCTCCAGAGCTGGGCTAGAGCCTGTCCTCGGCCAAATTAGAATTCTCCACAAGATAAATTAATGACAGCCAGCAGTAAAAGGAACTTTTAAAGACACGTCAACACCAATGTGTCTGTATTCCATCTTCACTACAACAGTGTTGCAGTTCCACACCATGCATTGCCTCGCTGCACCTTCCATATCCATAATTTGTCGAATGACCACTAATATATTTTTTTCGAACGATGTCCAACAGACATTTTTACTGCAGTGTTTTCATGGGAGCTGCATTTTAAACAGACTTGCCTGATGTCGCCGTGTTAACTACCGTCAGCGATGACACCCGCCTCTGTCGTCTTCTCCAGGATTTAGCGGTGCCGTCGGCCCAGCAGGGCACCAGTCATTTCCTTGTCATGGCACTGAAATGAAAAGGCAATGTGTTTATTTCCATATCTGCGTTTTGTCTGACAGAAAAAAAAGATTTTCACACAAGTGCAGGGGACCTTGTGTGTATACATAATTAGAACAGAGGGCGACGGCTGAAATGTTCATCAAGGTCAAAACTTAGTGGGAGGTTTGGGCAAAATGTCCTTTTTAGTGTTTCTGTCCTTAATCTTTGAATACTCACATATAAAGAATGCCTTTTCTTTTTTGTTTTTAAAGTTTGCGTACAAAATTTAAGTAAAAATTACTACATTATTCCACTTTTCCATTATATATTTTAACTTTAATGGTAGTGGAGTTGACACTTGACTTGTAGTTTCAATAAAGTGGGTTGATACTTATTATCCAAGTTACTCTGCAGCTGATTTTGTGCTTTATTTATTTAAGACTCCAACACAAAGATGTAGACCAGGCAGGAACAATGACCTAATGACAGCAAGCATTCACCATAATTGGGTTAAAGGAGATAAGATTAAGAAACTCATTCTTTTAGTGTGTAACCATCCATATACTGCAGGGTTTTGTCCAGAAGGACTCGCAACCAGCATCATGTTATTCTACACTTCATATATGTAGTCTAACCTGTGTGTGGAAGACTAATATCCCTCCCTATGTAAAAATATTCCACTTGTGGTCAAGGACCTTAAATTTCATTTGCCCTTGAATGTAATGTCCTCATCACTTTTGACACAGGATGACCTTTGACTTGAAGAATATACAGTAAATTATTTTCTGGCTTGGAAAGGAAATGAACGGCAGGTTTGCTCATGTGAGCTGTCTCATATTCAACACACAGTAGCCAGCTCTTTAAAAAAAGTGTTTTGACAATGTAGTCATAAAGGTCTAGTCATGGAGCAGGACCAGAACCTTCTTTTTTTTTCTACTTTCTTCCTTTGCATTTGCAGCCATTCTTTTAAGCCTTTTTCACTCTGGAAGAGCAGAACATTGTGATCCTGGTGTTTTAGCTTTGACAGGATTTGAACTCTCTTCTCCTGTGCAGACCCCACAAACTGCTTGAATGGAAGCAGAGGTAGCACAGCCTCCCTCTGGGCATTTCTTAGACTTTAGACCTCACTGGTTCTGAAACCCATCATTAATCTTGATTGCAGTGTGACATGATTTGCAGCAGACTTTACAGCTGTTCTACGACTGCCGAGTGCAAAAGGTTTGGAGAATGCGCGAATATGACCTCACCCTTTACAAGGACATCTTGCCACGCCCTCTTTTCCACCCTTCCCCCACAGTCATGTACCTGGTTTCACAGAGCAGGACTCTGCCCAGCAAGGATTGATGGACCAGGTCTGTGTGCCATTAGCAGAGAAGAACTGATTATATATAGCTGAGACCTGCAGAGTGCAGCACATTAAGGAATGCCAAGGTTCACTGAAGAATGCAAAATGATTGGTTATTGCAGCGGGCTACTTTCTTAGGATGTCAGGTTTGATTTGTTCAATTATGCTACAGGACTGTTGCCGTCCAGTGAGTGGATCTCCACTGATGTAACTGGAGTAGACATTTGATAAGAAACATACATCTACATATACCCATAACACAAAAAAATCCACTCAGAAAAATAAACAATTGCACAGAAAACTAAAGACAGACATAGTTCAGGAGATGTCCTAAAGGGTATATGAGATACCCTTTAGGATGTCTGGTATCCTAAAGGGTACCAGACACAACATAAACACAAATACTGAAAACAAAATAGAATAGAACGGAATAGAATAGTTTCTATTGTAAAATAAACCTAGGAACCGTATTAGAGCAAAGATAACTCAAAATGCTGGAAAACCTAATTCTGAAGTCACTCAATACTTAAACATGTAACATTCATAACTCAATAAACCATTGATAAGTACTCAGAAGTACCCAAAACAATACCAACATTTAAGGTGCAGTGCAGTGATCAGGACGAGTAACTCAAAGCTCAATAGTCTTGCAGCAGACCTGGTTAGCAGTAAACAGGACACTGCAACCAGGAACTAAAAAAGATCAATGTAAACACTGTTTTTGAACTATTGTGTTTACAATTACAACTAGATATGTGTTGTTATTGCTGCTTTCACTTCCCACATCTTTTCCACTTCCTCTCAAAGCCTGGAGTTTTGTTTTACTTCCACTTGGGATCCACTTGGGATCGTTAGATCAACATCCAGTCAGTTTGGTTGGCCACTGCCAGTTTTCTAGTCTGGAAGTAGAAACCCCACAGGAACTGAGCTGGGTCATTTTCAACCCTTTTCAACCCCCCAGGGGGAGACTCAAGCGTGACCTTAGGACTTAAAGGTCATTCTCAGCACAGATGTTTTTAGGCAAAATTGTGGATGTTCAACACTTCCTGCCAGCACCCTGTGTTGTGCTCTCCTGTTTCAGGGGCCTCTGCCCAGTCTGCATCTTGGTTTTATTTTATATACATCAGGGCTGTCAAACTGCTACATTTTTTTTTTGTCTGATTAATCACAGTGTAGCTATCGATTAGTTTACGATTAATCGTGATTAATTGTAAGGGTTTCCCTTTATTCTATGGTCAGTTTGCCCTGAAATTGGTCACGACAAGAAAAGTTGGTGGTCCCAAGGGTTTGATTCAAAAACAGAACAAAAGCTGGTCCACATGGTCCGATCCCACTGACAAGTTCAAATTCCTGAAGTTGTAGAAGTGTCAGGATACACTAGCCTGCATGGCCACAGGCCACTCAGGGTCCCCATGCTCAGCTCTCTCACCATCAGTGCCGAAAATGGGAGCTGCTCTGATGGATTTTATTTTCTTATAGGAAACAGTGGCTCCTGATGGCAATGTCAGTATAATTCACTTTGCCTCAAAGGAAAATTGTTTCATGAATGCTTTGAAGAACTCAACAACAAGTTTGAGGTGTTGGCTTGTCCTCCGAATTCCTTAGATTTCAATCTAATTGAACACCTGTGGGATGTGCTTGACAAACATGTCAGGTTGAAGGAGGCCCCACCTCACAGCTTATGGGATTTAAAAGATCTGCTGCTAACATCCTGGTGCCAGCACACCCTCAGAGTTCTGCTGGAGTCCAAGCCACAGCAGGCTGCTCTGGCAGCCAGAGAGGTGACCGATATCACCATCTAGCAGTCAATCAAAGGTAGATCATTAGCAATCACAATAAATAAATTAAAAATGTCACCTGCACTGTATTGGACCAGTGGTCATAAAGTATAGGCCCATATGTGTATATGTATGTTTATGTATGTAGGAGCAAGTGTCCTAGGACGATTGAATTTCAAAAGGAGCAGAGGTTAAAATAATAAACCAGACTACAACGGGAATCATTTTGAATCAAGTCATTCTTTTTGGATAAGCTGAAAATACATTTTTTCCAGTTTGTTATTGCTCACTCTTTTGGAGTAAGACTGGATGTCCTCCCCTGCCTACTGAGACTGGATGTCCTCCACTGCTGACATCACTCTGATGCTTTTCTCAAAGCCTTCCTCACTGGCTCCACATACTTTCTTCTGCTACAATCTGCAGGTGCTGCAATCAATTGCACAATTTCGTGACAGCAAACTGTGTTTGAGCAGATAGAGATGTTGCATGGCAGTCGTTCCTGTTTCTCCTATTTCACAGTAGCGTACTGTGATTTTGAGTTGCTGTCCACCTGCTAATGAAGGATGAGCCTGTGGGCTGGTGACGCCTGCCTGAAGGTGCATCAATTCTCGGAGCCTTCGAAGTGAGAGTCTTTGTTTGACAGATGGCATGAAGATTAATGAGCGCAGGCGGCCTGTGGTGAATGGTGCATCATGGGTGTCACTCTGTCCTAGATAATCTGCCATTATGTCTGTAACTATTGGGTATTTCATCTTCGTTGTCTAAGAGTGAGTCACGGAATGGGTAAAAAAAACCCACATAAAATATCACTCCGTACAGCTAATAACACAGCAATACTGCAGTCTGAAGTACAGTACAGTAGATGATTTCCACTTAACACAATCATTACAATACTCGTTCTGTGTATGTGAACTCACTCCATCCAATGACTTGTGCAATTTGTGACATGGAGCCGTCGTAGTAGGAATTAGATGATAAACTGCAGGAACCCAAGGGTGGGCTCCAACTACAATGACATGGCAAACATATGACTCCCGTCATGCTTTATCTATATTTTCTTCTAAATGTGGCACGAATACACTGATGTTTCGAAAACATGTTGTGAGCAGTGTTAACACATGCTATATGTGTGTGAAAACCAAATATTATATGGCTGAATGATATAAATTCGTTATTTTATCACATGCCCGCGGTGTTTTGTTGTACAAGTGAACCGACGAAAGTAATGCACCTGAAGCTCTAAAGATCTGATGTCGACAAAGATACTGTTTATGTTTGATTTATTATTTTTGCCCTCCACCCAGCCAGACAGATCGATATCAGATGAAGTAATGGGTTTAAAAAGCTACAGTTCTGTCCCTGGTGCCATGCTATATGTGGAACACTGCTTTACAGATGCATTACCTTTAAGTTTAGTCCTGGGTAATCTATACACTCCTTTGTTGTTGTGAAAATTGTTCTCTGAGATGTAAATGAATCACAGCTTTTGTCAATCCCCAATAAATTACAGAATTTGGTATGGTATTTGGCTGGTATTTGCTCCGTTGGCACATGTTTTGTGTCACGAGTGATAAATGTTTTTCAGGCTGTAACTTTAAGAGAGATTTTTTTTGCTTTTCTAACAGGAAAGTGTAAAGTTTTTTCTTTGTCACTAACCCTTGCCTTTAAATTGCGTAGTCTTGAGATAGAAAGTACATGTCTGAGAAGGCAAATAAACTGTCCAGAATTGAAGTGCAGTCAGGAAATGAAAGAATACTTAACAAAATAATTTGATGTCAGTCTTGCTCTACGTACGCATATTTAAGCTCTATTTGCCAAAGATTTGAGGCCACATAAGAATTTCTATAGAAATATGAGACTGGCTGATTGACACGTTACAATATTTATACTGTAATTACGTAAGAATACATAGAAAGTGGAAGCTCTGCTTGTCATTTGTCACTGCTAACAGATGTTGACAATTTTGGTTCGAAAAATTATTTTTTCAGATAACGACATCATATTTGTACAAGAGTCAAAAGTACAAGGTTATACTTTTAGCATGTGTCATTTTTGGACATGTTGGCCTGGAGGTCTTGATGGTATCACTGCTGTCGTGGCCAGTTCTCCATTGGATACAAGAGTTTGTGTCTTAATGACATCAATCTGGATAAATAAAGGTTAAAATACAAAATTAGCAAACAAAAACAATATGTATACCTATAAAAGACAATCTGGAGATTTTGTAAGACTAGCTGCATACTACTTACTACTTATAACACTCAAGGTTCACGGCTCTGTAGAGATTATATGATAAGTCAAAATGGAAGAGGAGTACTTTTCTGGAATTCTTTTTCTGTTCAAACAACTACCTAACAAATGAGGAATGCAGGAAGGCACTTGTTGTTACAGGGTTAAAACATTAATGAGATTGTCACACTATTTTCAGACTGCCTAGGATAAATATTGTTTGAAACCTTAAAGAACATTAAAAATAAATACCTCAGTTATGTAAGTAAAGAGCAGACACCTTTTCCAAGTGCCAATATTTTTAGAGCCTTTTAAATTTCACAGATTTATTTGTGGACTCATCTACTTCCAAAGACAAAAGATTCTATTCTAAGACGTACAGTTACTGTGGCAGGTTTTTTTATTTATATATTTTTTTTCATTTAAGGCGATGACTGATGTGAAGCCGTGGCAATGAAAGAAGCCCATTTACAAAAGGGCTCTTGTCCAGGACTCGGTTATTGGAAATTTATCACAAAAACCATCAGGAGATATATTAAATTCATCAACACTTTAATTAATCCAATGGTTCCAAATTTGGGGAGTGGCCCACCATTATTTGCTGCTGCAGCAATGAAAATGAGTCCTTTGTTTTCCTTGGATATGTATTTTTGTTTCCTTTGTTCAACAGGAATCACAGTTTTGTAGGAACGGCAGAATTTAAAATAAAGCTCAGTAGAGTTTTGAAAAACAGCTGTGAAGGAGAGGGGGTCAAAAACAGTCCTAAAAAGGGGTGCAGTGCAGAAGAAGTGAACTGAAATATTCTATTCTTTAATAGTATTTTAAAATATTTTGATGATCACATAAACCTTGTGATTTTTTCTCATATAGTTGCTCTGAGAACTCATCATAAAAATGAGGTTGCTCACATTTGGCTCTTATCCCATTGTACTGCATGTCGAGCATTTTAATTCATTAATTAAATTAATTAATGAATTAAAATTAATTCAATAATTCTCTCATTTTCCTGCATGTTTAGCATTTGCTCCTCATTGCTTCAAGCTCTGCTGTGATCTGTTAGTCACCAAGTCTTTGGTAAATGATGGCTACTTATTCAATAGAATAATAGAATAGACTAATTAAAGAACATCTCTAACAGCTGCAGTGCTTCTGGAGACGGTCTGCCCTCCTCTTTGATCAGACGTCCTCATACTGAGAGTATACTCTTCCATGATAGTTGAGAGAGAAGACTCAGCCTTTGAAACCGAGTGTGCCTCATTTTTCTTGGAAATACAAGGTTCCCTCTTCCTAACCAGTAGTTATGATTCAGTCATCCTTTACCATCCAGTCCCTTTCGGGGTTGCTAGGGGGGTGGAACCAATCGCAGCAGTCCATCAAAGGGCGAAACATAGAGACAAATAACCATTCACATCAACATTTCCAACTATGCTCAACCTACATGTTTTTCGAAGTACTACACTTGGTGTATATACCAGGGATTTATTCAGCGAACTACTTTTTTTTTTTTTTTTTACCACTTCTTTCATCTCATTGTACCACTTATCAATATTACTTAAATCAGATTAGGGTGATCAATCAGCCACTTTTGCTCCATGTGAGAATTTTAACCCACAACCTCTTCCTTCCTCATAGTATACGTAATTATAAAATGATGTCCAGGATCTAGCATCTGGATTTAAACTATTATACTGTGAGACAAGGTGCAGGAACCAGGCCGGCCATAGAAGTAGTCACTTGGCAAGACTCATTTATCTCCAGCTCACCTTAATATCATATCTGCAAATCTCTCTCTCTCTCTTTCTGTCTCTCTTGCGTCCTCTCTCTCACCGTTCCTTGGATTTTCTCTGATGTCTTTGGTCTCCTCCCCTTCCTTCTGTTTTTTTCCACAGATTGTTGTCACATTCCCGATATCCTCGTCTTTGTTATCACCCCTTTGATTCTCTCTGTCTCTCACAGTGTCTTGTGTCTTTATGCATAGCTGCAGGGCAGGCTGATGTAATTTGCAATCGCTTTTAGTAGCGTAAGGTGCCATCGACCTGAAGCCAATGCTCTTCATGCAGAGTGCTCCTGTGGGAGGCAGTGAACCTGCACTGACTGAGCTACTGACGCTGCTGCTCCCTTCATTGCTTTCACCGTCCTCATATGCTCAGCTACGATTCATGCCAAAGAGACTCAGTATGCAAAGTGGGCAGGGATAGCTAAAGATACTATCATCGCACTGGGCTACCAGTCATTACACCACGGTTCAGTAAAGATGCTGCGTACAGATGGGGAGAAATCTCACTAAGCGATTCCTCCAGCGTTATTGGCACTTCTAGCTCTTCATAGCAGTAAACACTTCACAGGTTTAATTGTGATGAATATGTTTGTGTTTTTTTCAGAACCACAATCTATTTCTATGACAACAGAGAAGGCTTTGGCTCTGGAAATGAGGAGCGCGATGGAGGGAGACGCCAAGAGGACCAATCAGGTGAGAGTGTTTGGAAACCTCAAACATGCTGTAAATCAATTCACTCAGCGCTCTCAATCAAACTGATTTTCTGTTTGATATGCAAGGCATGCAGTTGCCTCTGCCCCTGCCAACAGCCCAGCATCCTTAGCATCTTTGAGCAGCAGTTTCCCTCTGCAGCCTTCATTTGATGAAATGAATGCCTTACATGATCAGAAACACTGAATTTAAATCACACGTCTAGTCAAATGAAGAAAAGCGTACAGTGATTTGAAGTTCACTCAGAGAAGGACTTTCCTTTTTTCTAGTTTCCTGAGGACCTTGGTGATTTGGACGACAGCTCAGAGAAGACTCCCAGCAAAGCCTCTAAATCCCCCCAGAAAAGTTCTAAGCGACCTAAGACTGTTCCTGTCAAAGTCATCCTCCTCGACGGCTCAGACTATGACACTGCAGTTGAGGTACCGTGCACCGGTCTCTTTTGTATCAGCAAACAAAGATCATTGACTGTGGTTGTGCAAATCGGCACGTGAGCTACAAACAGTTATGTTTGTATTTGTGCAATGTTTATTTCGGCAAATAAAACCTTGGTTTTTAGTATTTTTGTTGATATCAAATTGGAACTGAAAACTGTAAAACTGATGAATTATACTATCCTTGTCTGTTTAGTTTATGTCTCTCATTCTTCATCAAATGACCCTAACCCTCATATGGAGATTTGCTGCAGCTGTTCTCATGCATCTTTTTAACAAAACATTTTTTTTATTTTTTTGCATGGGCTTTCCTCTCTTACTTCAGATTTTACATGCCCGTCCAATGACATGTAGATTAGGCAAAGGTCAGTGTAAAACCTGAGATTCACATTATATACCATGACCTCAAATGACTGATGTCACATTGTTGGTCCCAAAGGACTGGTCACCTGTCCAGTGCACACCCTGGCTCTAGCTTTGAAATCCAAGGATGACTGTGGTTCCCCAAATGGGATCAGTAGCATAGCATATATTCATTCCATCCTTGCAAGGTCCTGCAGCAAAATCATGAGCCACCCCCCCCTCCCCCACGCATCCCTTGATAATTATCTCTTAACAACTCACAAAAAATGGTCACTGACTTCCATCAATATGCTGACCCTTTGAGTCTATTAGTCTGCTTCTATTAACTGGATGCCAAACTTTGGCAGCTAAAAATCCATCCATCCAAGAAACAGTTCATTTGGAGCTAAAGAAAGAGAAGACGGCCGATTTACCTCAGCAAAAATTAAAGGGATTATGGACCGATCACACAATTGTTTTTTCTTGGTATCGAACTACAACTACCCTGCACAACCCCCGCCCATTAAACAGCAGCAATTACAACACAACAACAATAGTACACTATGTATAGTAAGAAAACAAACTATCAAGTCAGTAGACATTATTCACAGCTGGAAGTAAAGCATGGCACTATTGCTTAATCAGCAATTCTATGGCGTACCTGAAGCCTCAGTAAAAGGTGTTGACATATTTTGAAGTAAATAATATGCAGCTTTTAAAGGTTTGTGTTTGTTCCTGGTTGTTTGGATTCACTGCAGCGAAAACACAAGCAGCAACATAAGGATATTTACAGATTAATAAATGTGTATTCTCTGAGAGAGATTTATTGGTCAATTTTTCTAGCAAAATATATATTTTACTTGTATTTATTTTACTGTAGAAAATAAGCATCTGCCTTCATTTCAAATAAGGTTTTGTAGGTATAACAAACAGCATTTTAAACAGCTGGTGTAAAACTCTGCCATTTGAATAAAGCTCTGGAGTCAGCACCTCGGTGTGATTTTAGTTTCCCTGGGTAATGCATGCTCCTGAGTCAGGAAATGCAGCGCTGCTGCTGTACTCACTAAGAGGGGGAGCAGTGACAGATAGAGGGAGGTGAGACAAACGCTGCATTGTAGGGGGAAGGAGAAACAGATTAGCATTTTCAACCTTTCATGAACTGTGACTTTGTAGCCTTTGTGTTGGTAAACAGGTGTGTGATATCCTACCGTCCTCAGCTTATCCTTAATTTTACAGCAGCCTCCTTTCTTATCAGACCTGGGAGCTGCAAAAATGAATTCGCTCTGGATTTGAAAAGACTTCTGAAGGAGAAAAGGCAGTGTCCTCAGGGTGATTTACACCAAGAGATGCAGTGCTTCAACGTAAGGGCCATGGAGCATGTTAACGCCTGAGACTTTCTCATCACTGGAACTGATAGGGAATATCACATTCTCTAAAGTAATTTTAAATCATCAACATATAGCCAACATATAGCCAGCCTACTGTACATGAAGAAGTAAGAGGTGAATTATGTTGAGAGTCAAACACAACACACGCATTCTCCTTCAACGCACCCCTCGATCTCTCGCCCCTTCTGGGCTGTACACTCGCTCACATGTCTTGGTGTCGCCTGGGCAACGATGCTCGTGGTAGTGGACTTTGACAGGAAATCCATGCAGTTGATGGATGAGTGCTCCGATGTATGACTGTGGAGAAAATAGAATGGGAGGAGGAAAGAAAGAGGGGAAAAGATGCAGAAAAAAGATATACTGTGATCAGGAGAGTGATAAGGCAGATTGATTCTATGCCGGAGTTCTTAGTAGAGTTTATAAATGTTTCTGCAGTAAAAGAGCTTATCATAGTAATTGCAGTAAGATCATTACTTTAATGACACTCATGATGTCCAGTGGACATCAGCAGGCACTGTCCATAAAAACACAGGGAGGGAGGTGGAGGCAGCCTCAGCCTCAGCCTCCTATTGATGTTTGGCTCCTAACACTATAGATATTGACTGGGCTCAGTGCATCTACATGCTCCAGTCTTTGACCAAAAGCCATTCTGTTAGAACCCTAAAGCTTTCAAAGCCATGACATAAAAGCTCTTTTTTAAATAGGGGACCAACAGATAATATACTGCACCCTCAACAACTTGTGTTAGTATTTATGAACTGATACAAGAATGGGTGTTTTCCTTTGTGTACCTGTTTAGATTAACTTCTGCTGATACTGTATGTGGCACAGCTCTGGTTGACATAGGGTGATGTACAGTGTGTGTTTGTGTGAGCTAACCAAGGACACCAAGCAGGAAACTTGTTACAGATTTATTTTCTTCTCATTAACAGAAGAATATTTTAATCCAAAAGGAAACAAGTATTTATGTATGAAATTATATTAGCGTATGTAGCGTTACGGCGAGTCTTCAGTTGTTTTGTTATATTGCTCATATTGTAACAAAAAATCTTACATCAAATACATATTATTTCTGTCTTTTCCATTGATGTTAAAATGCTCAGATTGCTTATTATATATTACATTGCTGCAGATGTATCATTGCATCCTTACATTTTTGCCAATTCTAGAAGGAATACTCAAAACATTTGTGGAGAGGTGATACAGACTGTTGACAGACAACTGGACTCGTAGGAAAAACAAACCAAGCGAGTACTGTGCTGTTTTCTGAATTAACTCAGTTTGGTTACATTTGGAAGAAAATTCCACTGCAGCAAAACAAAGTAATGTAGTTCATACCATAAGAATATACAGGTCATAGAGAAGTGAAGATGGATAGGAGTCAAAAACCAGAGAAATCATCACTGAACATGTGGGAGGTGACTTAAGACACCTCCTGTCAGCAACAGATTCATGATCCTGAGTTTTCAACTTAACCCTGATAATTACACAGGCTGACTTCAAGATGCACAGCTGTGTTTTTCACATGACTTTTACGACCACCTTTCACACTGTCACAGCTGGGACTAACATCCTAAAAGTGGATTGGGGCACGGATGACCTGCATTGTTAAACGTAACGACTTTTTATTCCAGAATGTCAACCCCAGTGGTTAAAAAACGCTTTCTATCTGATAGGCAGAAAAATGGCGAGTGAATTCTTTAAAGCCTGGAATTGAAATGACTTAATGACCATTTATCAACAAAAGGCGATTTACATTTTTGAGTTTTCAATTTCAGAATCTCAGTCATTTCATAATTGGTCTCTCCTCTCAAATCCATGTTTTATTATTCTCTATTGTGCGCCCTCAGGAAAGGAGCAGCCTCCGCCTCTCTAATTAACCTATTCACACATTGTCTCGCCCCATTTTTTGCATGGGTGGGGCCACCAGCAAAATGGGTTTCTAGAATAACACCAAATCACCTAAGTATTTACAGAAATGTGCCCAGAGTGATTGCAGAAACATCACAATCACATCAGCTTATTGTGACTTTTGTTTCCATGCTTTGGGAATCACACAAGGTGTCTGCAGAAGTTGCACATGCACTGATTCCTCCGACTGCTAATGAGCATCCTGCTCTGTTTTGCCTCTGGCAGTGGGCTATAAATGACTGTGGATGTGATTGAAAGACAAATGGTTGTATAATGGCTTATTAATTATCATTGGTTAAATGTTTAAACAGAAGTCTGTCTGCTAAGCTAGCTTTTATTTCAGGAGCTAAACAAAGCAGAGTGGTGTCCTGATATAACCAGAGATAGAGAAAGGGAGATGACGTGCACACACACACACACGCACACACACACACACACACACTGACAGGGGGAGCAGGGACCCATTACTTCTGTTTCTATGGTAACATTTGCTTCATTGCTTTGTCACCATAGGAGCCAGGTTACCCTGGGAGATGAAGCTGGCATGGGTGTGCCTCTATGTGTGTGTGTGCCTCTATGTGTGTGTGTGCCTATGTGTGTGTGTGGTGTGTGGGCGTGCGTGCGTGCGCATGTGTGTGGAAGCTGCGCTTTGCCAAAGCTGCCTGTGCAGCCCACAGATGCCTTGTCTTCAAGCCCTGAAGGGTTAGACAGGAAATGGGCGTGGCACAACATATTTTTCTCCTCTGACATATATTTAGACAGACTTGTAGCTCCTACCTAGTAAGAGAGAGGATGACTGATGTCCTTTCTCTTTTGTGTTTCTGCTGCAGAAAGTGTTGATAGATGTAGGTGAACTCCCCATTGTTATAGACAGCCTGACAAACCAGTGAAGACAGTATGTTATGTGAAATCTTTTACTAATCATGTTTTATTCAACCTTTATTTCTTCTATTGCCCATCTTTGAATTAATGTTGTTATAGTACACCGAAATGTAAATTTGTCACCTGCACACAAGCTTGTGTGTTCTAAAAAGGCCGGTGTGAGTCAGTGTGTATCTGTTTGTGTGTCGATACAGAAATTTGCCAAGGGCCAGACTCTGTTGGACATGGTGTGTGGCCATCTGAACCTGCTGGAGAGGGACTACTTTGGCCTGAATTTCCACGACACGGACGGCACCAAGGTCAGACGCACATAAACACAACATTGGTCAATTACTTCACAACAAGTGCCTATCAGCAGCCAAACAGTCATAACTCCAGGTGTTGGAAAGCAGTTGTTCCCTAGTTGCCCTTTAAACTGTGTTGAACAGCTCTGTGCCAAACACGGCCTTTAACCTTTTCCAAAGTGATAAAATGAAATGTCCTTTCAATACTGCTCCACCAGGGCCTGAAGCTCTGGTGATATTAAGTGGAGGGAGTTTGATTCAGCTGGCATTTATAGACTCACTATTGATGCTTTTGAAAGTTATAAAAGCTTTTGTCCACCTTGTTGAGGCGTGAATACATCAGGTGCTGGATGTTAATAGACGCTGCTACTAAAGAGTGAAAAGTGATGGATTTGTCAGAGTACAATTTCTCAAAGGTCCCTTGGTTCTTTTTTTTTCTTTTATTGTCAGCATTGGCTGGATCCTTCCAAAGAGATTAAGAAGCAAATCAGGGGTGAGTGAATGTGCACACACAGTCACACACACCCACAGTCAATATCAATGAAGTGTAATTGGTTTATCCACAGTTGGTTCCTGGAGTTTTGGATTTTCTGTCAAGTTTTACCCCCCAGATCCCTCTGTGCTCATTGAAGACATAACCAGGTACGTGATTAAACTACTGTTGGAACCATGACATTTCTGTGGCACAGATTTGATTAATATCTGGTTTTAAAATCTGCAATACTGCCATTCAGTAAATATACCCCTAATCGCCTTCGGACTCTGGTCTGTCATACTCTGTGATTCTTCAGGTACTACCTGTGTCTGCAGCTAAGGGATGACATCCTGTCTGGACGTTTACCCTGCTCTTTTGTCACACACGCCCTTCTGGGGTCGTACACTGTTCAGGCTGAACTGGGAGACTATGAGCCTGAAGAACATGGCCCAGACTATGTTAGTGACTTCCGATTTGCTCCCAACCAGACACGGGAGCTTGAGGAGAGAGTTATAGAGCTTCACCATAATTACAGGTCACCGGTTCAGTTTATTAATTCATTATAATGCATAAAGACTATGAAAGATGTATTTTTCGTCTGTATGGTGATTATGAGGTAACAAATCCTGTCTGATATTTATATCATAGGGGGATGAGTCCTGCAGAGGCAGAGGTCAACTTTCTAGAAAATGCCAAAAAGCTTTCAATGTATGGAGTGGATCTGCATCATGCTAAGGTACAGGGAACATGGTTTTCCTATTTATTTAAATCCACATGGGCATTTAAATGACTTTTATCTCTCTTTACCAGGATTCAGAAGGAATTGACATAATGCTTGGAGTCAGTGCCAATGGTCTCCTCATCTACAGAGACCGACTAAGGATCAACCGGTTTGCCTGGCCAAAAATCCTCAAAATCTCCTATAAAAGAAGTAACTTCTACATTAAAATCCGTCCTGGAGAGGTGAACATTGTCTCATTTTCTCTACAGAAACAATGCTGAGGATAATTTGGCTGATAAACATTTAACACAAGCATACTCAGAATTCTATTTCATGGTTTCACAGTTGCTGAAATTACATCATTGTCTCACTTGATTTATCCCAAGCAGGAAAAAAAGTCATTTCATGGTTTAATAAAACCTATTTATTAGATTGGTGGTTATGCATATTATGAATAATTACAACTTTTTTCCAGACACAGTTGTAGACCTAGTGGGTAGTTTTGAAATATAAAGCTGACAGGACATGGTATTTGTTTTAACCAGTTCACTTGGGTCAGCAGGTTTTGCAGGAGGTGTCGGCGTGAATCTTAGGTGGGCTGCTCTCCTTATACTGAAAAACCTCTTTGATCGCTAATAACCTATTGATTTAGAATGTTGTACTTTGTTCACGCCGCTAAACACCTGATGTAGTGAGTGCACACACAGCTAATTTGTAGACAGAAAATTCCCCATGACAGACCATGTGTCAAAATATATTTGTACATCTAAATAGAAAAACAATATGGATTTTTCAAATGATGTGGAGAAAACATTTTACACTGCCACTATGTCTTCTCTTTCTCTTCACCCACTCCTATGCCCCCCTCCAATACCATTTGTTTGCACTGCTCAGCATGAACAGTTTGAAAGCACCATTGGCTTCAAGCTGCCCAATCATCGCGCCTCGAAGCGGTTGTGGAAAGTTTGCATCGAGCACCATACCTTTTTCAGGTAGGGTGTGCTTCGCGCAGACAAACTCATCATATTTATGCATCACAGATTAAGTTGTAATTTTAGTGATTTTTACATTACATGCCCTTCCTGATGCAACCTAAGCTGGGATTCTGGGACTAGGTCATGTAGAAAGTTGTATTTCTTTTATTTATTAAAACCATACAGTTAGGAATAATACCAGCAACAAGAAAGTTAAGGACAGTGCCAGAGGAAAATGGTTATACAAGTTACATTCTGAAAGGTTACTTGATATGCAAAAACAAGAACAATGCTCTCACGTGCAAATAAAAGAACATATGTCTTCTATAATTTAAAGACAATTCTGAATGTTTTTGCAGGTTGGTTTCTCCAGAGCCGCCTCCCAAAGGCTTTCTGGTCATTGGCTCCAAATTTCGCTACAGTGGTAGAACCCAGGCCCAAACAAGACAGGCTAGTGCTCTCATTGACAGGCCTGCCCCACAGTTTGAGCGGTCCGTTAGCAAGCGGTACATGCTTCCTCGGAGCATTGATGGCGGTCAGTGCCTTGATTGTGTTCAACCCTAATGTAATATTTGCTGCTAGATCAAAACTACGCTTCTAAATTCCAGGTTTTAACGTATTTATCTACCTTGTTTCTTTCTCAGCCTCAGCTCTAGGTGACAGCATAGATCAGCTTTCCCAGCGAAGCTCGAGTGAACGGACGCAATTCATGTCGAGAGAAGACCTGGACCAAGAGGGCAGTCTGGATCTGGAACATGACCAGTATCACTATCAGGATCAAGAACATGATCAGTACACAGATCAGGAGTTTGATCAGCATGAAGATCATGATCACAATCAAAGAGAGATCAGCAGCTTTACAACACCGACAAGGACTCTAGAGCTCAAGGTACATGATGAGGTCATATCATTGTGTCAGTAGAACATTATAAAAGCAAAAGCATTGGGTTAAGTTTCACCTTTTATCCAAGTTTTTTTTACTGACTGATTAAAAGAACTTAAAAGAAACTCTAAATGATGCCATGGTTCGGCATTTAATGTGCAAACAGATAGAGAGGAGATGAAACAAAGCAGGTCACGCAGCAGTTGACCTGCATTTTTAATTTAACATTAACAAGTATTCAACCACAGAGACTAATTACCCAGAGTTTTTCACCGGACAAGCAACACTGCTAAAGCTCCTTACATGCACAGGGAATACTTTTGAAAAACTCATGCAAATCCTGTAAACTAATTCTTTCTTTTGGGAATAACATGACCCAGAGGACACGTAATAATTTGCATCTTGTTATTTGGACAAGTTTAACTGTGGAGCCACAGCTTTGCAAGAGAAATTGTACTAACACATGAAACTAAACATCACCCCATTCACTTACATTTTTCTAATTTAACTACCATACTCTACTGTTAACCTCGGGCTGCAGATTTTTGTTATCTTTCCTCAGTGCTCGAACTCCCCTCACTGATGTTAACCCTCTATGCTAACCTCTGCTGTCATTGACTGACGTACATACCCTAAACCTCATCTTCTCCCCGCAGAGTGAAGAGGCAGGCACACTTGTTGACTCAAAGCCAGAGGTATTTTGGCCTTGGACCCGAGTGTCTGACTGTGTGGTTTCAGCTGTAGCTAGTCTTGCTCCTGTACTGTGTGTATTCAGCATGAGCTGTCATTGTTGTGATTGATTGTCTCTGGAAGAGTGGTATTTTTCTTCACATGATTTTCATGGGGCCTCTTAGTGGAAACCATGGAAACTGCATGAACTGATACACGGACGAAACGTTCAATTTACATCAAAACGTTGTTTGTTTGTTTTTCTTTTATCCTCCTTGTGGGAGAGAAGTAGTTTAGTCCTGGAACTAGATGTTCTCCATTCTTAAAAATTGATTTTTGGCAGTTCATCCAAAGTAGAAAATGTCTTTTTAAATATTAACTTAAGCTCTGGAGCAGGCTTATTCAGCTACATCACTGGATTTGTATAGAAGCAAACCACATCAAGCAAGCTAGTAAAATGGCAAAAAACTTTCTCAGTTGATCACCACATAATCTGGCTGTGGACATAACACATGAGACCCCATAGGTATAATTCCAAAATATCAGTAAAGGGAGAAGAAGAATATATGAAAATATTTAATCCTTTAATAAGACAAAAGAAACATGTTATTGCCTATCCATTGGACAGACAGCTGACTAAGTCAATCACCCAGCAAAATATATCATCGCTAAAGTAAAGGAAACAGGACTTAACCGCAAAAGTAATATTTGACTGGTTCAGTTTTCCTTAAACTCACTAACAGCTTTATCCAATCATCCAATGACTGTGCTGCAGGCTGGTGACCCACTGTTCACTGAAATGCAGCCATGTCCGGCTGTGAAGGAAACGTGCCAAGACACAATGTTCTAAAACATGCCCGTGATTAATTTATTTATCTGGCTGGTGACACTATATCTTTTAGTGTTTGTTTAACAGTAATTTCAATAAAAGAACGCTGGGAGGAATTTGCTGGAAGTTGTCAAAACAACTTTGCATTATGAACTTGAAGACGTGTTTATATGTGGTTTTGTGAATGTCTTTGGATGAAGTAGTATGGGATTATTCCGTCAAGCACTTCAGTCAATACATGACTGCATTCATTATCAACTGGCTGCCACTTTAATGGATTTACACCGTCTTTCTTGGCTGATCATTTGATGGCTCAACAGTCTTAGTTTAAAAGGCTCATGTATCAACTGTTTCTGCTTATCTGTCTTTCTGTCTGTTAGTCCAACTGCCTGCCTTTTAACTCACATGTAGCACTTTGTCTCTGCACGCATTTGTCCCCTCTCCGACCCCCCCAAAAACACTTCAACCTTGCTTCACTCAAAAAAACCTCTCACTTCATCTCATCTGCCCACTGTGGGCTTCCTCATCTTTTGGACAAGGATGTGGCCATCCTTCGGCCCAAACAGGAGGTACTGCTCGTCCTGTTTTTTACAGCATGTAATATCTGTGTTATGCTCACTTTGTGTGCTGTCATTGGTTCTCACAGTTATTTCATCAACTACTTTAATCGCTGACGGAATTCTATCATGGTTATAAAACCAATTATATTTTCTTACCAAAAAGTTAGAGTGGTATCTGTATCTGTAGGACCCCAACCTGCCATTGCAAGCTCTGGGTTTTATACTGCTAAGTCCCAAAATCTCAGGTTGCATAAGGACCTGCATCTGATGTGAAAACCCTGCAAATTCACTATGTTCACTGTGGCATCCCTGATAAAGGGACAAGCCAAAAGTGATCTTATCTTATCTTGCCAAACAATCTGTCTTAAAACGATCACACTGTTCTTTATTACACACTTACACATGTGCAAGTGATGGAGACCACATTTAGTCCCATAATTGTCAAAGCATTAAGGATCTTTTTAATGCAGGACTTATTACTGTCAGGATGGATATGTCAAAGAACATAATCATATTTTCATAGTGTAGTCCACTTAGGAAACGGTTTTAGCCATAACTTACCACCATTTCCTGTCTGTCACTGGAAAAATAATCATTGGTGGTAAAGAATAATAATTTTCTGTGCAAAGTACTGGGATTTCAGTTGGTCCCAATACCTGTAGCATTAAAGAAAAAGTCAAAGGGGCTGATAGACATGTACAGCTGTTATATAAAATGGAGTTCTGCTTATATTGATAGATTTTTTATGTTGACTTTCTTTTAGCTAGTCAAAATAAAAATAGCTTGAAATGATGACAACAAGTCATACCATGTTTATCAGTTATGTTCAGTTTAAAATATTTTAATGACTATCCATGAATCCAGAATTTTAACTAAGTCTCATGTGTCACTATGTGAGCAGCAGTTTTTGGACAAGCCAGAAGATGTGCTTCAAAAGCACCAGGCCAGCATCAATGAGCTGAAGAGAGCTTTGAAGCAGACCAACAGTAAGATGGCCCAGAGGGAGAAACGCATCTCCTCTGCCACTCCTCCAGGAGGAACTCCTGAACGTAGAACAGTAAGAATACATTTATTTGATTGTCTCTTAAGCCAAACCTTAAATTTGACAAAAACAAAAAAAAAAAATTGGGGTTCCAAAAGCTGAAGCAGGTATATATGCTTGAAGCAGACCAACAGTAAGATGGCCCAGAGGGAGAAACGCATCTCCTCTGCCACTCCTCCAGGAGGAACTCCTGAACGTAGAACAGTAAGAATACATTTATTTGATTGTCTCTTAAGCCAAACCTTAAATTTGACAAAAAAAAAAAAAAAAAAAATTGGTGTCTCAAAAGATGAAGCAGTGTATCTAGCAGGGCTAACACAAATGTTCACTCTATGTCAACATAGGCAACTGGTGATGACAAATTGATTGAGGAACAGGATTTTCATGAAGCAGTACTGGATGCTTACTCTAAAGAAAAGAGTAAGACTTCTTATTTGGTTAGAAGCACATGTGTATCCCGGACTGAAGCAAATACAGACTCTTTGAAAAATAGACCTGGAATGAAAACAGACATTACTGATTTGAACTTCACGGACAACACATATGAAACTTCCAGGCATCATGACCCCATGTTAGGACGAAACGTCTTCCAAGAAAATGGTTATGGATCTCTACAGAGCAGAGGGAGGAATGCGATGAACCACTCAGACCTCAGGCACTGTCAGTATGAGCACAACGTTCATAGAGAAAGACCAAAGAACTTCGAAAACTTGATTGCTGTGGATCATTTTACAAAGGACCAAGAGGACAGAAGTGGGAGAGATGCAATGTACTGCGAGAGTTGGAAAATGAAAGACCCAAGCCCTACGGCAGGGAGAGATTGCAACAAAACTTTAAACTTGCACACGGAAAACACAAAAGTAGTCCCTCTCAAGCCCCAGCGATCAAAGAAGTCTTTGAATAGAGAGAACAAAAGTGCTGCAATTCCTCCAACCCAAAGCCAGTTTGACAGAGGTCTCTTTGGCACTTCTGAGGATGTGCTGCTTGCAAAATCAAAAGATGGCTGCTGCGAGGCAGAAGAAATACAAAATGAACTTCCTCATCTTTCTGCAACCACAGATGGTATTAAGGAAAATATATTACTCACAAAATACCACAGTGCATGTGGAATTTCATATCAGCAGCAGAAGAATAATGAGCATAATGTACCAAACAACCTGGAGTTGAAAGAGAATCTCTTGGCAAACTCCAAATATCCAACAGCACCTCCTCGAACTCTTCCTCTGAGAACACAGTGGTCGACAAGAGACATGCCAAACAACATCGACAATGGTCAAATCAACACCAGGACGCCCAGCCAGGAAACAACCAAGAGGAAGCAAGTGGTAAACCATCTGCCCCCTAACTTCTTTGTCAACCATTGGACAGCACAACATTGCATGAGCTTCAGCCGATGAAATGCAAACATTTTTTCCAACCATCCAAAAATCAAATTGAAAAACTCCACACTCATTCTTCCGAACTCATGAGAAAGCAAAAGCCCACGTTCTCTCACATCGCATCATTGACCGACTCATCATTGGCTGACCACCCACCCCCATGGTCCAAGGAGCTCTTTGCTTTCCACTCTTTGCGTTCTGCCCTCGCAAAGCTTGACACCTGCTTGGCCATTTCAGAACCCTGTGGGTCTTTAAGCAAAGTTTCTATTGCTTAAGCTTCAGGCGTTTCTTTCCACCCTAACTTCTCACAATCACAAAGTTGTCTCTCCTTCCAGCATTCTCACAGTGTCAAGGTGGCTGCTGTTGCAAGGAGTGCAAGACCTTCCCACCATTTTGTCTCATTTAGAATATGAATTGCTTCTTTATAAATGGCTGAGATCATGTCACTTTGAACCAAGTGTTCTGCCTTAGTATGTCTTTGAAAAGAGCAGAGAAAGAAAAGGCTATTCAAAGTGATAACAGGCTGTAGACCTGGCAAACCTCTTCAGGTCTTAGGCATTCATCTTCCACATTTTTGAATATGAATACCTTCTTCATGAAGAGTGTTTTGAAAAGTAGAACCTTTTAGTGCATGGTATTACTGTAGCCATTTAACTCCCAGCCCCAAAAATATACATTATGTGCATGCTTTTGATGTAACTTCTACAGTCAAGGAATTTCTTAAAATGTAAAACAAAATGATGTCAGATCTTTCTAATCCCTCCCTTTTTTATTGTGATTTACAGGACTGAATTCCATGCATGCAGAACTCACCATTAGATAATGATTTTGGAATTGTATTTCTTAAATATTAAAATGTTCTCTATTTGTTATTGAACTATTTGTTGTTTTTTTGTCTGTTTCTCTTCTCCAGGAAACGCCTCCCACACCTTCTATTCATGAAGAACCTCTATGCGAAGCTTCAGTAAGTCTTCAATCTACTTTTGCAGGCTCTTGTCAAAGAATACAATTTCTAAAAATAGAATGAGTAACTAAAATATGTACTTTAATTCATCATCATGCTAAGAGATAAAATTATTTTGGTTTTAGTGCAATTAAATAAGTTAAACATTAACTAATTTAATAATTATTGTATACACTGCACATCAAAAGATAACATTTTCTTGTATATACAGTAAGATTTGTATTAGCACTTGTTTAGAATTCAAGTAAATAGCTTGATAGCAGACAGAACATTTACAAAGGCAACACTTAATGTAAAAAATGCATTAACAAAAGATATTCTTGCTGAAAGACTGGACCAAACTGGCATCCAGTTACAGGACCCACAAGTTTTGACCAATAGAAAAACATGTTTACATCTGCTGCTCTTGCCAGTCACTCCCACATATTTACACAACGTTGCAGTAAAGAAATCATGCTAGTGTGACAAGATTTCTTTTCTCTTAACATGCATCATCATCCTTCTTTCTTAGAGGGACCAGTGGGAGAGACGTCTGGGCTCGGTTTCAGAGGATGACCAGGACCACGACATCTCATACCTTAAAGAAACTCATCTGGGCATTGAGCGCAAATGTTCCAGCATCACAGTGAGCTCTACATCGAGCCTGGAGGCTGAAGTTGACTTCACCGTCCTTACGGACCTGCACACAGGCATGGAGGAGTTCTCAAGGGGCATGTCAGAGCTGGGGGAAAGGGATCTGTCGCCCGACCGAGGTCTGTACCTGGGCATTGACTCATTTCAGCAGCAGAGCTTCTCTGATCCTCCTCCTCAGTTTGTGGCTCCGCCAGCTCCCGTGTCTAGAGGAGCTAGCAGCAACACTGCAGCAAAACATTTCCAGACTGAAGAATTCAAACCTGAGGTCAAAAGACCTGATGTTCAGGTAGAGCAAATGTTTTAAAAGTTATCTTTAATCTGCTTCTGTTCCTTTTATTTTTATCAGCTATGCAGGCTCTTTATGTAATTAATACAAGAATATAAGAGCATAAATGCAAAAAAAAAAATACTATATAATGTATACATGTAATACAATTTATAGGAACAACATATTTAAGACATGCTTGGTTGTGTAAGAGAAAAAAAATAGATTTGACATCGCCACCGCCTACTTATAATGTGATTGGATGTACAGAACTTAAAAAATGTTTAAGTCAATCCAACTCCAAACTTCACACTAAGAAACCGAGAAAAAAAACCCAGGGTAAAAACTGAGATATCATTATTGTTCTATAAATTTAATTTGATTATGGGAAAGGCTGATTAGAATTCTTCATTGGAGGTATGGCTAAAACAGCTTTGTTTCTTTTTTATTTACTTCCTCTTTTGGCCTTTATAGCCCATAGTTCCTAAAAAACCAAAGAGATCAGTGCCAGTGCCATCCTCGATCGACAGAGAGCACTCACAAAGAGAAACCGTTCGTGCACCTGCTGTTACACCCTTAAGCCGGGAGGCCAGTGACATCATGCCCACGCCAGCAGTAAGAAAGACGGATGTCAGAACAGAAACTCAGCCGAATGGTTCAGAGGTCACCACAACCATTGTGGAGTTTACAGATCAGGTAAATAACAATACTGAACAATACTGTATAGGTTTTCATACTCTGTATTCTGTCATAGGTCAGATCGAGTTATTTAAAGAGTAAATTAATTTCTCTGTTTCAGGATCACAGTATTGCTGGTATGAGTGAGATGTGCTACTCTACAAGACAGAGTGTATCCCCTGTGAGTACAAATAGAATAAACCATTCCATTGAACCTAACCCACAGCAGCTACCTTATAATACTGCACTTTACTGCTGTGTCTTTCCAATGACGACAAAGTGAGGGCTTCTAAATGATCTAAATGTTTAATCACGTTTATCACAGGGTAGCTATGGATCGTTATTGGATATACAGTGCTTGTCAGTCTACCCACGCGTTCATATACCTTAAAGTTTATTTCTCAAATGATTTGACCTTCAACTTTTGACAGCCATAAATAAACTGTACAGTAATCTATTCATATCAACCTCTATGTCAGGGTTCACAACTTTGACTTATGAGATGGAGCAAACACTTGTATTTTTTAACCACTGATGTCTATGTTTGTGTGTGGTTTTGCTTTTAAAGGTGCACACAGGAAGTTATGGACGGGAATCATCAGGATCACCCATTCTTGTCACAGAAAATGTTACCTCAGCAACTACTCATGTCACTAAGGTAAAGAGTGACCTAAAAGGTAGTATTTGATATAAAATGCTGTGTTAAAAGAAGATTTGTTGTCCAGATGAGATAAGAAGTTCTTTGTCCCACTGTGGTGTAATTCACAACTAAGGGGCCTCTTATTTCGTCTACACTTAAACATCACTCGTGTTACTCTTCTGATGTGTTCTCAGCTTTTAATGGACTAGTAATGTACTTACCTAATGACATTTGATACATATAAATCCTTTAGGATTACAGCTGTTGACCCAGAAATGTCCCAGGATTGTGGCTAAACATCAGTAGTGTTTCAACACATATTGCTATACAGTTCTTTCACCGTATCTCATTTAATGCCAAATCATAGACAGTTTTAACAAATAAATGAAGCCAAGAGTAACAATTAGCAAACCACAGAAATAAAGCAAGAGTCTTGGTTGATGGTGTAATCGAAGCCTTTAAGAAAAAAATTTGGGTAAGAAAAATAAATACAATTGCTATAATACGACTTAAGCATTACCAAAAGGGCAACTGAAACATCTGTGATCTCCTTGTTCAAGTTAGTTGTCTGCTTTTTCTCCACTAAAACAGAGGCAAAGGCCTCTTCAGGGTTCCAGAAACATTTTTTTAACCATTTTCATCGCTAAAACACACTTCTCAACTTCTGCCAGGTATTGTTCATGAACAACTGAAAGAGATCATAAGAGGATTACCTGTACATGAAGCTATGCATCCTCAGCTTGCCTCCATAAAGGACTCACTGCGTGTAACTTCATGATAGCAAAGCAGCAATTTGTAAATTAATCTATTTGCACCAAGGTAGAAATGATAAAGTGATCTGTAAAAAACAAAACAAAAAACAGATTAATTTAGTTTTGGTTTCGTCCAATATTGTAGGACCTGGTGTACTGGAAGTAAATAAATACTAAAAATTACATTCAGACTTTTGAAATGTGCAACAAAACTATATATTTATTACAACATATTCTAAAGAATATGACTCACCATTTCTGACAACAGGTCAAGTTTTTCCTTTATCGACATAATATTATTTCTGATATTACTTCTACAAAAAAGTAGATGACAGCGTGTAGTCATCCAAAAATAAATAAAATTTAGAATCTAACTTTACAAAAACATTTGCACGTATAAACTGACATGAACAACAACTACGTTTCTTACCTGTGTCGAATCTTTGATAGTTCTCTGTCCTTAGCTATTGAGCAAAGGGCTCCATTCATGGTGACTGCAGAGACGGTTTAAAAAGAAAACAAAAACCCGCAATTAAACGAAACGCAGCCCAATAAACGTAAAAAATATTTGATGAAGTGGTTCCTGGAAAAAAAAAGCTTATTTATCTAAAAGGTACATTTTAAGTGAATACAGCTACTGAAGTGACTTTTTAAACATCTCCATGAATAAGTTTAAATGTAACAGAGATTAAACAAAAACAAACAAATACAAGAATTGCTTACCTGCAGTGAAGCTCAGGACGCTAACTTTACTTCTGCATGCTTGCTGCATGTCTTTTTCCCCCCCTCTTTTATCGTCGACCATCTTATAATGGGTTTTCATGTAAACAAACAGGTGAATATACCGTGGATTCACAGTAGCAGAGCCAGGGTCGCCATTTTCGGACATTATCAATTTTATGACGCGAGGACACGCACTTGTCCAATCAATTCATTGAAACAAAATTAGTCGATGGTAATTGGTTGGCAAAAAATGGATCCGGGGCATTTGTGTTCCAATCAAAACTCGCCCTCAACTCACCTGACTGTTGAGTTACGGACTGCAAGGATGTAGCTAGTGATGGGCAAATGTCGGGGTTGTTGTTTTCGAAGAGGAATAAAATAATACGTAAAAATAAGCTATACTTTACACACCTTTTGACGACAGCAACTTAGTTACTTGAAATTAATTTACCTGCAAATAAGTTAAACTTCATGAAATGTGTGTGTTGCAGACAGTGAAAGGAGGATACTCAGAGACTAGGATCGAGAAGAGAATCATAATCACAGGAGACGATGACGTCGACCAAGAACAGGTGAGCTGAAGTGGACAAATAGCAAGTTGAGGGTAAAATAAGGTTTAAAAACAATCATCTGCACATAATCATCGCTCTGTTAACGGTGCAAAATGGTGCTTAATCTTATTTAGTATAGCGCACTTTACAGCCATGTAGTTCTTTTCCAGTCAATTGTATATAAATCTGGATTTATTTGTAATCATGTGTTTTTATCTTCCAAATAACTAATAACGTCATCACAGCTCACAGCTTTCTTCACAGGAAATAATTATAGTTTGTCACCAAAAAGGTTGCTCATTTTGGAGTCTTTTGATAACTCAGAAAAAAATTTATTTAAAAATTTATTTGAAACATAGATGAATGACTAGAAGTCTATTTTTACTACACCATTTTGAATTGGCTTCCAGGCTCTGGCTATTGCAATACAGGAAGCCAGGCAGCAGCATCCAGACATGCAGGTGACCAAGGCGGTTGTTGTCAGGGAAACAGAATCGTCCATTGAGGATCGACACCGTGCAGCAGAGGTGAAGCTTCCATTTTGACTCAAAAAGAAAAAAAAATGCTGCCCCAGATTTCCTCACTCTGCCTCATCACAGACTGAGGATGTTACCTGTTGACCGTCTCCTCTTCTCTCCAACAGTCCTGATTTGCTGAGCTGACAGTGCCACCCTTTGGACATAGAGTGTCAGTGCCCAATGAGAAATCTCCACCCACTGTCCGTGCTGAGAGACTGGTGCTGAAAAGGAACGATTTTGTACATGTTCACAAATACAGTGCTGGACCAGGAATTCTTCCAAACCTTCCTCTAAGATTTTTATTCATCTGACTCTTGACAACATTTTCCTGTTCGATCAAAATCCGGCAAAGTCTTCAATTGGTGGACAGTGTGCAAGTGGTCAAAGCATATTAACAAAATTCCATTCAAAGATCTCAGGACAACGATCAGGATATTTAAGCCACTTGATCAGTAGTTTAAAAAGCTAAAGGGGTCTAAGTGTTAACGATAATTTAAGTGGCATCTATATATTCATACACAGTGTGACATCACCCATGACCAAGTCATGTACAGAACATATCCTGTAGACCAGGCATGCCCAAACTATTCCTCAAAGGGCCGTGTGGCTGCAGGTTTTTATTCCAACCAACCAAGAGCACATAGTTTGACCAATTAGCTGTCTGAAGACTGAGACCAGTTGATTAAACCTCTCAACTCAGGTGTGCTACTGCTTGGTTGGAACAAAAACCTGCAGCCACAGCGGCCCTTTGTGGAACAGTTTGGGCACCCCTGCTGTAGACAATTAGGAGAGTGTAACCACGACCAGAGAAGAGCCTGCTGTGTTATACGCTCAAGTTAGTAGAGTTTATTGGCAAAAAATTGTAACATGTTGATTGCCTTTGTGTATAAGCGTGTGTGTGAATGTTTGGGGATTATATGCAAGGGCCTAGTCTTACAGAGGCAGCCATCTTGCAGCTTGTTAAATTCTGCAACTACAAAGTCATATCACACAAATGAATTCACCAAGAACTAAAAAGACAAACAAACAGAAAAACAAACAAACATTGGCATCATTTTGCTGTGTGCTGAAAATACATCTGCTGTGTGTTCTTCCATTTTGTCAGTGTATTCCTCACCGTACATACAGTACAGTTTAGTACAGTACAGCATCAGTTCTGGCAAAGCAAGGTTTAGGAACAAGAAGAAGACTTTGAGTATTAGTTGAAGCCACAGTAATGAAGAGGTGAGCTTCAGCACACTGACTGATGACAATGGATTAAAAAGTTAGTCAAACATACTTTACAGGTTTCCAAAGAAAGTTGGTTAATTTCTTATATAATTCTTATATATTAATATGTAGTTTGGTAATTGACTAAAAACTAATTTAAGAAAAAAAAAGACAGGAGGAATAATGTGTATTGTTACTAATGATATTGGGTAAACTGACAATTGTTTTAAAAAAGCTTGGTCTGCCTGCAGTCCAGATGCAGAACTGACCTCCTAGTAAAAATATCTGACACATTACATAGAGAAAAACAACTGTGACCAAAGAGTGTGGAGAGTGTGAAGTTTAAGTTTGTTTAACATTAATGAAAAACAGTTAGAAAAAATTACAATAATGAGTATCCTCAGTTCCAAAAAACTAAGACAAAATATAAATAAAATGCAATGTGTCCCAGTAGCTAGTTTGCCTGTGTCCTAGCTAACTTGGTGTGTGTTTACCGGGAACTACTGTACTTTTATTTTGTCTTTTCTGTTTTCCAGGTATAGATAAACTACATAACAATTTTTTAAAGGTCTACTGATTTTTCTGGAACTGGGGTTGGTATCAGTAAAATAAAAACTGCAGCTTATGTTTGCATGGTAACTGTGTCAGTGGATATGTAAAAAAAAAAAAAGACAAAATTTAAAGTTTTGTCGGATGGAGAAAAAAAAATGAGTGAAGTCAAATTAGCTTCAACAGAAAATTGATATCCATCAAATTAAGTGGGAAATCTCAAACTCAATGCAGTTTTTTTTTGTTTTGTTTTTCGTACTGGTCACAGTGTTTTCTTTGTTACAGCCATTTCAACTGTCTTTTCCATCATTGCCAGTCATGTTTGTTGTTTACAATTTTATAACATTTGACTTTCATTTTCACTTATGGATGCAATTCTGCAGTATTGTGAAACAGAATTAATGAGTGCAGTGTTAGAAAAAACAACCAGTGTAGGGACATGATTTCTTTATATTTATTTTCCTTTTTTAAATGTGTTTTGATGCATTAATGTTAAAGAAACGCCTTAGACATCTAGTGTGCCAATGAAGGTAGCAGTCCAAGTGTATAAACTCTGTTTTTTCTTCTTTTTAAAAAAATGAAATATAATATATGAACAAGTTACTTTTAATTACTCAAGTGCCAGAAAGTCAAACACACAACTGAGCTGAGTTTTCCTTTGGCTTTTGTGTCTTTTTAAATGACTAATTTCATTTGAATGCGTTTTATACATCCAGCAGCAAATTCAAATGAAAAAAAAAGAAGAAAAAAGTAATTTCCAAATTGTCTATTCAGGTTAAAGATGAAGATTTTTCTTTTACCTTTGGCTTTCAGGCACTCAACTTTACACTTAGGTTTCACTTTTACAGTGTAACTGCTGTTGTGTTGCACATCCTTTAAAGTGATGTAAATGTTTGGATGTAGGTGTGAACTTGGAAGGTGCTAAAAAAAAGCAGTTGTGCAAACCTTGTACTGTACGTTTGGTGGACAGTGAAAATGTGAACTAGAATTTTATTTACACTAGGGGGCACCATTTCTATACAGTAGTAAGACAAGATGCTCACCAACATCAGGCGACGAGAAGCGGATTCTTGTGAAGATCTTCCATTAAAGTAAAACTATCCAAGTCATCGCTGGGTCATGTTTAACGTCAAAGGGTGCCACAACAAAAACGGACATGACGTAATCAAAACACTGGGGATGACGGCAGATGCTCGACTGTAGCTTGGTACAGATAAGAGAATGGGTGACCTCTGACTGAACCCTAATCCTTCCCCATTCTTGTGAATGAATCCCATCTTTTCCTCCGGCTTCACCCCCTCTCCCTCCCTCCCTCGCTGCTCTTCATTGCTTGGTGCTGTGTCTTTGCTGTACATTGTAACTGCGTAATCCTTACAATTAATAAACAGGAAAAAAGACGGTAAAAGGGATCATCATAACACATCTGTCCTCCTCTTTACGTGTACAGTTGCCATGGGAACTTTGCAACCAATATACTGTATATCTGTAGAATTGTTTGACTAAACCTGAAAAACGGAGCGCATTGTAGTCTTGCTCTCCTAAAGAGGGCGCTGTGAAGATTACATTTTATGACAAAATGGTTTCATTATATAATCAATACCTGAGCTCCACCTTTTCTCGCTGTGATCAGATTTCCTGCAGCTGTCATTCTTTTTTATCTACTCTTTCTCTTTTAAGAAATTCTGTTGGTCCAGATATTATTTAATAGCCAACAAACAGGAAGTGACTACAAACGTGGAACAAAACATACAACACACTAAAATTCACCTGAATTAGGCTTTAACACGGGGTAAAACTGATTATTATTTGCAACAGTTTTTCATATTTCTGCGTTAAAAGGTTGCTGCGTAGCAGTTCTGTCTAGAACTGCTAACATTTTCAGACACGTGATGCAGTACCTGCTGCATGGGAAAGGCTGTGGATTCTGTTCTGATCTTTCAATTACTCACCATGTGTGATTCTCACTTTCTCTTCGCGTTTGGCGAATATCCTGGAACTACCAGATGTTCACTACTTGCTTAGAACTAGTGATAGGAATACTTCATTGTACACCTCATGTTTAAACAAGTCGTGTGAACTCTACCAATAAAGCACTGTATATATAAGTTTCATTAAAAAAGGGTCTGTATTCAGTTACATTTATGTATAGTTAGAGCACTAATGTTTTGTCTCCACTAAAGTTTGAACTTAACTTGAGACTTAGTTTAAACCGTGTGCGAAAATTTAAACAATATTTAAGTAGCCATGGCATTTAGTCTCCACTTCTCCCGCGTTGCACACCCGTTAAAATTTGCGAGTCCCTCACCCGGCTATATATAGCAACAAAGCTGGAGTCCCTTGAGATCCTCAATTAATTAAAAACTAGTAGGGTCCTTAAAATGCTACATGCAAATACCTGGGCATGTATCAATGGATGTAGGACAGTTTATACCACATATAAACGTATTTCTATATTCCAGTTATTACTAGGGCATAAATAGTATGAATGTATGAGTCATGTGCCAGTTTGCCCGTCCCACAGTATATTGTTGATTTTTATTACACACTTGGAAAAAGAATTTCTATGAATATAAAGTTACGGCAAACAAACCCTCCTGGGTGAAATTCAAATATGTCATGGATTTCCTGCCTTATCTGTTTTCAGTTTCTCACAAATGATACTTTTAACAATTTATGGGCTGGGACGGAGCCTCCACTGATGTATATGGAACATATTGATAGATTCTTCCCTTTGAAGACACTGGGAGCAAAGATCAGTGTGAAGAGGCCAAACAAGTCATAAGAAGCACATATTCATCAGCTGCAGGTATTGACCAGATGGTACCGATTGCACTTACTGTGTAAATATCCACTTTCAGGATATTGATCAGGAGGATCCATAGTGGAATAATGACTTGAAACAGGAGGTGCCCACAGTGTTGCACACTGTCGATTGTACTGCAATAAATCTGCGGCGTACAGTCATCGAGGGAGTAGTTCTTTGCTAAACTAACTGAACTTGAATACCTTCTGTATGTATGACCTTTCTGCACATCATCTGCTCACATGGTTTATCGGCACCCGTGTGAAGGGAACAACCTGATGATGAGATGACGCTTTCCCGTAAATTGCAAACACTTGCGTTGACTCCTAACATCAAACAGAGGAATGCAGAAAGTGGCATATTTATTAAAAGCAGTTTGATCCGTTCCGACATCCAGACGATGCAAAGCAGGTACGTAAACTGTGACCAACCTCATGCCAAACACCAGATGACTGGAAAGTGTCTTCCTCACATTGAAGTAAGCTCTGTTTCTTAAAAGTCTGCGATTACTGTCACATGTGCAAAGTCCACATCCAGTGAGAGACAACAGAGAAAGCTATCTTGATTTGGAGCCCGAAGACAAGTCCGTAACAGAACAGGTATACAGGAAGTCAAACAAAACCACAATTTAGAGAAAAGTTAAATTAAATACAACATCACAGAAAAATAAGCACACGTTTAAGGCTCGTTTGGGACCTGAGGATTTCATACCTATGTGTGTAACAAGGAGGCTTCGTCACACACCTCCTTCATGAGTGAGAGGAAGGTTAGATATGAATTTAATGAGCGCAGGTCTGCTTTTTCCGACAAAAGCCGAAAGAAGATGATTTGCGGCTTTTTCTCTCACAACAACACAGGAGAAAGTGAACCACGCTGGCTCAGTACCTTTGGTTCCAGTTTGTGTCATGGCAACTTTGAGGTTTCAATGCAAGAGTAAGTAAAGGAATGAATCGAGGCGGAGAAGTTTGATTTATCAATAGCAACAATTTCTCTTTTTTCCCTTTTGTTCTGTCTAGATGAGCAACAGTTGTTTTTTTTCCCTTTCCCCGAAACAGTTGGGGATCAAAAGGAGACTCGAGCTCGAATACTGTTCGATTTTACTCGCTTAAAGAATGTAAGTACTTTAAGAAAGCTCCATCCCCGCTTAACAACACCATCATTGAAGAAAAGTTCAGTGCTACATACATACCAATGTAACAAAACCTGCACAGTCCCACAAAGAAAACAAGTACACGTTCTATTGTGCGTCACACAATGATGTTCTTCCGAGGCCCGAACCTCAAGAGAATAGAAACTGCTTCAAAAGCAGTGGAGAGACAAGTATTCGACGACACTGCAGTCAAGTAGCAGAGGTGTCTTTTCAGTTCCATGAATACACCTCGTGAAAGAGCCTGTTTCTTTCAATAACCCCTTTAAAAAGGTAGAAGAAAAATCTTCCTCACAAAGGAATCCTGGTTGAAAGAGGACACAGTAGTGTTAGGTAGAGAGCAGTTGTCAACCTCTCCTCGTCTTTGACTTGCTGTGGTGCCTGGTTCCTGCTGGTGTTTGTCATAGCACAGTTGTGGCTGGGGGGGTTAGGGGCGGCCGGGTGGGCAAAAG
>NC_024316.1:10456469-10476242 GCF_000523025.1 Cynoglossus semilaevis | reverse complement strand
GCTGATGTTTGTCATAGCACAGTTGTGGCTGTGAGGATTAGCGCCGCCAGGTTGACCAAAGGTAGTGCAGAGGTCTCGGCTGCTCCTCCTGTGGCTATGGAACCTGGGGAAGCATACACAACATCAGAGTGCATACGACAGGGCTCACTAACTATATTTGTTGGAAGGCCAGGATTTTTCCAGACACACACCTTTGAGCTGGAGACTCAAAAATCACACTTTTGTCTACCATTATTATTTAAAGTTTATTTTAGAATCCAGTTGCGTGCCAGATTGCATTGAATGGATGATGTGGTAGGCCAGATTCGGGCCACTGGCCACCATTTGATGATCACTGCTATATGACATTATATTTGAAATAACAGCTGATTTGTTAAAATGGTCCAAAGTTTAAACTTTTTTTAAAATTTAAAACCCAGTAATGTGAGTACCTCACTCTGTCTCTAGATGGCACCAGTGCATTGTGCTCTTCTATTTTAACCTATATGGATAAGAACCCCAGAGAGATACGGCTTATCTGAACAGCACTAATGTTTAATAGAAGAAATACCTCATAAATAATACAGATACCAATTTATCTACAGACAGCAGCCTCCGAAGGCCCACAATGCAACTCAGCTGCAGAACATGTCGTGCTACAGTAATGTGATGAATGCCAACGTCAGTCTTCCTTGGGGGATTAGTGGAATCTGCCCTTTTATAGAAGACATCAAATTAGTAAGGCGTACGTTCTTCCAAAGCCCAGTGTATTGTTATCAGGAGGGAGATTAAGACCCTGTTCAAACCTGGTATTTAAATCCATCCTGACTGATCTGATCTCTACTCTTGGGACTGGTCTATAGGCACCTGAAGCATCCTAAAGTGTGTCCTCAGAAGGAAGTAGTTTGAGGACAGATATGACAACCGTCCCCAACATGTAGGAACTGAAGTTCTCTTGAGATACACTGTATACTCTTACGGATGACTTATACTTCACATGCCAAGTCATCAATTCACCTTTTTTAGTGAGGCTTAATGAACATTGTGTGTTTATTTGTTTAGTGAAACATGAAAAACGTGGTACACAGTTGAAGTGATTTTTTTTTTACTGCAAAGCAAAAGAAAAAAAAAGCAAAAGTGTGTTTTTTGGTGAAAAGCTCTGCTTACTTTCTGTTCATCTGGCTGTGTTTACTAGGCAGAAAGATTCATTTTGTTTATCTTGTAAGGGCAGTGATTGAGTGATGAGTCTGGAAGGCTCCAGGTTCAAGTCCACCAGCTGCCAAGTTACCACTGAGATAATTGCTCTTAACAGGGCACCGTCCCCACACACTGCTCCCCAGGCACCAAAAGCTGCCCACTGTTCACTTTGGTGATGGGTTAAAAACACAGGTCACATTTGGTTGTGTGCAGTGGTGAGCTGTGTCACAATGAGAAGGAGTTCACTTTCCTTTAGTCTTTAATATGATCCATTTATTCTATCCGTATTGTCGATGATATGTTGTTGTTGTGATGACAGTGTCAGTTTGAAGACTTTCTGTTCAGTACAGAAATATCTGTTATACTTCTGATTGAAACAGTCTTCAGTTAATAAGAAAATAAAACTGGCTTTGAGCATTCTCCTGCTTTGTGTTCTCATTCCTGTCACACACACATGCACACACACACCATGCCACACAATTTCCCACAGAGATGTGACAAGTATGTCACATTGCATTTCAGCTCATTGCATATTTATTGAAACCCAACATTCAATAAATATGCACTGCATGCTACTGAGTATTGGCAAGTACACATATAAAAATCGAAATAAACTTTTTATAAATAAAGACTGATTTAATTAGCCTTATAAGTTTTTGACTTTTCTCTGTGGAGAGGCTGAAATTTTTTTATTATTATTATCTTTTCATCATTTTTGCAAGCCAGACTGATTTTTAAAAGCTTTTGAATTCAGAGAGGATTCATTCAAATCAAATGTCGTGGTATTTAAAGGATGTGACCTCTCTTGTCTGGGCAACACATTCAACTATGACGACTTCACTCAGTTTGGATAATACTGTAGTTATTCACTTAAGACTAAACACTACAGGTTTTGTCAGTCTCCTAAATGTGGAGAGATACTTTGTTCTGGTCTCACGTGTCATGGCTGTCACACCTGCTAACTTGGGGATGGTGATCTGGCGACTGCTGCTGCCTTCACCTCCCTCACTGAAGGGCTTAATCTGGATGATGTAGTCCTCGTTCACCGGCAGCGACAACTCCAAGGAGGTGGTGTTGGTCTCAACCACGCTGGGGCTGCTGTGTTTGTCCTGGCTGTACATCACCTAAAGGGTGACACAGAGGGAGGGCCGATGAAAGTTTGACGTGTCGTCAGGACACAGCTTCCATCCTACGAGTGGCTTCTGAGAGCGAAGAATAGAAATGTATCTGAGCAACAGAAACTGATGTCTGCAGATGTAGACAGTTTCTAATAGTATGAGCAGGAAGTTCTGACGTTAAGCAGCAACATTTTGGTAAAGATAACTTCCTTTTCCATGAAGAAAATTCAATTGATGATTTGAACATTTGAACAAACGACTGTTAGATTTCTCTCACTTTTAATCTACAATACATGCTTTTTCTATTCTATTCTATACCATTCTATTTACATTTTCATAGTCATTCTACCTCGGGGTCACACAGTGAAGGGGTGGTCAGGACCTTTGCTTTACAGTGAAACAATCACCAGTTCAAGTCCTGGCAGTAACTGATGGTATTGTGTTGTGTTTACATGTTCTCTCAGAATCATATACATTTACATCATATACAATACATTTACACATACAAAATAATTTGACTCTATAAAGTGGTGCAGTATATTGAAATAAAATTATGAATAATAATTTACACTAGCTAAGATATGAAATATAAATAGTATTTACTGAACATAGTGAATAAACCTTATTTAAAGTCTGAACTGACTGACATTATAGTGTTATAATGTGAGCGGTGCTGTGGGCTGGATGGTGGTCTGTTTTTATGTGGGGGCGCTGTTCATGATCCTGTCAACAGAGGGAAGAAGATGTTCTGGGAAATAGAAAGAGGTGATGACCAGGGTGGGAGGGGTCAGCCCTGCTTCGGGGTCCTGAAGTTGTACAGGCCATGGAGGGATGGGAGATCTATATGTGAGTGTGTGTGTGTGTGTGTGTGTTTTTTCAGTTTCCTCCCACAGTCTAAATTGCCCATCGATTGGAGAGTGAATGTTAATGGTTGGACAGAGATTTACATCTGGTCAACTGTCCAGTACTGTATGTCTCTCACCCTCAGTTCAGGAGTTCCTGCTCCTCTAAACACCCTGGTGAATTGTGAACTTTAATCAGTCCCACATGCTGTTCTGTCTTACTGTCACCGCTGCAGCACAGCCCTGGAGATCATGTAGAATTATCTGTTCTGGAGGCGTCCATCTTGATTTCCATGTGAATGTGCTAGACTTGGTTTTCAACAGTTGTGGATTAACTTTCTGTGGCAGGATGCTAATATCCTTAACTAAAGAGAGGGAACGTACTGTCTACGTGCTGAACATTAGAATCACCATTAGTAAAAACGTAGAAAGTCACAAGTAATAAAAACAAACAAACAACACAGTACTGATGAAGTCAATGGACCCAGTTACAGTCTGTGTTCCACTGAACCTCATCGCCTCACTCATTCATCACAGTCTGTCTGTTCAGCTCAGATCATTTCTCTCAGAGAGGAGAGCGTAACATTTTCACCTTATATCCTGTTACTTCTGACTCATTCTCCAGAGCGTGTACTTGGTCCCACCTCAGGATGACCTTAGAGTTGGAGGTGTTCCACATTATTTTGACCGGGGCTTGACTGGGTGCTGCGGGGAGACAACAGGGGATAGGGGAAGGGGCCAAAGAGGAGCAGAAGAGAGGGAAATAACAAGCTTCTCAGTTGTTTATATCTCGTGTCCCGCAAGTACGTGCCTGTGCATGTAAATTGATAACACACAGAGAGAGGGAGACAGAGAGCAGGGGAGCTAAAGTGTGTGGTGCATATGACCAGAGAGATAAAATAAACAAAGGAAGAGAAGATGCAGAGGAGGGGATAAAGTAGTGTCTTCGAGGAGTTTTAGAACTTCTCGGCTGTTTGACCCTAATGTCACACATTACACATATCACAGCAGAACTACTAGGGCAATAAAAGCACAGAAAACATTATCTTAGAAACAAGAGAGATAAGGTAAACAATGTGAGAGAAAAAAAATCCCAGTAAAACAACAGTGTTTTATAGAATTGTGCCACACAGTGTGTTACACAACCTTAATTCAATATTATACTACTTCTGTGCAAATTATGACTCACTGATGTCAACGTGGCTTGGTTTTACATAATTTGTATGCTTTAAAGTTGGATTTTCTTCATTTACTGTTCAGAATACAAAGGCTGTGGGTTTGAATGAGACACAGAAGTAATGGAGGTTTAAGGACACAGTATGTGTTAACAGAGCTTACGTGGTTTCTTTGTGGTGACATTGACTACGATGCTCTGTGGACCCACTCCTGCACTGTTGTAGGCCTGCAGGTACATGTAGTAGGTGCTGCTGCCCTCCAGGTCCCTGATGAGCACTGAGGTTTTATTCCCCACCGTCCTGATGACCTGGGCCGTCTCCTGCTTTTCCTTCTCGCCCCAGTATCGCAACTAAGGAATACAGAACATTGGACCTTCATGGACCACTGCAGTTACTTCATTGATACGATAATTTGTTTTAAACATGCCGTAGTCACTATCCATGATGTTTCTCCTGTTACATGTGGGACTGACCTCATAGCCCAGGATGCGTCTGCGGTTGTTGCTCCAGACCATTGGCTTCCAGGTGACCTCAACCTCCGAGGCTGATAAACTTCTGACCTTCAGCCTCCCTGGGGCTCTGCTGGGCTCTGAAGGACAGAAGTACACAGTACTTCAGTACTCACACCTTCACATGTATCAGGTTTGTGGCAGATAACGGAGCAGACTTACTTTTTAAACAAAACTCAAATCTGTAAAGTTGAATATACCTTTCTTTAAAAACAACAACACTGCACACCGGTAGTCTCAGCTCAAAGTCGCTGGAACAACATTATGAACTGAAAATGAAGTAAACTCTCTCTGTGCTCAGTCCATATGCTCTTTAAAACAAATATTGAATTTTAATATCTATTCTATATCTATATCTATAAATTTTAATATCTTTTTTATTTATTTATTTATTTTTACAATTGATTGTAAATCCTTTTTACCTCTGTGGCCAGAGGTCCCTAAAATTTTATTTTACACCTTAAAACAAAAAGTGCTGACGCCACGGTTTTCATGTTACTGCAACGTAGTGGTTCCCTCAGTGCTTACATTAATTATTCATAAATTATTCATCTACAGGGCAGTTAAAACTGTGCAATGAGCAACAGCATGAAGTATCACATTACTCCCCGCATCAAACATTATCAACCCTGAGTGTGAAAATACACGTGTGGTCTATACTCCCTCCATGTTACTGGGATAAGGTGTGTGTGTACTATACAGTGTATATAAATGGCATAATTCTATCATCAACATTTCAGTGCTCTAATATACAGTTACGCTGCAGGAAAAAGGTCTGAAAGAAGTGACTATGTTTGGCTTCATCTGGCCAAAAAAAAGTTTCACTTTTTAGCCCCCACCTTCCTCTGCTGAGTAGATGGTGGTCACTGGACTGAAAGGTCCTTCTCCCCTGTTGTTGTACACCCCCACTTTGACCTCGTATGGCGTGAAAGCTGGAATACTTTCATTCTTAAACACATATCTAGAAGCATCCGGTGACGTGACTGCTGCCTGCATCCATCCTTGTGCCCCGAGTGGGCGGAAAGCTACCACGTAGCCAAAGCCGGGCCCACTCTGGAGCTCTTCAGTGACAGGCTGAGGATAAAAAGAAGAAGTGGGACTCAAGGTGAAATACATTTTAGCTCCTGGGACTTGAAATGAATGCAGTTATGGAAAAAAACGTAGTTAGAACCAAAGGCTGGGGATGTTCTTACAAACCCTGCATATATCAGCTGCTCTTCTCAAGTGGTTTTAAATTGACAAACAGCAGCAGCATCAAAACAAACTGGGAAAATACTCTGAAGTTATCATTTCTACCCAATGTCGCAGGTTGATATTGAAATAGATTTGAAGGAGTTTTTAAACTGTTAACAGATTTTCTTAGCTCTCAAAACACTGAGCATCAAACCCTCAGTCAAACCTACGGCTTTAAGAGTTGGACGAAGAAGACGTTTGATTGTACAGGAAGCATACACTACAACTACATCATTCAACACCTTTGACCTTCAAAATCAGAAATACTTTGTTGATCCCCATCATCAGTATGATTGATCACAGACACACACACAGAGACACACCTACTGAAAATTCACATTTGAATCCACATTTACCTCCCAAGTGATGACCAGCTCTGAACGCCCACCACCGCCACCGCTCACCCTGGCAGGCGTCACCCTGGGTGCTAACAGATAAACCATTGAGGTAAAAGATGTTAGAGTTTGTAAAGTGATGATGATGTTAAACATTTTAAATGTGTTGGATGCCTACTAAGTTACTTAAATACACACACACACACACGTATATATGTACTGTATATACATCATTAAGAGTATGCATATTACTACATGCATGATTTTGTATTTACTGTTGAATAAACATCATTGCATACAGTATGTGTATAGCCACAACTCAATGTGTTTTAATGCAGCGATAGGCCAGCTCCACTATAGGGTTGGACTGGAAATAACTTCCATTCCAGTCCACGTTTCATACTGTGCCAGAACTAGTGCGTGAACACCACTTCAGCACTGTTATTCTCAGCAGAGTACTTGTGACACATACATGTTTCTTTAGTGCGGGCCTTTTTCGACGGGTTGCTTGGCTCTCCTGTGCCGACGCTGTTGCTTGCCAGGACTCTGAACTCGTACTCCACCCATGGACTCAAATCAGTGACAGTGGCTGACAGCTGCTTTCCCCTGAGCAGCTCGGGAACTGAAAGACATCACAGGAACAAGGTTTCAACACAGAGCCCTGGAGGATGTACCGTGGCAACAGAGCTAAACTGCTGATGTGTTTCTGCTGTCATTACATACATGTGGGGCTTGAAAAAGAAACCAGCACTGACACCATTGTTATTATTTAATCCACTCAGTGGAGTTTATATTTAGTTACCAGTGGTAACAGCCTGCCACCCCAGAGAGAACGGTGATCTGGCCTGGATGGTGTAGCTCAGGATGGGACTGTGGTTATCTATGCCCGGCCTCCAGGACAGCGAGGCGGTGGTTTCCGTCATGTCGGTCACCTGACAGTCCACAGGTGGACCAGGGGGACCTGTAAGGATAATTTGTCAAAGTTCTCTGTCAACGGACGAAACACGGTGAAGCGGAGATTAATGAACAAAGGCAGCAGCCAAGAAGAGTGGGTGGACAACAGCTGCTGCACAACAACAGCGCCGCACACGGTGTTTGCTGAGATGAGGAGCAACATCTGGAGAACAATTGGCCTAAATATATTATTATTATTATTATTATTTCATCTAATTCTAGCAATTTCTGAACTGCTCTCTAGTTGATGTGTTTGCATAACAACTGCTAACAAATGACAAGCATTCATATACAGTATATATTTTATATATTTAGAAAAAATATATATGTATTTAAATATATATATTATATGCAAATTCTTCTTCTTCTTCTTTCGGCTTTGTCCCTTTTTTTCAGGGGTTGCCACAGCGAATCACTGATTTCCATATCTCCCTGTTCTCTGCATCTTCTACTCTCTCTCTCTCTCTATACATATATATACTGTATATATTATATGCAAATATATTTCTATATTTGTTTTATATTATAAAAATACAAAAATGTGTGTTCATATATTTAAATACAAATATATGTGCATATATATATATGCAATTATATTTGAAAATTTATATATTTGTTTTTATGTTTTTACATACACATATGTGTACGTAATAAAATGCATACTTCAGACCACAACAAAAAACCTTCTTCCTGTAAATATACCATGAATTAATCACACCCTTTAAATACAGTAACTGTAAATAAAATGCAACAGTGAAAATGAGGTGTATGCTGTATTTAATAACCGTTTAATAAGCAGCCTTAATGGAAAATGTTTTCTCACTGAATATATATGGAACTGCATCAGTATTCATTGCAAAGTATGATTAAATAGAAAATGTTTCAGTTGAAACAGTCGTCACCCCATTTTAGAGGCTCTTTTCAATAAAGTATTTTTTTCTATACAGTAATTTCATAAGCATTCATCAGTAAGTAAAAAAATAAAAAATAAAATCTACTAACCTTGAAATGTCAACATGGTTCAAGAATGAGCAGAGACCTGCTGTTAAACGTAGACATTTTACACCATGTTCATTTTCGATTTTTAAAAAAGCTACATATTATAAATCTTAAATACAAACATACATAATATACATAAAATTGTGTATTCTTATTTGCCATTTAACATCACTTCTGCGATTAGCGGTTTAATGACATCACAGGTCAAACAGTGTAAACTGTAAAACCATCACCAAGACCCACCTCGGACCACTACGTCAGTGGCTATGGACACACTGTCCACTTTGGTCTGTACGGCACAGGTATATTTCCCAGCATGCCTCAGCTGGATGTTCCTGATCATGATGTCACCGGCCGAGTGCTGTCAGTGCAGAGGATAAGGAAGGAAGAGAAGAAAAAGAAGAGCTTGTCAATTACAAGAGCAGAGAAATGAAGTACCAAACTTACAAAAGTGTGTTTTGAAGAATTGTTTCTTTTGAAATCATTACATTACGGTGAACAGGTTAAACAAAATGACGGAGGGAGAGGAGGGCGAGTGGAGATTTTCTTGATCAGTGAAGAGGACGGCTCTTTGTGAGCAGTTAAAAAGCTTCTCTCAGCTCTATCTTTTATTCACACTCAGTCCATTCAGTCTACAGACGTCCATTCAGTGACATGTAATTAGCTGTGAACTCAAATGTTAAGTTGATGTCGTATCTACAATAAGAAAGGGACAGAAGACTCGCTTCAACGTCTAATCTGGACCATGTGACAGGTTCAGGAGACACATGACTTTTCCATCTTTATTTTCACTTTAATAAGCAGTTGTACTTTCACACTTATGTTTTCTGCTGTTTTATTTTCAATAAGCTGATGTGTGGTTTTTCTTGTAGAACGCACAAGCACGTTCCTTCAAGAAATGAGCAAAACAGTGGTGACAGTGGTGTGAATACTAGTGTGAAAAATGCACCGAATCAGTGTATAATTCCATTTGTACTGTGTGTTGGATCCTAATGACCTCTCAGTGCACTCATCCACTGTACAACAAGCTGTAGGTAAAAAAAAAAAATCAACCTCATTTGAATAGGTGCTTGTAATTATTTTTCATCAAGCAAAAAGAAAAAAAATGTCTTTATTCAAAACCTCAGATTAAAAAAAGAGTTACATTTACCACAGGTTCACATCATTCTTCCTTTTAATGAAACAATTTCATTCTCTCCTGGCTCACTAGCCACACTTGAACAGGTTGAAATGGTGAAGTGTCAGAGTGAAAACTAACAGACTGGTGTTTCAAGGTTGGGTTTAAATGTGGAGTAAAAACGTTTGAAACACTGCGGAATTCTCCCCGTCACTTTGTACCAGTGTTTCTTTCAGATAACCACTAATCAACGTCATTCCTCGTGCTGTTACGTGTTGAATGGAAGTCCTATTCTAAAAGACAGACCTTTTTCTTAAATGGTTTTGAAGAGCAGCTCAAAACAATAATCCAAAAACTTTTTGTGGTCCAGGACAAAGAGGAGAAATCAAACATCAAGCTGAATACTTACCCCACCAACTTTTTCAAAGAACGCGCCGTGGCTTCCCAAGTGGATGAGCTGCTCGTTAAAGAACCAGGTGAACTTGAGGTCCAGAGTGGGGTCATGTGACACCTGGCAGGGAAGCACGATGCTCTCACCCAGAGTAACGTCCAGGTGTCCTGCTGGACTGGTGATTGTGGTGGACTCTGGACACAGGGAGTATCAAAGAAAGGCGAGGTCAGACAGGGGGTTCTTGGGTTGTTTTTGTTTTTTCTTTTACTCTGAATGCTATAAAAAAGGGTCAGGATTCAAATGATATTTAAAAAAAAAAATCTGGGGAGGGGACTGGAATAATGATGATTGTTCATGATCAATTGTCATAAATTGACAGTCCCAGATAGGAGAGATTTGGTGATGCATATCCCTCCAAGGAAAACAATGGAGAACAAACAAGCAGGAGAAAAATAAAACAACTTCAGCTATTACAGCAGCTCCACATTCAAGGCCATAATCTGCCTGTTTATTCTGGTACGGTTCTATTTCATCTTCAGTGTGTGCTGTGCATCATCACAATAGCCGTTCTGCCTCAGCTGGGCGTCTCATCCTACAGCAGTGTCGTGCGGAGAATACAGCAGAGGATGAGCGGCCCATACACCAGTCCACTTTGAATTATGCATGCATGTCATAGGCTTCTAATGGACAGGCAAGCCAATACAGCATGTCAGCGAGAGTAAAGGTTTATATTCAGCTCTGTCAAAACAAGCCAGCTTGTTTATCTCTCGCTTTTTTATCTCTCTTTCCCGCTAAGCAGAACCAACTGGTCATGGCGGTACATTCCAGGTGAGAGTCTTAGGAAAGTTTGGAGTGAAAACTTTCTGCCTGGGATTGCAGAGCTGTCATGCCTGATGCCAGTTTGCCAATACGGTGTGGAAGTAAAATCACAAATTGGCTCCCTCATTTCTGCACAGCCTGCAGTGTGCACGGCAGTTCTCATTGTGTAAAACCTATGGAATCACAGCGCTCTTCAAACAACCATAACAACAGTTTTTTTTTTCACTCCACGAATCAAGGACAGAATATTGAATTCCACTGAATTTGCACATGAATGGCACGGAACGTGTTATGCCTGGCTTCCCATTGTACATCCCCGGTTCAATCAAAGGTGGACAATTTATCTGTCGAGAGGAAAGTGGTGGTTTTTGTCAACACCTAGTAAAAAAATCTAAGGAATGATTTGTACCGAGGAAAAGCAGCTGTGATGTAATGAAAAACCGTCTCCGGCAGCAGAAACATCCCTGGGCTTATTTCAGGAAAAGGAACGTTTTTAACAAATATTCCAGCCACATGGGGGCAGCTGACTGCTATGACAGAACAGTTGCTTTACACAGAGCTGTAACACAAGGTAAAGCTCACGGCCGCTGCACAGTTGACTCTCCATCGCCACCATGTTTTCACAACTGATTTAATATTCAGTAATTTAGCAAATCTGTCTCACACAGTTCACACTGGGGAAAATGTGGCTGTAGCCGTCACCTTAAAACTTAAAATGTAATTATTATTAATTGACATATATTGCATGTGTTATGAATGCAATGAGTTGAATAAGTACAGCACATCTTCAGATCTTTCCTTCTGACTAAGCTTCTGCATGTACAGCACAGTACAATTGTTATTACATCTGCACCACAGTCCGTGTATAAAGAGTGGGCGTGGCCAGATAAAACACAAGACCTCTGTTTCAGCCAATAAGAATCAAAAGAATGGGAATCTGGTTGTGAGTAGACTTTACATAGAAAACACAAACACAAGTAAAACAGAGACACACTCATGTTGCGGCTTCTACTCTGTGAATGGAGTAGAATTTATAAATATAAAACAAAATATCTATAGTTTGCAACCCATACTCAGAGATCAGATGTCTGTAGAGGGCAGGCGTGAGTCAGGCTGCAGATTTTTTAATTAATCTGATTTCATTTTAGGCACATTTAAAGCATACAGTGGTAGCTCTAAAACAATTTATTTCTTACATTTTTGAAGACACCGCAGAAAAAACTTAACAATTCACTAAAGAACCTTGATCTTAAAATACCACCTCAATATAAATATAAAAATACATTAATATTAAAATAATAGAGCCCTATACTCTATGCAGATCCTAAACCATTCCTATCATTAACATCAGTCAAAGTCATCGGAACTCATCAGTGATGGTTAATTCAAACCATTGGTGCCCCAGGACTTTTAGATGAAATCACATTTTGACACTCTATATATCCATATAATTTTGAAGCAGTCCTACAGTTTGAGTTATCTCCACGTGCATGTCATGGTTAAAGTCTCCACAAGGTCGTTCTATATATTTATTTATTCTCTAATAAAATAGTTTTGAGACATTTGCAAGTGATGTGAAAAGCAGAGAAACCAAGCGTACCTTTAACCAGGAGGTTCCCAGCACTACTTGCGACTCCAAACTGGTTTCTGGCCACACACGTGTAGAGTCCAGCATCTGTTTTGGTCACATTGGAAATTCGCAGACTCCCATTATCCAGCACAGTGACTCTGTGGGTGGTGAAAAGAAAAAAAAAAGAAAAGAGTCGTAGAAGGCCACCACTTAGAGACAAACTTCTAATTATAACCAAAAAGCATTAAACGCTGTAGCTCCACAAAATAAATCTTTCTTTTTTAAAGCAGCGCTGATGCTGCTGAAGCAATGACAGTCTGTGAACGCTCACCTGCACAAGTGCCTCGATAAAACAAACACGTGAAATTGCGCACATAAACCAAATCCTAAATTCCATCTGCAGTCTTTAATGTTCTTCCACGACAGTTTGCTGTCATAGGAACAACACTCATCTGCAGTGTGAGGCTGTACAGTAATAACAGCAACGTCAACACCGTCCCATTTCATCCAAAAGAACAGTTTAATGGACTGCTGCTGAAGTGAGATGAGCCTCAGTCACTGTGGGTTTATGGGGATGTGGGCTGCAGTACCAGGACACCTCCAAGGACCAGTTTGTTAATCCAAGGATTTCACCTGGTCCAACCATTTTCTGTGGTTAACAAACAGGAGGTGGGGTACAAAATGAAACAAAATATTTGCCTGTAGCTCAACACACGTGGTTGGAAATCAGGACATCAGTTTGAAGTCTGGTTTTTGAGGAGGACAACCAGAACATTTCAACTCAGATTCCAGATTCCTTTTTCCAACGAGGAAGAAGGTTTTAGTTTCACTGAAGCAGCACAAGCTGAAAACACCATCTCTGTTTGTGGAGGCTTTAACTTCAGCTGAGACTCCAGTCTTCGTCCATAGAGAGACCAATCAATAATGATATGTTTTGATAGAAACTCTCAACTTGTTTTATGACCCATTGGCAAGATACTTTGCTTGACTCATATTTATAAATTTGTCATTTGAAGAAGTCGCAAATAGAATCAGGTGTTTAACATTGTTTTACTTTGCAGTTTGTGTAATTAATTGCAGTGTGTTTCTGTAGTTTACACTCAAAGTTGAGTTGTTTTAAAAACTCATAAGTTACAATTGTGTTGTTTCATGGAGGTTAGGAAGAACAGCACATGCATAAAAATGAGTGTAATCTCCAAATGTGATCCTGTCAGGGTTGATTTTTTTTTTCTTCAAACCCGTATTCTGCTGTACGGTATCTTACCGCGATGCTTTTTGTTTAAAGTCATCTATAAAATCAGAAGCTTATTTGCATTTACTTGAGGCGAAAAAACACAAGGGCAGGAATATCAAGGATGATAAAGTATACCTCGGAAATATTTTTATTTTTTCACCACCGAAAAGGCGTTTTATGCTGGTGTCAACAAGGCCTTGAATGAGCATTGGTGAAAAAACACAAACAAAAGCTTTAATTTCTCCCCATTTGGAGCAGAGTCAAGGACAACGAATAAAAGAAGGGAACGAGTGTTACTGCACACCGGTACGGTAAAACATTCACAATTGTGAAATAATTATACAGTTGATGAAACTGTAATGAAAAAAATTATTAAAAAAAAAGAAAAACAGTCCCACAGGTGTCGCACAAAGAACACGATCAATAGTCGGGTTAAGTCTTTTCATCTCTTTCATTTATTTAAATGGAAATTTTCCACTTTGTTCAAATTTCAGAGCAGGATCCTGCAGTAAAAGATGTCATGTCTAGAATACCTTTTATTTAATACTAACTTTTTCTGTTGGACACAGTTTCTCTTTTGTTATAAATGACTACTCATTTTCATATCTTCACCTGCCCAGGGTCTGGACTCTGCCACCTACTGACGGTGAGTGGATGAAAACATGTTTCCCATCTCATATTTTCAGGGAGTATTCTTACTCGTATTTCAGCGTCAAGTGTCAAGTGAATAAACGTTGAATGTCCTCTTCTAATTATAAGCGATATATCTCTTCAAAGACAGTCACGGCTGATGTGTTGTTTCGCTGCTACATCCTCCTACAGTCGTCATGCTTAAGTCAATATCAGTTGGATTTCCTCAGGTCTTTCTTGTTTGCCAACACTGAGCTCCCCAGAGAAGACACAAAAGAAGAAAAATATTCTCAGTAGAGAATAATAAAATAATGCACTTTAAAAAGTAATGCCTGAAGCTCAGAGGACAGCTGAGCCTGTTGAACTAATGTTGACAGTGTTTCTACGTTGATTGATTTGTGATTATTTTTCACAACAAAACATACATCTTAGGTCCTTCCATAATGGATTATTAGCTTGAAAGGATTTCTGTTACCAGAGGAGATTTTGCAGGCATCTTTTTGCCCTTTCAAAAAACGATAAGGTTAGTAGGTAGCAGTGGTTATGTCATCTAATTAAAAGGTCACATGAGACTAAATGAAAACTAAATAGGTTATGTTTTGCAATATATGACAATAATGAAATCTATTGATGCACGAGTCGACTGATGAAAAAAAGATAAAATAAAGAAATATGGTTGGTGGTTTCATCGCCTAAACTGGAGGAACTAAGGAGGAGCAGAGCCAATCAGAGTATTAGATCGGACAGACAGATAGATAGATAGATAGATAGATAGATTACAGTTTTCAAAAGAAACTCGGACACTACTGCGTCAAAAGCTCTATCGCAGGCAGCCTTTCTGCGTGATCACATACGGCCTGCATTGCCCCAAAGACTGGGGGAATTAAAATACATTAGCCTCTTCGACTGAGCTCACTCCCTGCAGAGCCAGAGGTACTTTCTCCTCCTCTTGAACCAGTGGCTTCCCTTAGAATGGACTATAACAAAGAGTTATGGATATGAGATGTCACAGGAATAATGCTGGCCATTAAACTGTGAAGTAGCCTGGATCAAGCCTGGATCAGGCCTAGCCAAGCGCCAGAGGAACAGTTCAGGATGAAGATACCAGCAGCTTTATCTGTCTGCCCTGCATTCACTGGGTTTTTCTTTTCCGTTAATTCCTTCCCAGGAGCGATTAGGTTTTGGGGAAATTTGTGAGATACATAAAAAACCCAGGGCGCAGTGATAACGTAAACAGGCGTTTCACCACGGCGTTATTAAGTGAGCTATAGCCCCTGTAATCTAAAACCCTGCTGCGTCTCCCTATGGTGTGACAAAAAAGGAAGAGACTGTAAATGAAAAACATAATTTAACTTAAGAAGGATTGTATAATTAACTCAGTATATTACACAGCGACTTGTAGTCTTCTTTTCCACTGACTAATTAATTCACTCTGTCTTTTCTTTTTTTTTTCTCTTGCCGGTAACTTCCTGCTGTTTTAGTAGCAGGAGGGGGTAAAAAAGACGTATACTTTGTTAAAGCACCATGTTTAGACAAAACAAAACAACGGCTGTCATTCAGTCTCTATGTAATATTACTGAGAGCTGTTTCCTACGTCTGTCCTACAGTGGTCAGCTGTGAAATCAAATTACAGTTTAGGACTTTATCGTTAGCCACGTAGCTCCTTGTACAGTAAGTGCACTGAAACCCTGTTATCCTGGTATACAGCACGTAGCAGCCACGTCAGCTCATGACGGCAGGTGCAGTATCACAACTGCATGATTTCATTAACTAATCAGATCCTGCCTTGTTCTTGGTTGATTTCTTTTTCTTTTTTACCACCACTCCACTTCCCTTAAACATTATCTCTAAAAGATTAGAGGGAATTATGGGTATTTTTAGTCAAGCCAGTGGATTTGTCTTGAGCAGATGCTGGAATAGAGAGGTGGTCCATCCAGTCCAATACAAGGGGATGGTGATGGAAATGCTAAAAAGCTAGCAGTGGAATGAGTTTGTAAAGAATAAATCTTCAAAAGTTCCCCATCTTGTATGCAGCTCGCTCACTTTGGAGCAGGGCTGTTGCACTAAATCTCAAAAGTCATCTCACCTTTATGGGCAGGACTGATAGTGCACATTGCAGTATGGATGTATTTTCCTTTCAATACTTAAGAGGATGATAAATCTGCAAGCTGGGTCCAACATTTAACAGGTCTTTGCAAAACATAATCTTGGAGCTGATTCTGCAAATAAAACATCTCTCTCTCTGTCTCCGTCTTCCTCTCTCTCTCTCTCTCTCTCTCTGTCGTAACCAGGATGCCTCAGTCTGGCTATTATGGTCTGCATTAAAAAGTCCCAACTCATTTCAAGTTCACCGCAGCACACTGTGTGACACAGCCACTGTGGGAGGACGACACATGTCACTGCATGTGCCAGCAGGGGCGCCTGTCCTCCTGCTGCTGTATTCCAGCAGGAAATAGACACAGTTTGAAAAAAAAAGAGGGAGAAATACGTCAATGACTAATTCCTGCAGGTCACATCATTTTGTTAGTCGTTATGGAGAACATGTGACTCATAAAAATGTTTAGACTCTGTAGAAGAAGCCGCTCCGACTGTGGTCTTAAAACTCCCAGTCCTGTTATTTTGAAGGTATTTTTTGATGTCACTATAACAAAAAAGCTAAAGTAGACATCAGTACATCAGTACACACCAGGGGTCACCAATCATAGAATTTTTCAGGGCACCTTGGGGCCAGACATTCAAATAAAATGAAATAAACATCATATTATCTATCTATATTATTTGATATTAAATGTTTATATTTATATTTTATTACAAAACTGAGGGCATTTTTAGCCTTAGGGGACCAGACCATATTTGTTATCAATTTGGATTCTTCTTTCGGTGAGCCTGATTTGGCCCACGAGCCACCAGCTGATCATCACTGCTACTGTATATAGTGTCGTGCACTACAGTTAGATTTTCTTGTTTTTCTAACTGTACTTAGCAAATTAGATACAATTGGGTTATAAACTGTGTTATTTACCAGTGGGAAAATCACCCAGTAGGTGGCAGTAATACATATCTTTTGCTGTTTGTAAATCCAAAAGTAGAAAATGTGTAAGCAAAATTAGCCTAGCCTAGCCTGGCCATTGTTTTTGTAGAAAAACCTTATAATTACGAGGCGTGAATGAAGGCGTTAAGTTAATGTTTTGCTGCGAGAACAGTGGTTGGCTGTCATGTCTGACCGGTCATCAAGTGTTGAAGAAGATACTGTAGTTTCCAACCTTATATCATGATAAGTTTTTATTTTTTGTGCTTTATTGTTTCTCTCACACGAGGTGTCCTGTGGTCGCTTTCTGATTCATGTTTTTTTTTTTGTATACACAAGATAATGTGTCCTTAACCAAACACCAAATGTCAAAAAACAGTCTGAGGCTAAAACAGTAACAGTGCCAGCCTTCCTCTTATATCAGCAGAAGAACTGCTTTTATTTACTCATTTCCACCGACTTTCTTTTTCTTTTCCTCTCCAGCAAACAGAGGCATTGCATTGATCTGTACTTAACCTGATTTCTAATAAAACAAGGTGTCGGCCTGGATCCCCTGGTGCCACCACTAGCATCTGAGATGAATATGTTCTGGTCAGCAACCAGTGGCTGATCAGTCCTTTTGGGGATTTCATCTGCTTCTTTATCGTCTCAGCACTAGTCTGGATTCATCCTCCTGCCTGCTCTCTAATGACCCTGCAGGCCTTACATGCTGGTAATGAGCTGATGGATCAGTGCATCGATCCAAGTGCTGCAGACTAGGAACAACCAATTACCTTAAGTAAACAGAGACATGCTCTGAGGAGAATCAGGAGAGGGCAGTACTATGGAGTTCAGTGAAGACTTGTAGACACACAAGTGATGGAATTACAACATGTTACACAGTTTAGGTTGTTGTTACCTTACACCTGTGGTTTTCAAACTTTTCCACCACAGCGCCCCCCTTTTGTGGATAGGACTACTACTACAGCACGCCACTGCCTACAACCAAATGCGACCTCTGTTTGTAACCCATCACCAAAGTCAGCAGGGGGCAGCTTTAAGTGTAAAGCTGCCCCCTGCCCCCACCCGGCCCCCAGTGGGTGGGGAGGGTGGCATGCTCAGAGCACCTCCGTGGTACCTTGGCAGCTGGTGGACTCGAACATGACGCCTTCCTTAACCACTGAGCCTCCACTGCACCACTGCCCAGAAGAGCTGGGCTCTCACACTGACAAACACCACGTAGTGCTGTCTATACATGCTCCACATAGAGGAACCTGGTACCTGTGACTCTCTCTCAGGGCTTCTTTCCCTTTTCTCCAAGATATCACTCCACGTGGAGACATTCTTGGCCTGCATTCAATGAGGATGTCGCCACCGAGTCGAGCCATGGTTTGGGCCTTCAGCAGATTCTGGGTGAAGTCCGGAGCAATTGCTAAAAAAGGGGAAAGACAAAAAATGTACAGTAAGTATTGTAAACGATACGGCATTATTCAAAGATGGAGCGTTCGTAACATTTCTCCTACTTCGAACAGTCTTACAGGAAATATATTCCACATACCACACATATACATTATTTAGATCTTTCCCCCCCTGTAACTATCTTAGAAGGACATCACATAGCAATAGCAATCAAGTCCTGGCTCTCAAAAGAAATAAGGAAAAAATGTAAAATGAGCGGGAGGTTCTCTTTCTGCTCCTTTAGGCCTTAATTACTAAGGCGCTGGCGTCTGGAGCTGTTTTGTATGCGCACCAACTCAGCAGAAAGCCCTTCAAAGTGAACGCACAGCCTGGCGTCTGTGACATGTCTGAGCACCTGCCAAAGCATGCTGCTGTGTGTGTGTGTGCATGCAAATACAGCAACATGCAGCGAGCGAGACATGTGTTTGTACGAGCCTGACTCTTTATATTTATATGTGAGAACATAAAAAAAGGGAACAAGCACAATTCTAACTGTTGAAAACACAGAGGCAGGACGTGGAGAGCTTCAGGCGTCATTGCATTTAAAGGACGAGAGGTGTAAAGTAATCTACTGGCAATACTTCTCCTGGTCCGACTATACGCTGCAATAACAGGCAATTTGAATATAATAAGTTGTGCGGTTGGACGGGGACTGGCTGGCTAGTATTCAAACCACTATTGAAGGGGAGTGGTGATAGATATGTAGCACAAAAAAAGGAAGCAAATCTCATGTTAACATGGCTGTTTATTTCTGAAACAGATGGTGAAAGTAATGATGTTTGAGCGTCAGCTAACACCAAGTTAACAGCTGTGGAAGCTACTGCCGCCGTAGCAACAGTACAGACAGAGCGCAGCCCCATTAAAGTGGCTATATACTTGATTGTTGTTTGGCTTTAGCATTATTCAACACAATCATTATGAAGTACGCGTTAATTGCGCAATTTACCGGCTAGTAAATTTTCCGTTTGCCACTAGGGGGGAATTTCACAAGAAAATAAAAGTGCAGCACACAGTATGATGGGAATATTTATGTATATTTCCATCCCACCTAGAAATGAGAGTATGAAAAAAGGGTTTTTATATTTTCCCTCATGGAGTTTAACACAAGCAGTGGAAGATGAGGAGGAGAGGAAAAAGTTTTTTACTCAACTTGACTCTAAAACTTATCTTAGCTAACGGCTTATCGTTCCTTCCTTTACTTTTTTG